>NC_056729.1:1155054821-1155377321 GCF_019279795.1 Protopterus annectens | reverse complement strand
TCAAAAGAAAGCCCAACAACTGTCTGATTTGATTAGCTGAACTGAATATTTTGACCAGTGGAAAACTAATTACAACTACAGAAAGATCAGTTAGGCAGTAAGTTCAAAAATAAAAAAGAATGCTGTCATTGTTAACCCAGGGCTGAAATTTGAACAGCAGAAAATGCATTTACATAAATTGCATCTGCAGTCTACAATTTGAATAGAAATTGTAGGCTTCAGTAACCTATTTTTAAAGGCTCATAAAAGAATATATATATATGTATATATATATATATATATATATATATATATATATATATATATATATATATATATATATATATATATATATATATATATATGTATACCAAACACGACTGGTAACCTTGAGTCCACGAACCAACAACACCAAACACGTTATATTAACGCAACTTTAATTGTTTAAAATCAATGCGTTTTCGCCACTTAAATAAAGCAGCTTCTTCAGAAAAAGAAAACACGCCAAATCAATTTAAAAACATATAAATAGTTCAAGAGCAATGACGTCATAATTAAAATGTTAAAAAAGACAACCAATTTAAAGCAAACAGCACTTGTTTACAAAAAATGCAAAAATGTTCTACAAAGAAAACATCTACAATTTCCACAATGCCAAATAATAAACTGAAGTTAATAATAGCAAGACAGAAAAACAATAGAATGTATATACATACTAACTAAAACCCTATATAGCAGCTTCACAGTTTATAATATAATAACATGTGAAAAATAGTAGGCTGTCAGTACGATCTAAGATAACTTCTAAGTTTCAAAACACATGAGATATTACAACTTTCATTGAGACCTGGAAACGAAAATGCTCCCAGTTTAACCTGCCATTCTAACTCACGATTTTCTAACAACAAAGAGGTAGGACCACCTCTGATGCTGACTGGTATATGGTCAATAGCTATGAAATGGAAGCTATGACCTGGGGAACTAGCTATATGCTTAGCTAGGGCATTGTCACTTTTGTTTTTCCTAATGGCATAGACATGCTGATAGATGCGTTCACGAAATTTACGGTCGGTCTTCCCGACATAAAAAGCATTACAGCAGTCACAAAGTGCCAAATAGATTATCGACTTGGTTTCACAATTAATTTTATGAAGTATAAAGTATTTTTTGTTCCTTATAGTGAAACTACTGCCTGTTTTTAAACAGTAACACCAGTTACAAGCTCCGCACATAAAAGTTCCTTTTAACTTAGTAGCAAAAGAATTGCTATTAGGTCTTTGTAAAAGTTCTTTTAAGTTTTTACCTCTCTTATACGTGATAAGGGGTCTTGGACCAAATTTTTCCAAAAGCAAAGGGTTGACTGAAATAAATTGCCTGCCCGACCTGTTCCAACTCTTTGTCATCAGAACGGCATTGTGGACAACAATTTTGGTTCCACTGAAGGCCCTGTGTTAACTAATTGGATAACCAATTTGGATCTCTTTCAATTTCCACATCGCGCTAACGGAGGGAGGTCAGCTGTTTATTCCTTGGACTCTCAAGGTTTGTCTACTTCATTATCAGATAAGTTAAAACTATTTGATAATAAATTACTGAAAATTAAAAAATTCCAACTGGAAGTGGCATATTTACAGCAGTGTCTTATTGAGAATATGGTCCCAAAAGGTTTAAGGAACAATTTTTCTCCCACTGGTTTGCTATCTGAACCTGCGTTCTTGACTGATTTAATGGCATTGTTTCAAAGGCAAGGAGCTCAATTAATGGAGCTCATGATAAAATATTATTCTACAGCTATTTCATCTTTGTCTTCGGAAATCACAGCCTTGGACAATGACATTAAACTTCATTTGGATTTCGATCGTTTTAAATATGATTACAATCGTATTTTTGTCAGTATAGATGCCTCTTTAGTTAAACTGAAAGAGAATAAGACAAAAAAACTTTTGAGGGACAGATTTGCTTATGAACATTCAAATGCTTACCCTAATCTTAAACATCGAATGGGCTTGACCCCCCCTAGTGGGAGAAACCACACTGAGGGTGAGGACGAGCATCCAACGGATAATCTGGATGTCATTGAAGAAGACTTAGAAGAACAGCCTATACAAGGTCCGAGGCATAGCAATTGGATCAAGGCAACATACTATAATAACTCTGCTAGTAATTTTAAAAATGTGAACAATAACAGGAATAACAATTTTTTAGGTTCACGGAACAACTGTCAATTCAGGAACAGGAACAAGAACCACTTTCCATGACGGTTGATAACCATTGCTTAACTTCTTCTGATGTCCCCTCTTCTTTCCCTGCCATTCTAACAAATAAAAAAGGCAATTTTCACGTTTATAATTTTTCAAATGTTGAATTGGACAATGAACTTGTTGAGTTGTTATCTTTTGGTTACACTTTTGTCCCTAGTAATTATGCTAACCTGACAAGGGTAATTATTGACGTAAAGTGCTTCGTCCGAAAGCTTAATTTGAATTTACTGTTTAACAATTCGTCTACTAACCATGACACAGGTTTGAAACTCAAAATTGTGTTTAACCCACCATTACATCCTTTGTTGCACACATTTGAGAATGTTTGCGAAATGGATTTTAGGTGCTTGTTGGATGACAAAAGAATGAGGTCTTTTGCACATGATGTTAATATTTCTAGGGAGCAGGCTTCAGCACTCTTTGATTTGAGCCAACTACCTGTTACGGTTATTAAACCCGATAAAGGCGGAGGCCTCGTAATTTTTGATAATCTCGACTACAATGAAAAAATGTTTAAAGTTCTTAATTCGCCGGCTTACTCTGTCTCATCTGTTAATGAAATGAATGTCGCATACAATAGAATTAGAGGCTATTTAAGTGATTTATTTTTGGAAGAGAAAATTGACTCAGATACTTATAATTTTTTGGACATCATTTCTCCTAAAACCCCAGTAATGTTCCGGATCCCTAAAATCCACAAGGATTTGGCCAATCCACCTATGAGAGCATTAGTGGATGGTAGATCTTCCATGACACATCCTATCGCTCGGTTGATTGATGGCATTTTATCCAAATACCTCAGACCAATACCTACGATTTGTAGGGATTCCTGGACCTTTCTCAATAACATCAATAGTATAAACTTCGACCCATCTTTTAATTTTCTAACTATAGATGTGGTCGATCTTTATACTTCAATTCCTCATTTGGAAGCCATAGAATGGATTAGTGGCCTAATGAGAGATTTAAATGCCTCACCTAATGAGATTGATCTTGTTTTGCAACTTCTGGACATTGTCCTTAGCTCTATTTTTTTTATTTTCGACAAACAAATTTTCTTACAAAAACAGGGTATAGCCATGGGCTCTCCCTGTGGGGTGAGTGTAGCTAACTTTTTTATGGCCTATTGGGAGAAACATTTCCTTTTAAACAACTCAGATTTCTCTTATGCCATTAAGTTCTACACTCGCTTCCTGGATGACATTTTCATTTTGTTTAGTGGTGATGCCTCTCTTGCTGATAATTTAGTGGGGTATATGAACTCCACTACAGAATTCCTGAAATTCACATACCATTTCTCTCCTTTGACCATTGACTATTTAGATGTGAAACTAGAAAAGAACATTGCTACTAATGCATTCCACTCTTCTATCTTTAGGAAGCCAACTTACTGCAACTCTTTTTTGCACTTCACAAGTCACCATCCTTTTAAGCAAAGACGTGCAATAGTTAAGGGTCAACTAGTGAGAGCTGTGTACGTATGTGCAGCACTGTTGAAGCTTTTCAACAAGAATGTTCATTCTTGAAAAATTTATTCATTAACCGTGGTTATCCCATCAGTCTGGTTGATGAACTCATTGAGGAGGTTTCCCAAAAGAGACTGGCTGGTTATTTCCAATCTTTACTTCATCAGAATTTGGATATTATTGGCACTGTTACTCTTGTTGACTCTCTCCCTGGAGTGTCCCCTTGTTTACATGTGGAACCTCCTTTGAGAGAATCTACCTCTGAGTCTAGACTTAATTTTAACTTAAGAATCATTACTGTCTTTAATTTGAACTCCAAGCAGATCTGGGACATTATTTGTAAAAATTGGCAATTTATTTCAGCCAACCCTTCGCTTTTGGAAAAATTTGGTCCAAGACCCCTTATCACATATAAGAGAGGTAAAAACTTAAAAGAACTTTTACAAAGACCTAATAGCAATTGTTTTGCTACTAAGTTAAAAGGAACTTTTACGTGCGGAGCTTGTAACTGGTGTTACTGTTTAAAAACAGGCAGTAGTTTCACTATAAGGAACAAAAAATACTTTATACTTCATAAAATTAATTGTGAAACCAAGTCGATAATCTATTTGGCACTTTGTGACTGCTGTAATGCTTTTTATGTCGGGAAGACCAACCGTAAATTTCGTGAACGCATCTATCAGCATGTCTATGCCATTAGGAAAAACAAAAGTGACAATGCCCTAGCTAAGCATATAGCTAGTTCCCCAGGTCATAGCTTCCATTTCATAGCTATTGACCATATACCAGTCAGCATCAGAGGTGGTCCTACCTCTTTGTTGTTAGAAAATCGTGAGTTAGAATGGCAGGTTAAACTGGGAGCATTTTCGTTTCCAGGTCTCAATGAAAGTTGTAATATCTCATGTGTTTTGAAACTTAGAAGTTATCTTAGATAGTACTGACAGCCTACTATTTTTCACATGTTATTATATTATAAACTGTGAAGCTGCTATATAGGGTTTTAGTTAGTATGTATATACATTCTATTGTTTTTCTGTCTTACTATTATTAACTTCAGTTTATTATTTGGCATTGTGGAAATTGTAGATGTTTTCTTTGTAGAACATTTTTGTATTTTTTGTAAACAAGTGCTGTTTGCTTTAAATGGGTTGTCTTTTTTAACAATTTAATTATGACGTCAATGCACTTGAACTATTTATATGTTTTTAAAATGATTTGGCGCGTTTTCTTTTTCTGAAGAAGCTGCTTTATTTAAGTGGCGAAAACGCATTGATTTTAAATAATTAAAGTTGCGTTAATATAACGTGTTTGGTGTTGTTGGTTCGTGGACTCAAGGTTACCAGTCGTGTTTGGTGGATATATATATATATATATATATATATATATATATATATATATATATTTATATAAATAAATACAAAAACATAAGAATAATGACATAGTTTATGCCTAGCCATGTATATAGGTTTAAGCCTGCATACTCAGTTTCCCTGAAGCTCTCTACTGAATTCCATCAGCAGAGATATTCTGCAAAGTGAATTCATTTATTATTATATTTATTTATTTATTGACATCAGACATTTGATTCTCGGGAAAGTCTGATTCACTAGGAGCCCATTTTCAGTGGACGCCTGGGGAGAAGAGCTCCAAAGCATTAAGAAATGTTTTAAGAACAATAAGTTTACAATCTTGAACAATAATACAAAAAAACAATTACAGTTTAAATAATTAAACTAAATTAGACATAATATGAAAACATTGGTTATGAATAGATGCAAATTATATGAAGAGGATTTAATATTTACAGAAATTTTAGCCAGTTTATAAAGAAATTAAAGGTATGTTAGTTTAATACAAACAGGAATTACAATATGAAGTCAGAAAAATGCAGGTTTATGGTATATTTACAGAGAAAGGAAAAAATTATGGCCAGTACTCAGAATGTGGTATTCACAATATTTTTATTATGGTAGCACTATCCAAGGGATCATGCAATAAGCATAAGCCCCATAAATCAGACCAGTTTTGCCAGAAGAACTGCCTTCTTCATTGAAAACAATACATAAAATGTTCCCATGCACAAATATATACACAAACCTTTAAAGAAGCAGGCTTATGATTGGGTAATTATAAATGTTCATTCAAACCTGGGGAAAATAACCCCCCCCCCAATTTAATTATCCAACTTTTTTCTCTTTTATTAAAGAAACCATGCCAACCAATTTTATTTGTCCTATCTCCCTCAATTTTATCAATAATTACAAATCTGAACTGTGCTGTTATATGCTTAATAGAGTGTTTATACAAACTGCTGGGATTTCAAAACAAACTTACATGTGGAACAATGATCCCACGAATAACAACCTACTGCTTTTAGGCCAGACATCATGACCTGATGATTTATGTGTTGTGGATTGTCTCTATGTTTGTAATGATTGAAATAAGATCCAAGTGTTTTGCCCCTGCGGTAGGAAAACATACACCTGAATGTAAGAATTTCTGATAACTTATTATCCGTACAGAAAATATCCCAGTGTTTATCAATAATGTCTCTGAGATATCTAGTATTCCGTCCAAATGTAGTGTCAAAACTTATGACAGAACTATCATTGGAATCTCTTTCCTTATAATCCAACAATGTATGCCTTTGTTGTTTAGAGGCCCATTCACTAGCCAAAGACACATTATGTTTATAGCCCCTAGTAACAAACCTATTGGTCAAATCTTGTTTTTGATATTCAAAAAATTCATCAGTTGAACAAACCCTCCTTATACATAAAAACTGAGATTTTGGGATGTTTTTGATGATATGACATGGATGAAAACTAGAGGCATGTAACAAGGAATTATATTCCAGATGTTACCAATAAACCGTAGTACTCAGTGTGTGATCTGAGTTCCTAAACAATGTCACATCCAGAAAATTGATTTAATTTATGTCATGATGTACAGTGAAGTGAATATCATTCAGATAACCCACAAATTCCTCTAAATATTTAACATCGGACTTCCATATCATTCAACAGTTATCTAGATATCTATGTCAAATATCAATCTCTTGCAAATATATGTTATGATAGACATCATATATTAATTGTCCCTCAAGGTATCCCATGAACAGATCTGCATAAATCGGAGCAAATGATGCTCCCATTGCAGTCCCCTTAGCTTGCCAGTAACAGCTCCCATTGAAATGGAACACATTCTTGGTTAATACATGTTCCACCAGACACATAAGAAATGTATTATACAGGGAGAGTTTATTGAGTCAATAGTCCAGTGCTATAAGACCCACCCAGTGAGGTATATTTGTGTAAACTGCTGTTACATCCAGCGTACACATGAGCCAACCGGGTTCCATCTGTATATCTGAAATAATTTTAAGAAATTCTGTGGTGTCTTGTAATCTACATCTCACATGCTTTAATAAAGGCTTCAGATATTTAGTTAACTATAAGGATAATGGTTCCGTAAGAGATCCCCTACCTGAAACTATGGGTCTGCCTGGAGGTTTATGAGGATCTTTATGAATCTTGGGTAATAGATAGAGATATTAGCGTTGTGGATCTGACACTGTGAAAAGCAACTGATTTGTTGATAATGCCCTCCTCTTAAGCTAACTTAAGAAAGTTATCAATTTCGTTTTTAAAATGTGTAGTGGGATCTAGAGGCATTTTCATATAGAACATACCATCCAGCAACTGTCTATCAGCTTCAGCTAGATAAGATGACCAATCCATGACAACAATAGCCCCACCCTTATCCGCCGGTATAATGACTAGCTCCTTGTTATTCTGAAGGTTGGTCAAAGCCTGTTGCTCACTGCGAGATAATTTATGTTGCAATTAAATAGAATCACATGTCCTAAAGTGTAAATCTTTAAGAACATAATCTTGAAAAGTAGAAACATATTTGTTCATAGGGGCATAATAGAGGATTTGTGGAATCTAAATTCAGTAGATCCTTGAGAGAGAGTATCCCCCTCAAAGAATAACCTTAAGTTAAGTGAACGACAAAAAGCAAATATATCATTAACCATTGTATCTTCAGGAACAAAAAAGGCAGGCACGAAATTCAAACCTTTGTTCAGCAATTGTATTTCAGCTTCAGATAATCGGACTGACGAAATATTATGTACCATACATTGGTTGGCATGGCTTACTTAATAAAAGAGAAAAAAGTTGGATAATTAAATTGGGGGGTTTATTTTCCCTAGGTTTGAATGAACATTTATAATTATCCAATCATAAGCCTGCTTCTTTAAAGGTTTGTGTATATATTTGTGCATGGGAACATTTTATGTATTGTTTTCACTGAAGAAGACAGTTCTTCTGGTGAAACTGGTCTGATTTATGGGGCTTATGCTTATTGCATGATCCCTTGGATAGTGCTACCACAATAAAAATATTGTGAATTCCACAGTCTGAGTACTGGCCATGATTTTTTCCTTTGACTGAGCTTTTTTGGCCAGTTGCACCTGCCATAATTGTGGATTCACTGGTTTACCATATTTACAGAGAAAGCCAGGAGAGAGAAATTGATAAAAGTAAGGGAATGTGTATTTGTTTACATTTAGAGGAAGATATTGATCTGATGGATACAGGTAAGGAGTTATAGACCTTAACAACATGGTATGAGTACAGACAGTGCCCAGTAGATTAAATAGATTTGTGGACAGACAGGTGTTTTTGGTCATTGGATCAAAATGTCTGACTGAGAACATAGTTGCGTAGAATGTTATTTTGGACAAGCAGATGGACACTGGATAATTTTATAGGTGGCAAGAAGGTGTGTATATGTTAATTGATGTGGTAGCTCTAACCAATTTAGTGGGTTTTGAAAGGGTATTTGCTTCAACTTTAGCAACTTTGTTATAGCATTGTTCAGGTTATAATTTTTGTGATGCCTGAAGGTTAGTAAGTATTGGAACACCATAATGAAGTGTGGGAAGGACATAAGTAGTGGTTCATAGGTTCATAGGTAGGTACTAGGCTTTTGGCTCTAGGGCCCATACAAGCCTAGCCAAAAAATGTACCCTGGCTTTCGCCACCCAAGAAAATTATTTTCCTGTGCCCCTGTCGAGCAGAGCCACAGAAGTGATCCCTGGGGTGAATTTCCCATTTCCCATCCAATTATCAAGATTTTTCTTGAAGAGTGCTAATGAGGAGCTCTGTTTGACATAGATAGGTAGTCTGTTTCAGAGTATGGGAAGTCTCTGGGACAGGAATCTATCCCTCCAGCGTGTTCTATTTATTGTGGTGACAAGGTTTAGGTCCCTAGAGCATGTAGCTCGGAGGGATTGGGATTTCTTTAAGTGGAGCATGTCCAACAGCTCTGGGTTTGACATAGCTTTGTATGTTAGGCAGAGATCGCCCCTGAGTAGGCGATATGTGATGGAGTAAAGCTGTAGTATTATGAGACGGTCTGCATAGGACATCTGTTTGAGGCCAGTAATCCTCTTTGTGAGGTATTTCTGTGGTCTTTCCAGTTGTTGTAGATGTCTTGTGAGGTACATACCAAAAGGGGCATTGTACTCTATAATGGGTCTAATGAGTGATGAGTAGAGGGGAACAATGACCTCTTTTTTTTCTGGATGAGAATGCTTTTGTGATGAGATGAGCCACGTAGAAGGATTTCCTGACCACTTTGGTGATGTGATTATCATTATCAAAGGAGAGACTACTGTCCACCTGTGTCCCAAGGTCTCTTATCACATTTTCGGCATTAAGTAGAATACCAGGTATGTGGTAGTTCATGGGTACAGAGTTTTTACCAAAGGGGATGACAATACACTTTTTGGCATTGAGCTTCAGGCCATGGCTTTGACACCAGGTATCTGTCTCAGTGAAGCCCTTTTGTAGCTTTTCCACATCGTTAGAAGTTTTGATTATGGCTCCTAGTTTGCAGTCATCTGCAAACCTTGTTAGCCAAAGACCTTCTGTGTTGGCCTGCACTTCAGAGAAGTAGATACCAAACAGGAGAGGACCCAGGACTGAACCCTGTTGTACTCCACTTGTTACTGGTCTGATGTCGGATTTGGAATCCGCTACTTTCACAGTGTGGGTTCTGTCCGTGAGCCAGTTGGCAACCCATCTTGTGACATAGGGATTTATACCTAGTTTAGTGAGCTTATCTATAATTCCAGAGTGGGGGATGGTGTCAAAAGCCTTGGCGAGATCTAGATAAGCTGCGTGAACCATTTTACCCTCATCTATGGCTTTGGTGACTGCTTCAAAGAAGTCAATCAGGTTTAGGAGACATGATCTGCCTTTTACAAATCCAAACTGGGTACAGTCCAGAGTTTGGAGATTACCAATGTCTTTGTTTATGAGTGCCACAATGATACGTTCCATGGCCTTGGAGACCAGGCTCATCAGGCTAATGGGGCGGTAGTTCCCGGGGTCCATCGTGGCTCCCCCTTTGTGGAGTGGAATAACTGTCATGTTGCACCATTCAGTGGGTACAAAGCCTGAGGTGAGGCTATGATTGAACATGGTGCTTAGGTAGGGTGCCAGTTCATTCTGTAGTCCATGTAGAACGTAGCCTGGGATATTGTCAGGTCCCATGGATGCTGTGTTCTTGGCTTTGGAGAGTGTGTTTTTTACCTGTGCATCCGTGATTATAGGAACTTTGCACTCTTCTGGTATAGAGATGGGCCCTCTAGGGGGTGAGAGGGGGGTAAAGTGCTAAGATGTTGGCAATATCAGTTGGTTCTGTATATTTAGTGCCATTGTGCTGTAACTCAGAGCAGATCTGAGTGTTCCCATTTAGATTCTTGACATAGCTATAGAATGCTTTGTGGTTGTCTTTAGAAGTTAGTGGCAATTTTGTTTCATAACTAGCTTTGGAGGATTTTATGAGGGATCTCAGCTTCTTACTGAGGTTGACCAGCGAGTTCCTCCAGTCATGGGATTTTACTCTTTTTCGCAACAGTTTCTTTCTTCTGTTGTAGAGTTTGTTTATGGCAGAGGACCACCAGATCGGTTTCATTTTTTTGGAGGATAACATCTTTGTTCTATTAGGGATAGCATGATCCATGCACTCGTCTAAGTGTTTATAAAGTGCATTTGTGTAGGATTCAGCAGTCATACCTCTATTGTCCATCTGCATAGGTGTCATGAAGTTTGCCACTTCTGTCTTAAGAAGTGTGAAGTTGGCTTTGGAGAAGTTTTTTATGATGGTTTCCCTAATTGGGGGTGGAGGTGGGATGTGGATGTCTAGGCTGATTAGCTTGTGGTCTGATCTGACCAACGAGGAATTGACCTTTGGTGTGGAACACTGGTTTCCCATGTTGGTAATGACCAGATCTAGGATATTGCTGCCACTGGTGGGGGTGTGAATAACTTGATCCAAGGCATTGGAATTTATGAATTCTAGAAAACGCTGAACAAAAGAGTTGGTACATGAGTAGTTTTCCCAGTTAATGGTGGGGTAGTTGAAATCGCCCATTATTAGCGTGTTGGGTTGTACCCTAATACTTTCCAGTGTATCAATAAATGAGGAGTGAAATGAGGAGTGTGAATCCTGGGGCATGGTGGGGGGTCTGTAGCAAGCTACAATTTGGATTGCGGTCTTGCCCAAAGTTAGTTGCACTTGGATAATCTCGGATGCATTATGCTGTGCAACTAGCCTGGAGGTGTGGATATCCTTAATGAATATGGACACGCCTCCGCCTTTAGTGCTTCATTCTGGGTTAGGTGGCCGAAAGGTGTGGTATGAATTGTAACCTGGTAATGCAGGGGTGCTCTCTGGAGCTTTGAACCAGGTCTCTGTCACTGCACAGATGTCAATGTTCTCCATTTTAAGGAGTGCCTCGAGTGAGTGCATTTTGAGGTTTAGACTTCTAGCATTGAGCAGCATTACCCTCAGATTTTGCTTGCTTGTACCTGTTACGGTGGTGAATTTGTCATTTGAACCTTTCCTAAAAAAGGCACTATTGGGGTGGCAAGAGCCTTAGCCAGTATCCAGAATCCTAAGGGCGACAGGTGCATGCCATCTCTGGCAAAGCATCGTGGTCTGTCTATCATGTCGTCCCAGGCAGACAAATACTGGATCCCCTTAGAATGACACCAGAAGCTTAGCCAGTTGTTGGAAGTCAATAATTTTTTCCTTGTACTTTGGTATCATTCTGGGTGATGGTAGGATGCTACTCAGGGTTAGGGTCATACCTGCCTGGGATACAAGATTGGAGAGCTCCTCCATGTCTCCTTTCATGTAGTCCAGGGAGGTACATCTCAGGTCATTCACACCAACATGGACAATGACAGTGTCATATTTGTACTTATTGTGGAGTAACCTGAGTGCATGCGTTATGTGGCAGATCCTGGCACCTGGCAGGCAGCTGACAGTAACTTTCTCCTTGTTTAGTCTAGTAAGTGTAGCTTTAGTTGCATTGGTGAGAATGCTTTGGTTCTATAAAGCATCTGTAGTTTTTGATGAACTTTTGTTATGTAATTTTCTATATGCAGGTTGGACTTAAGATTATCATCCACTATCATATTATCATCCCTGATAATTTGCTATGAGAAGTGACTTCAATGGTCATATTATCAAGAGAGAAGAGTTCAAATTTAGTTTTTTCATGAGAGAGGGATTTGGGGTAAAAAAAGGTAGTAGTTTGTTTTGCTGGGGTGGTTGGGCATGAGTCTTGAGTTACAAAGCCATGTTTCAGTGGCTGTTAAGGCTTCCTGACTAATTTTTTGGAGGTATGCCATGTTGCCAGATGTGCAAATGAGTGGGGAGTCATCTCCATGCTGTATTAGGGAGGCCTGTTGTGTGGATGTCTCATTTGATCATAACTATTATTTAATATGTACACAGTACTAATTTTATTATTCTCTCAGTGATCTTTACTGAAATGTTTGTGTTATTTTCTTTTTTGAACTTGTATCTACTAGAAAACAGTACTGAATACTTCTGTGTATATACTAACTGTATGATGTGTATTCTGCATCATACTATATGTATACTATTGTAATATCTAATTATTGAATTTTGCTTATATTTCTGTGGAGATTTTCTTCCTGGGCCTCTGCTGAAAATGGGCTTCTGCCCAGTTGGACTTTCCCGATAAATAAATAAATAAATAATTAAACAAATGTGTGGAGGGTAGTACTATCGGAAGGATGGAAGCCATGTTGTATGGGGGGGTAGGAGGTCTACTTGCAGGGGATAGTTTAGCAATCATTTTTGAATCCATTTTACAAGTATTTTGGAAAGTAATGATACAATTGCTGTAGGTCTAAAGTTAGTAATGTCATTTGAGTTTCTTCCTTTGTGTAGAGGGATAATGTGTGACTTTTTCCAGACAGAGGGAACATGGAATTCCTAGACTGATCTATGTATTTATAGACAGGATAGGCAATACTATTGGCTATTCATAGATTAATATTGGGCTAACTGCCCTTGTGGGCCATTTTTAGCCTAGCCAATTACACTATATGAGAATCAAACCCTCCATCTTGCATCTGTAAGGTAAACACCTTAGCCCTTATACTAGCCACCCTTGTTTGAAAGGTCATCAGCTGAAGAAGAGCATGGCTTGAGTTTGTTTAAGAGTAGTTTTATATAGGACATGGGCAAAGGTTTGAAAGTGAAAGTGGATGTGGTGATACATGGCTGTTGGGCAGGGTTTGGATTAAATGTTGGGGAATCCTTGGATAGAGATGCTCTACTATATATCAAATAAGAGTTAAATTGTTTTCTACTTTTGAGTAATGAATTATTGAGAGAGGATTTAGGGTTGAATTTGTGGCTTGGGTACAAGGATTCTTTAATGGCTGACCAGACCTTTTAGAGTTTATTTACTATTACTCTGAAAGTTATTATAGTATAGTTTTTCTATACATTAATTTTCTTTTTAGTACAGTGAAGTATTCTGAAGTTTTCAAGATGTTGTGGTGTTTTATACTTTTACCTTTCTTCCCATGCTTTTTCTCTATCCTGCATTAACATTCTACTCTTTATTGCATTGCCAAATTGCATTATTTATAGGTTCACAGGTAGGTACTAGGCTATTGGCCCAAGGGCCTACGTAAGCCTAGCCAGCAAGGTTCCATAGCTTACGCCACCCAAGAAAGTTATTTTCCTGTGCCACTGTCGATCAGAGAAACAGAAGTGATCCCCAGGGTGTATTTCCTATTTCCCATCCACTCATCAAGATTTTTCTTGAAGAGTGCTAATGAAGAACTTTGCTTGACATAGATGGGTAGCTTGTTCCAGAGTATAGGAAGTCTCTGGGACAGGAATCTATCCCTCCAGCATGTCCTGTTTATTGTGGTGACAAGGTTTAGGTCCCTAGAGCATGTAGCTCAGAGGGATTGGGATTTCTTTAGGTGTAGCATGTCCAACAGCTCTGGGTTTGACAAACTTTATATGTTAGGCAGAGATCACCTCGGAGCAGGCGATATGCTACGGAGTAAAGCTGGTGTTTTTTGAGGTGGTCAGTGTAGGGCATTTGTTTGAGGCCAGTAATCCTCTTTGTGAGGTACTTCTGTGGCCTTTCCAGCTGCTGCAGATGTCTTGTGAGGTACATTCCAAAAGGGGCGTTGTACTCTATAATGGGTCTAATGAGTGATGAGTAGAGGGGAACAATGACCTCTTTTTTCCTGGATGAGAACCCTTTTATGATGAGGTATCCCACGTAGAAGGACTTCCTGACTACTGTGGTGATGTGACTATCAAAGGAGAGACTACTTTCCACCTGGGTCCCAAGGTCTCTTATCACACATTCGGTGTTAAGTAGATTGCTGCCTATATGGTAGTTCATGGGTACAGAGTTTTTACCAAAGGGGATGACACTGCACTTTTTGGCATTGAGCTTGAGGCCATGGCTCTGACACCGGGCATCTCTCTGAGAGGATTTTTAGGAAGTTCCAGGTAATAGATGATAGGGTTGTAATTAACATTTCTGGGTTAAACTTGGAAAGGTTGTGTGTTGTTTTATAAACATGCTGTTCAAGTGGATGTGTGAGATGTCTGGTTGTACAGATTGGGAGATGATCACTGAGAGTCTGACATTGTACTTGTGCTGGTGTATTTACTAGGGTCTGATACTAGGATACACTCTAATAGGGAATTTGATGTCTTGCTATAATGAGTAGGGCTATTAATTAGTTGAGTGAAACCAAGTAAGAATAAACTAGCTACAGGGGAGTTAGAGTTTATGTCCAAATAATTGACATTCACAACACCTAGTAGTATTTCTTTCCTGAGGAATTATCATGGTTATCCAATGTAGTATATATTCCAGTATAGCTATATTGTCACCGGCAGGGAAGTAAAAAACAGTAATACATATTTGTTTATAATTGTTCAATTTTAGGAAAGTAATTAGAAGCTCTGCTGAAATGAATTTTGGTATTGGTTTGTTGTAAGGGGAAATGCAGGAGTTGTTGGGAAATATTAAAGCAATACATACACTATACTGAGTGCAGTGAGATCATATTCTGATTTCAGGCACTCCTACTGTGTACAAAGAGAGCATCTGGGAAACAGAAAAAAAAAATAAGCTTGTTTCCTGCCTTTCCTGTTAAGTGGTATAGACTATTTGTAGGCTTCTCAGCCCCCAAGCCCTTCTGTGTTGGAGGGAAGCCTTCTAACTTAGTTTTTTTTTCTTATAACTAGCCAGTTTTCTAGTTTCAGCACTCAAATCTGTTTCTTTGATCTCAGCACTTGTTCAGAAAAAAAAAAAATTTCATCTGCTTTTACTGTGCTTGTGTTTCTACCTACTTTATTTTACTTTTGCATCATCTTAAAAGTACTCAATTGTATTTATTACTGCTTGGTGTAACTCATTCTAAGCCTTTTGCTTTAAACACTTGGGCTTCGGACCAGTTGTTTTGCACTGAGAGGGTTTGTGGTCTGCACTGTAGTGGCAGAACAGGTAGCTTACATCCTTCTAGGTTGGGAACTGCTGATTGAGGGCTCAGTGTCTGTTATTCTAAAAGTGTATTAATTCTGGTTTAAGCACTTGGGCTTTCAGGCCAGTTATTTTACATTAAGAGGGTTCGTGGTCTGCACTCTTGTGGGAGGAGAGGCTGGACTCTGCCCTTCTGAGCTGGGAATTTCTGGTTAAAGGCTTATAGTGCATGCATATCTGAACTGCTTCTTACTGAAGTTGGTGCGCCTTGTTTGCTGTGGCATAGACTGGATTCGGGCCTGCTGGATCTAGCTTTGTTTGTGTAACTTGAGCACTAATCCAGGCATTCTCTAAAGTATTCAATTGTATTTATTACTGCTTGGTAGTAATTTGATTAAAGTGTAGCTATCATTCTAAGTCATTTGGATTAAGCACTTGGGCTTCAGACCAGTTGTTTTACATTAGGAAGGTTTGTGGCATGCACTGTGGTGGCAGGACAGGTAGCTTACATCCTTCTAAGTTGGGAACTGCTGATTGAGAGCCCAGTGTCTGTTATTCTTAAAGTGTATTAGTTCTGGTTTAAGCACTTGGGCTTCAGGCCAGTTATTTTACATTAAGAAGGTTCATGGTCTGCACTCTTGTGGGAGAAGAGGCTGGACTCTGCCCTTCTGAGCTGGGAATTTCTGGTTAAAGGTTTATAGTGCCTGAATATTTGAACTGTATCTTACTGAAATTGGTACACCTTGTTTGCTGTAGCATAGACTAGATCCAGGCCTGCTGAATATAGCTTTGTTTATATGCTTGTTGTTTGTTTGCTTGTTATTTCCCTGGAACGCTAATTCCACCTAATATGCGGCTTCTCAGCGCTTCTGTGGATCACTAGTGATATCTGCATTGCTTACTGTACTTATTTCCTTGTTTCACTTGAAAGAAAGTTGCTGTTTGTCATTTTTGCATTTAAGTTACCTGTAACACATTGCACTTAAGTTACCTGGCACTTGCTCACTAAAGCAATTATATAAGTCAGCACTAAAAATTAAAAGCACTACACCCTCACTCTCCACTGGCCCTTGTTTTCAATTATTAAGGAATTCCCAATATTATTCTAGCATGTCCAAAGGTCAGTTGTCAATCTCCTCTCCGGTCCAGCTGGTGAATCTGGGAATCTTGAGGCAATGTTACAACTGCCTCATGTACACAGACAACCCTCTCCTCCTCCCAACAAATTCCAACACATGTGAGAGATGCAACCATATAGTCAAACTGGAGGCTAAGCTCTCTCAACTCAGTACTGGCATAACCAGTCAGGAAGAGAAGGAAACCACACTCACTACAATTCCAGTCTCACATAGACCTATCACGACAGCAAACCAAACACATAATCACACAAAAACATACTCGGAGGCTCTAAATAAAGATCTGCCTAAGCAGTAGAGACCTCCAAAGCAGACACCCAAGCAACCGCTACCCCAAAACAAAACACGTGCAACACATATCTCACAAGGCCAGTGTGCCGAACAGTCACAGCCCTTAAGACTAAACACACCTGATATACTTGTAATAGGTGACTCTATTGTCAGGCACACTGACGTCCCGCTCACCAGGCTGAACAAGGAGAGGGTCACGGTGAGCAGCCTGTCGGGCGCTAGGATCCGCCACATAACACAAGCACTCAGGTCACTCCAAGGCAAGTACAAATATGACTCAGTCATTGTCCATGCTGGTGTGAATGACCTGAGACGTACCTCCCTGGACTACATGGAAAGAGACATAAAGGAGCTCTCTGAGCATGTAGCCCAGGTCGGTATGACCCTGACCTTGAGTAGCATCTTACCCTCACCAAGAATGATGCCACAATATGAAGACAAGATGATCAATTTCAACAATTGGCTTAAGTACTGGTGTCATTCAAAGGGGATCCAATGCCTGTCAGCTTGGGATGATATGCTCGACAAGCCACGATGCTTCGCTAGGGACGGCTTGCACCTGTCACCTCTGGGCTTTCGGATATTGTCAAAGGCTCTTGCTACCCCTATAGTGCCTTTTTTAGGCAAGGCTCAAAAGACAAACCCACCTCCATAGGTATCACAAGGGATAAGAAACTAAGAGTAATGCTACTCAACGCCAGAAGTCTAAACCTCAAGATGCACGCTCAAACTCTCCTTAGCATGGAGAACATCGATATCTGTGCAGTAACAGAAACCTGGTTCAGGGCTCCCGAGAGCACCCCAGCACTACCAGGTTATACCTCATACCATGCTTTTCGGCCCAAAAACTTGGACCAAACCACAAAAGGAGGGGGAGTATCGATATTCATCAAAGATACCCACACCTCCAGGTTGGTGGCAAAGCACGAAGCATCAGAGACTACCCATGTGCAACTAACAGTGGGTAAAACTGCCTTCCAGTTTATAGCCTGCTACAGACCACCCTCCCAAACCCAGGAACCCCACTCGGCCTTCCTGAGAACACTGGAAAATATGAAGGTCTCTCCAAACACCATTATATTAGGCGACTTCAACTACCCAAACATAGACTGGGAGCATTACTCTAGCTCCAACATCCTAGCCCAAAGGTTCCTAGAATTTATAAACTCAAATGCTATGAAACAACTTGTTACCACTCCCACAAGAGGGGAAAACATACTGGACCTGATCATCACCAACATGGGGACTCTATGCTCCAGACCAGAAGTGTATCCCTCACTGGTAAGATCAGACCATAAACTAATCTCACTGGATATTCACATCCCGGCCCCACCCCCTGCCCAGAAAACCACAGTGAAAAACTTCTCTAAAGCAAATTTCACACTCCTCAAAACCGAGGTGGAATCCTTCAAAGCCCCCGGGCCTGTGGAAAATACGGCCCAGACCGCAGAATCCTTTATAATCGCATTCTATGAACACCTTCAGGAATGCATGGATCATGCGATCCCAAATAAAACCAAGACCCAATCCTCCAAAGGCAGACGTCCTGTCTGGTGGACCCCAGCCATAAACAAACAATACAATAGAAGGAGGAATCTACTAAATGATAGAGCAAAATCCCAAAAAGGGAAGGCATCACTGATCAGTATTAGCAAAAACTATGGGCACTCATAAAATTCTCTAAGGCCAGCTTTGAGAGAAAAAATGCACAGGACACTAAGGATAATCACAAGGCTTTCTTTAGTTATGTTAGGAACCTGGGTGGTAATTCCCAGATATGCTCAGAATTAGTCCAAAATGACAAAAAATACACTGAACCCACAGACATTGCCAATATCCTAGCTGACAGGTTCAGCGCAAACTTCTCCCCTCCCACCCCACCAAAAGGGCAAATATCTATCCCAGCAAAGTGCTGCCCCCCCCCGACATCTCAGATGCTCAGGTAAGAGCCGCCCTCTCCAAAGCAAAAAACACAGCATCAGTGGGACCAGATGGTGTCCCAGGCTGCGTCCTACATGAACTTCAAGAAGAGCTAAACCCAAACATAAAACTACTGTTCAATCTCAGCCTTACTACAGGATATGTGCCCAAAGAGTGGCGTACAGCAACAGTGGTCCCTCTCCATAAAGGTGGTGCCTCAACGGATCCTGGAAACTATCGCCCCATAAGCCTGACTAGCTTAGTCTGCAAAGCTATGGAAAGGATCATCATGGACCTCATAAATAAAGATATTGGGGACCTACAGACACTGGATCCTACCCAGTTTGGCTTTGTTAAGGGCAGATCCTGCCTTTGAAACCTGGTTGATTTCTTTGAAACAGTCACCAAGGCGATTGACGAGGGGAAGGTGGTCCACACAGCCTACCTGGACCTCGCTAAAGCCTTCGATACAATACCCCACTCGGGCATTATAGATAAGCTCACCAGCTTAAATATAAACCCCTATGTCACTAGATGGATTGCAAACTGGCTCAAGGACAGAACCCACATGGTTAGAATTGCTGGAGCCATGTCAGACTCCAAACCAGTTACAAGTGGTGTCCCACAAGGCTCAGTCCTGGGACCTCTCTTGTTCGGTATATATTTCTCGGAGGTACAGGCCAACACGGAAGGACTGTGGCTGACCAAGTTCGCAGATGACTGCAGACTGGGCGCCATAATCGACTCTCCAGCCGACACAAGCATCCTCCAAAAGGGCCTCATAGAAACAGACAACTGGTGCCAGAGCCATGGCCTCAAGCTAAATGCCAAAACGTGTATAGTCATCCCCTATGGCAAAAACAAAGTGCCCACAAATTACCACATAGGTGGCAATCCATTAAGTACAGAAGAAGTAATTAGGGACCTGGGGACCCAAGTTGATAGCAATCTCTCATTTGACAACCACGTGGCCAAAGTGGTTAGAAAAACATTTTATATAGCCCACCTAATCACGAAGGGATTCACATCTGATCAGGGGAGGTCATCGTGCCTCTTTACTCATCCCTCATCAGGCCCATAATTGAGTACAATGCCCCTTTTGGGATGTACCTTACCAGACACCTGCAGCAACTGGAAAGACCCCAAAAGTACCTCACCAAGAGGATGAAAGGGCTCAAACAGATGCCATATGCTGCCCGGTTAAAGAAACTCCAGCTCTACTCAGTGGCATACCACCTGCTCAGAGGCGACCTGTGCCTGACGTATAAAGCCATGTCCAACCCGGAATTAAGGGACATGCTGCACCTCAGAAAATCCAAATCCCATCGAGCTACGCGCTCAAGAGTCTTGAACCTCAGCACTGAAATAAATAGGACATGCTGGAGGGACAGATTCATAACCCAGAGGCTCCCTTCACTCTGGAATAAAATCCCAGTCCAGGTTAGGCAGAATCCCTTATTGACTCTCTTCAAGAGGAATCTTGATGAGTGGATGGGAGATCATAGGTTTACCCCGGGTATCACTTCTTTGTCACTGTTAGACAGAGGCACAGTATACTAACCTCGAAAAAGGGCATTGCAAAATAAATTTAAAATGGGTGGCGAAAGCCAAACACATTCTGGCTAGGCTTATAAATGCCCTAGGGCAGATAGCCTAGTATGAACCTATGAACCTATGAACTTACATATTAAAGCAAAATTACCTCCTTTCCCCTTTATATGATCATTACTGATGACATTAAAGCCAGGAGGTGTAATTTTGGAGTTTTTTTTGCTGGGTTTAAGTGAAGATTCAGTTCCAGCAAGAATATCAGGCTTATATCGGGTAATCCAGGTATGTTGTTCAACAATTTTATTTCTAATGCTTCTAACATTTATAGCAGCAAAAGTTAGATTGCTAGGGTTGGGGGTTGACTGTTGTAAGGATAGATCCGTGTGTGGAAGAGAATTGTCTTGATATTCATTATGATAGCTGGGGCCAGGATTAGGGTTGATGTCTATTCCCAGAAGGATTTTATTATATTGGGAAATTCCTTGTTTTTTGGAGAGGATTTCTCCACTTTATTTTGTTTTGGTTTGATTTGAAATGGATTTAATCAGTCTATATTTGGAGTAAAGGTGAGGGGGCATCATTAAATGGGTTTAGTGCAATGTGTGGAGAGACTAGGGAAGACGTTTGAATAGTTGGTTGGAACAGAGTTGAAGAGATGTTGAGAACTATTATAGAGTCATGGTAGGGAGAGAGATTGCCCAGTGAAGTTCATTTATAGAAAGGAGTTATTATGAATATAAAAATTATGTTAATAAAATAACTGGTGTATAATGCTGCTCACCCATTAGTAATTGTTATCTACTCCCACCCATTTTAACATATTTACCAACATTTAACATTCTGACTTTGCTTTCATGGGTAAACTGCATTGGCTGTGTGTAAATTCACCCTCATTGACAGCTTACTAGCCTTTAATTTTATACTTTTCACATTTTAGTGTTTGGTGTTTTCTCTTATGTACTTGGAATTGTGGTCTTTTGCTAATCATAGCTAAACTGCATTAATACATAGGCACAGTTTCCTAATGGTAGAACTTTGACATCACTTTGCTGTAGTTGTATCTTTTAATTTTCTGTGTTGAGAAAGCAGACTTGTCCAAATTAAATGTGAATGGATTTCAATAAATTATAGTAGGATGTACATATTATTATTGGTTGTAATATCGGGTGATTATCTAGTGTCTACACCATACCATACTATATAAGAGCATACAGGACCATTACCCAGGTTATAAGTGGTATGAAATTAATTAGTACACCACTGTTTTGCCCATTCTGCAATAGTTAAGCTTTTTGTTGAGCCTAAGGAAAACCAAAAGGGAGATAATAATTGAGAGCAATGTTGTCATATCATAGAGTTGCAATTTATATACTATATGACAGTTGTCATTGTATATGTTTCTATAAAGTACTATGAAATGCATTGTATACTGGCATGTAAAACTACATGCTGTAATTTATTTCCCAAGTCATCACTGTGAAACTAATTTGTATTAACTTGTCAGACTTGTATGAAATAAGTAAAAAAAATTGAAAAACAAAACAATTAATCTGTCTACCTGCAATGACATGGGACATAAAAGGAGTGAGAAAAATAAAGGTCATGACATTTTTTGTATATATTTTTCATTATTTTCAAATCTGCAGAGGAAGGGTGTTGCAGAATAAACAGGAAGAGCCCGATTCAGAAATGGTACACTCAAAATGCTAACGAAGCATTCTGGGAAAGAGGCATATGCTAACAGCTATGTGCTCTCCATCAGAGCTGTACATGTGAAGGAATTTCTGCAGCTGAGTGATTTGTAAAGCAATTCCTTGCTGCTTGCGGTGATTAACACAGCTAAAATTATGTGTTCATCCACTGAGGTAGAGGTAAGCTCTTGGAAGTTTAGTGGTCATGTAGTGTTAGGGGTTTTATGATTGTGTGTGTGTATGTATGGTGCTGCATTTCTGAGTGTGTGTATCTCCTTAGGAAGTAGCAGTAGGGGTGGGTTAGGCAGGGAGGTAGGTGAGGTGTGTGTGTGTGTGTGTGTGTGTGTGTGTGTGTGTGTGTGTGTGTGTGTGTGTGTGTGTGTGTGTAATAACAAATGAGCAAAGTCTGCAGCAGTGGGTCAGGGAGAGTCCACTAGCCACAAGGGAAAACTCTTCACTTGAGGGTCAAGGGAGATACACTAGCCACTAGGGGTAATAGTGCAGATGTGGGTGAGGGGCGACATTAGCAGAGAGAACTTTTTAAATGTGTGCCGGGGGAGAAATATTAGATACCAGGGAAAACTGCTCATGCCTGACTGACACTTAAACATTATGTGAATGGGAGGGAAACACTAGACATCAGGTAGAATACTGAAGATGTGGGCCAGGGTGGAAAACTAGACAACTGGGATACTCTATATGGCGTGCCATAAAGGCACTTAATTAAACATAAAAAAAGTGTTGTGGAGAGTCATTTGACACTGGTGACACTATTAGAAGTAGCTTACCTTCAGGGTACTGTAAGGAATTCTCCCACCTTCCACGAAGGCATATTATTAACAAAATGCTTAAGTGTTGAAAGAAAAAAAATCAGAAGGTAGGGAAAAAGGGTTTGAATACTGCACCCCTGCCATCTAACCTCAGTATTAATCTGCTGTGCTAAATGATTAGTTAGTGCATTTTTTTTTGAAAATACATATTGAGAATCTTGGACTTATCGAATGCCTGCCATAGTTTGTGAAATACAAGGAAGATGGACTGAGAATGCTATGTATACCTCTTAACCACATAATGCAAAATATCCAGACAAGAAAGGAAGACAGAGCTGAAATTAATGGTGGCACTTGATCAGGGAGAGCTTTGTGAATTACTCCTCCTACAATCTTAGAAAATCGGGTTTTGCACTACCGTAGATTTACTGGAGGATATTAAGTGTAAAATGTTAATGTGTGACATAAATGACTGAAATAATCTGTGAATTATAAGGGCAAGAAAATGAGACACTGAGGATGTGCTGCCAACACAAGAACAGGTACAGGTATGTTCAGGTACAGGTATGTGGTGTATGTTATGTGTGAGTGTACGTGTTTCTGAATGTGTGTATTGCATATGGGAGAGTGAATGAGGGGGAGTGGCTGTGCCAGTGGGATGCATGGGCCAGCAGTGTTAGTTACCACAAGAATGTGCAATCGATCTGAAATCACAATATTTATAGGTGATTCAGAGGCATCCATATTAGCTGATAATTAGGTCTTTCTTCATTGCTTCTAATGTATCTCTAAATCAAACAATACAAAACAGTGGAAAGAGGACCTTTTTGCTGCAGCTCCTAATGCAGGCTATGGGGTTCTTTCTGAATCCTCGTGGAAGTTGTTACTTTCATAGCCAACTATACTAAATGACTATTTGCTTCAGAATTTGACTATAGTGCATTAAATATCAGGTATTTGAATATTCATGTTCAAAGTGAATGAATTCATGCCATATTAGACTGATATTATGAACTGAATGACCTCTACCTCATATTATCTGACCCTTAGAATTCTTAGTCATAATAGACATCTTTATCATTATGATTGTTGATATTTTTAGCTAGATTGTAAAAAGTCAACTTACAGATATACATAAGGGATGATCCATGGACTGACTTTTTTTCATAGCACACATTAAAAATGGGCCTTAGAACTGGTATTTTGTAAAACATTATCAGTGCACTACAACTCTTTCATAAGATTACCATTAATTATATGTCATGTTACAATCCAGATAAATCCAGTCATTTAGTACTATAATAACCCTTTAGCAGATGTTTAACATTTGTTGTTAAGTAGTGCTCAGGAAAAACATCTGTATTTTCAGTTTTGTAATGTGTGTGTGTGTGTGTGTGTGTGTGTGTGTGTGTGTGTGTGTGTGTGTGTGTGTGTGTGTGGGTGGGTGTGTATGTATGTATGTGCATGTGTGTGTGTGTTTTATGTATGTGTCTGTGCATCTCTGTGTTTGTGGAATGGGAACTGTTATAGTAAAAACAAATAGTAAACATATTTTTTGACATTTAAAAATGTCTGTAACATGACTCTCAACTGTCTTAATTTTCACTGAATGTCCAGATTTTTCTCTTATATTGTTAGTATGTTTCATTTAAAATCTGTGGTTCTTTGGCTGATAACTAAGGAGTGAATTCACTAAATAATGACTGCCTTTTGTGTTTCATACTTCACGCCTTTCAGAAAATGCATGCCAATGCAAAACCTGTTAGTCTATCAACTTTCTAAGTTTATAAGAGCAATATTTAAAAATTGTCACTGTTTTTGGCCTTGTCCAGAAGTCTTGAACTAAGAGGTTGAGAAATATGGTCTGTGCTATTGCATTCATTATTTGTTATGGATTTCTTCTACAAGGTTAATGTATTTGTTAGATGAATACATTAAGTTGGTTGTAACTAGACACATAGTGCTATGAAATCAGTATCCAGTTTTACAGACCTGTCTGGAATATCCCCGTGTCATTAGTGTTGCAAGATAACACTGATTAAGGTTATTTTTACTCACATACAGTACCTATTTGACTGAGATGAGTGGTATGAAAAAAGACCCTTCACTAGTGTATACTGTATGTCTTATACTGTACTAAGTTAATTATTGCTTATCAGTTATTAGTATTATAAAGCAAATCTGAATAAAGATGACTTGATATTCTTTATTATTAAAATGTGCAGTATGGCCTCGGAGTATTTTTTTTTTTTTTTTTTTTAGTATATGGATTTTCATTTTACCAGTTTGTCAGACATATGTTATGTAATCTTGTTCTTTGCACAGAGTTTTAGAGAATGTGCAGAGCAAAAAAAAAATCATCTGCTGAACACCACTGTTGCCTGATGGGAAATGTATGCATTCATCATTTCTGAATGAAGCATATTTATTAAAACTGGTTATTTACTACAGTATCTATACTTAAGCTGGCATTTGTATTTTTTTTTTAAATTGTGTCACATCTTATTTTGCCATCCATCGTAAATAAGTTATGTCTTGATTCTAATTTTAGAAATGTATAGTACTTAGAAATAAAGAGGCATTAGTATGATTAGCATTTTGTACAAAGCAAGTTTAAAAATGCATCTTGAGATGAAACTATGATATTTATGCTTATATGTCAGACAGTTGCCGTATATTGTAGTAAATGTACTGAGTAGTGTGTGTAAAAAAAATTCCAACATAATGTAATCTATTACTTCACAAATGACACTTCATGGCACTGAAAAATGGAAGTGTCAGGATTCTGGAGGAAAGATACTACTTTTAAACTATATATATATATATATATATATATATATATATATATATATATATATAAAGATGTGATTACGGTACATATTTCTGTTTCCTTTCCTTGGAACATCAGATCAATAACTAGCCTGTATGTATACATTCATTTTGGAGCCTTGAGTAACCTATTTAATGATTACTTTTGCATCATAGTTTCATGTAACTGCCAAAAGAAGCAAGCTAGTGGGAGCAAATAATTACAGAGGGAAAGGTAACAGAATGGGAAGAAGCCAGGAATTTATTTGGACTGCAGGCTGAAGATTGCCTTCCGTATCAAGAATTGATGTCGGAGTATAGGCAAAGAAAAAGAAATGGGGATTCTAAGTAAAAGGTCAGCCCTGGTACAGTTTAATAGAATCTAGAGTGGAAGCTGCTGTTAAAAAAATAATTAATAGAGCATATAAAATATTGTATGATAAATATAAGAATCAATCAGAAAATGTTAGAAAAAGATTGCAAAGAGAGATTGGATAAGCAATTCACAAATAAATAATGAGAGATATATGTATGTATATATATATATATATATATATATATATATATATATATATATATATATATATCTAGGTCTACTTTACATGGTTGACATTAAATAAAGTCGAAGACCATATGTCCAAGACCATATGATCGACTTTTGAAATGTTGATCATGTAAAAAAAAAAAACACACCAATCACTTACCTTCATATTGCTAGCAGGGGGGCAAGCTGCCCTGCACTACTGTGGGGGGCTCTGCCCCCACACCCCCCAGAACTTAAATATACCAACTCCAAGATTGCACTACAGTGCAGAAGATGGAAATCTTTCCATTCTGCACTGTACGGAGATGCCCATTCCGTATGGTCGACATTTCGAAAGTCGATCATATGGTCTCGGCCATATGGTCTTCAACTTTATGAAATGTCGACCATGTGAAGGAGATCCATATATATATATATATATATATATATATATATATATGTCTCCCAAATATGCAACAAAGTCTAGAAGATTTAGGGTCTTCTTTGTTGGAAGTGTTTACATAAGTATTTTTATACCCCAGAAGACTTCAGTGGTGTTCTTAACATTGTTAAGCTAGGTGTTAGGGGAGAAATGTTAAGAACATCACTGAAGCTAGAGAACAGAGTTGGATACTGGAGCTATGACCTTTTAAACCACCAGGTCTAAATGACCCTATGTCTTTGAAACTATTCCTTAGAATGCGGCCTCTCCCATAATGATTTGTTTCAGGATAATGTTTAAGGCTATGGATTTATTTTCTGTTTTTCAATTTTTTTATTTTTATTTTATTTTTATGTTCATTCTTAGATTAGTTTCTGTGTTGTTTGTATGCATTCCATGAATGTCATGAACAAGAATATAATATGTGTTCTTTGAACTACAGCAATGTAGTTTTTTGGGATGTCACTATTCAGAGACATGCTTTGTATCAGCACATGCTGATGAGGTAGTGGTTATCCTTCGTGAGTTATTGTATCTTTGTTCTTATTTGCTAGTTTGAATTTGCATTGATTAATTGGATAGTGATGCTTTTGTATTTAAGAGACTCTTTGAAGTTTTTACTTGTCTGATGAAGCATATGTTAATCTAATGTGAAAGCACTTACCTGTGTAGTGTTGTTGAATAAGCAGTTTTTAAAGTTTGAATAAAAAATACAAACACTCCTCTTCTTCTCAAGATAAAACAACTCTGACCCAACAACTTGATGTCACTGATTAAATTTCAAGATAATAAAGTGAAGCAGTAAATAAATTCACTCGTTTTATTCACACTCCTAGCGCCTCGGTGTTTCCACCTTCAAGGAATAACCACAAACAGTTTTTTTAAGTTTGGTTTGCCTTCAGTTGCCGTGCAGGTCGCAGTAACTTATATTGTTTGAGTCATTTGTTTCTTTACCTGTGACTATACCCTACAGGTTATGTATATTTTTTATCTCTAGAGTTTAAAGATTCCCTGCAGACTATTCTGTGTGAAATAACTGGCTGAGCAGCAACTGATTTTTCGAGCTATGACACAGAATTGGAACCGCCTAGATATAGTAAGACCTTATTGAGTATAACTATGGTGGCTGCCAAAAAATGCATTTACTAGAAAATGGAAATCAAAATCTAAACCAACTGTACTAGAATTAGTGAATATAGTAACAAAGGCAAAACAACTGGATCTGGGATCTTTAAAAAAGGGTAGGAACAAGGTACATAGGAAAAATAGGAACTGTAGGAACAATACATGCAGAGGAGACATGAGGTTTAAAAAAAGGCAAGATCTGAATGAGCTATGTAATGTTTGACTGGCAATGACCAGATAGATTGTAAGTGATGTATAATGTTTGCACCTAAAATTGTCAATATGGTTTGTGATATATAATGTTTGCAACTAAAATTGCCAATATGGTTTGTGATGTATGTTTGCAACTAAAATTGTCAATATGGCTTGTTTTCATTTATACATTATTAAATTACATTGTAATTGTAAAGTACATTGTACATTGCATTCATTTATACAAATGTCATATGTGATTTAAAAAAATGTTTCTTGTTTAAAAAAATGTTCATGCATTGTGTAGGTAAGAATATGTATTTGCCCACATTTAGAGATATAATTTATCCTGCTGTTGAGCAAAAACAGAGCCAGCTTGTGGGTAGGAAGTCTTTCAGGATGATTTTGAAGGATAGGAGGGAGAGTATTGACTTGATGGAGACAGGTAAGGAGTTCCAGGCCTTAGCAACATGGTACAAGTACAGACAATTCAAATGTAACCCCTGCAGGTATGGCAAGTGCACAGCTTAAAAAGGCATCATATCAGCCCAAAAAAGGAGCCAGCACAACATGGTTGAGAAACAGTAATTTAATCACCAAAAGCCATATTTATTACAAAATGAGTTTTAAATCTTTTAACCATATCCTGTCTGAAATGTTCATATTTGTTGGGATCAGAACAGATGTCTGAAATGGATATCTGGCATCGTTATCTGGATGACTGCTGGTTAGTTTGGAAAGCAGATGTTGCTTATCTACAGGAGTCTATGGACTACATTAATAGTAACAAATAGGTTATTCAGTTTACGTGTAACCATGATATGAATCAAATCACTTTCTTAGATGTTTTGGTAACAAGGAATACTGATGATACCTTAGATACCCAAGTATTCTGTAAATACCCTCAATACAATTCATTGTTACATGCTTCCAGTCATCATCCACCCCATATTATATGTAATATCCCAAAGTCACAATTCCTTAGAATTAAGTACATCTGTTCTGATCCCAACAAATATGAACATTTCAGACAGGATATGGTTAAAAGATTTAAAACCCGGAGGTACAAGCCAGGCACTGTCACCATGGCTTGTCAGGAGGTGTCATCATTGGATAGGCTAGATCTTTTGATATATAAGGATAAGACCACCAAGGATTCACCACCCATCAGGTTGATAACAACATATGGATGGAACACTCATGTACTTTCTCATGTATTTCAGCAAAATTGGAATATTATGATGTCATTTGACAGACTGACTAATATGCTCCAAGAAAGATGTATTTTTGGATATAGAAGGGGCAAAACATTAGGGTCCCACTTCAATCATTGCAAATATGGGACATCTAACTCTAGCACATTATATCAGTCTAGCCTAATAGGGGGACTTCTTTTTAAATGTTTCCCATGTGGACATTGTGTCCATTGTACCTGAATGGATAAAACCAAACAATTTAGTAGCCGAAATACTGGCATGGTTTTTGACATTAGATTTTTCGCAAATTGCTCTAGTGAATAGGTAATTTATGTAGCAACCTGCTCGTGTTTGACATTCTATGTTGGTCAGACGTCCAGACCAGTTAAACATCGCATTGGCAAACATTTGAGTGACATGAAACATAAAAGAATCAGTAATGCTCTTTATAGACATGTATTAATACATCCCACTGCACCCTTTAGATTCACAGTCATTGATATTATACAGGGGGATAAAAGAAATAAAATTGGCTGGCATATTATATTGAATCAAAAAGAAAAAAAGATGGATAATCAGGCTAGGTGGTTTGTTTCCATCTGGGCTTAATGAGCAATTATGACCAGCCAATTAATTTGAGTTGCTCTTCTCATTTTGTAATAAATATGGCTTCTGGTGAAATTTTTCTTTACACTGAGGAAGGCATTGTCATTACTGCCGAAACAGGTCTGTTTTTTTGCCATTATATGGATTAAATTACTGTTTCTCAACCACGTTGTGCTGGCTCCTTTTTTGGACTGACAAGTACAGGCAATGCCTAGCAGATTTGATAGGCTTGGGGACAGGGAGGAGTTTTGGTCATTGGATTGTAAAGACCGAATGGGAATATAGTTGTGTAAAATGTTATAGTGCTAGATAAGCAGATGGATGCTGGATAATTTTACAGCTTCTTACCACTATTGCATTTGGATAGGAAAAGTCTTGTTCATAAATTGTTGCTAGGCTAACAACCTACAGGAGGTGGGGTGCTTTCTAAGCCTAGACAAATTTTCCCAAACAAATAATGGTGTTTTGTATCCAAATAGAACATTGTGGGCCAGGCATTTATAACCTATGTCTGTCCATAAGGGACATGAGTGCCACCAACTGTAAATTTCCTATTCTCCATCCACTGGTCTAGGTTGCATTTAAACTGAGTAATAGACAAACTCCACTTCACATGGATGTGAAGCCTATTCCACAGAAGTAGCAGTTTCTGTGACACATCTGTCTCTCTGGCATATTCTGTTTAAGTCATAGACCAAATTCAGGACCTTAGACCTGATATCTCTTGTACTGTTTGACTTATGACTAGATTCATAAGTGTGGGCTTTGCAATGCCTTTTAAGTCAGGTATAGATCACTTCTCAGCAAGCAGGGAAAACTCTTTAAGGTGCTCTGCATAAGGTAGGTTTGTTATGCCTTGAATTATTTTTGTAAGGAACCTCTGAGGTTGCTCTAGTTTCTGCATATTCTTGGTCAGGTACATACCAAAGGGACCATTGTACTCTGAATGGTCTGATGAGGACAGAGTACAGTGAGACATAGCTCTCAACTATCCAGATTTTTGCAAAATGTCTAGATTTTTGCTTCATATTTTTGGTCTGTTCCTCATAAAATTTGTAGTTTTCTGGATTTTTGCGGCAAATCAGTGAGGATTGAATTCACTAAATAATTTCAAGCATTTGAGTTTCAGACTTCATATCTTTCAGAAAAATGCATGGTAAAACAAGAACTTTATTAGCTTTCTAAGTTTATAACAGCAATATTTAAAATCAATCCCTATTTTTGGGGCATTCCCATTATTTTTAGTTTTGTCCAGATTTTTTGTACTAAGAGGTTGAGAGCTATGCAATGGGATAATGACTTTTTTGAATCTAAATACCATACTCTTACTTATAAGTTGCACAACATAAAAGGATTTCCTTACCAATGTGGCCAAGTGGTGGTCGAAGGTAAGGCTACTGTATACTTGCATACTCAGATCCATGACCAGTTGATTCTTAGGAGCATATAACATGGTAATTAGATGGGAAGGTTGACTTCCCAAAGGGTACAATTATGCATTTCTTAGCATTGAGTTTAGACTTATGGGCCTGTAGTTACCCAGATCAGTGGTTGGGTCTCATTTGTGCAGGGGAATAAGTGTAGCCATCTTTCATTCTTTGGCTGCAAAGTCTTGACTGTAGGCTACAGTTGAAAAGTGATTCAAGTGGACCATAGAGGTCATGTGTCATGCTATTTAGTAAGACTCATGGGAAGTTATTGGGGCCCATTGATGCAGTGTTTTTGGTGTTTTTAGAAAGTGCATTGATATGTTTCATAGTATTGGGTGGGGGGATTGTGGTATGCAGCATTTCCTTTGGACTACTGAGGGGGGTGGGGGACAAATTTGAGCTGAACCTGTCAGGCAAAAAATTGACAATGGCCTCCAGTTAAGTGAGGGTGATGCCATTTACAATAAATTATATGAACTGTTGAATATTTCCCTTGAGGATACAGTGTTGATTAGAACTAGATGTGAAAAGTATAGCTTTAATTCATTCCATGAAATTAATAGAAAATGCATTTCTAATTTTTAACTGCACAAAGGGAAAGTTGAGAATAAACTTGTTTATTTTTATGGAATGGCTACAGTTATGTACTTCCTTTAACAAATGTTCCCTTTTACTGTTTATCAGCAATAACCTTGATATATTTGTTTGTTTAAATCACTATTAGTTCAGGCATAAGGGTCCTTAGTTTAACATTTCAAAAAAAAGATTACTTCTTAATTACTTCTTAAGAGGATGGCACTCTCTGTAAAGGTGCACTGTAGTGTTAGTATTTGAATAGACAGTTGGAGTTGTAGAACCCACAGCTTTCTGATCTTCTAGCCTCAAACTGAAATATGAAAGAATGACTGACAGTTTAACTTTATTGTTATATACTGACTTATATTGCTAATCTTTTATTATAATATTTATTATTTATAATATTTGCTCTACATGAATTGGGTCGCCTCTACTTGTGTGGCCTTTTGGTCTAATACTAGCCAGCCTATACCCTGGAATCAGCATCACCTAGGCTGGCAGCTCTTTCAGATGCATGGCTCAAGAACTCTGACATCCATGCTTTAATACCTCTCAACTGTACAGATTTTCACAGAATGTCCAGATTTTTGTCTCATATTTATGGTCCGTTCCTCAAAAAACTGTGGTTTTCTGGCCAATCACTGATAAATCATTGAGAGTTGTAGTCAGAAAACAATGACAGAAATTTGAGTTTCAGACCTCAGACCCTTCATATAATAGATGCCAGTACAAAACCAGTTCTATCAATTTTCTAAGTTTGTAAGAGCAATATTTAAAGTGTCCCTATTTTGGGGATTTTGCCCCCCCCCATTATTGATGGCTTTGTATAGATTTCTTGCTATAAGAGGTTGAGAGGTATTCCTTTTGTTTTTAGAGTCCACACCAATGGGAAATGTTACCTGACTAGCTGTGAAGGACCTTCACTGTAGATGGTTTCAAGACGATCTAAAAGACTGAACATACTTAAACTTTAGGTACTCTGTTGTGTTTGTCTAAAGTATGTCATTTGTGATGTTTTATGTATTTTGTTAACATGCTATACAGTTATTTTTCTTTTATTTTGCATAAGGTCTTGCATCTATTCTGAAAACTTATTTATAAATGCATTAATAAACTGAAGTTAAAATTTTTAATAATTACTTTAATCTGCCTGTAGCTTATTGCCACTGTACCCTGAGGCATGGAGGGAAAGGCTGCACTGGTTCATTTCAGTTCACTGGCATGGCTAGTGAATAAACATAATTTAGGGAGGATGGAATAAAGAAAGATAAGTGAAAGGTAGTAGTAAGAAAAACAACATTGAATCAGAAGATCTTGACAAAGGCAGGTTTTGAACCATGAAGATGAATGACAGCTAGAGAAACAGATGAAGAGCTTGTTATCAAGTGTGCTGAAATATAAAACGAGATACGAGAACTAACTACTGATGTCAGTAAACATGCTTCTTCAGGTTTTGTAACACCTAAAAAAAATTGCAGATGCCCCATAACCAGAGTGTGGGATAATTGGAATTTTTTTCTTTTATTAACAGTAGGTCCAATCCATACATTTTATTGCAGTGCACAGTAACCTTTTGGAATTCAAAGCCAGCCCCATCTCAATTCCTTTGCATGAAGGCATGCAGCACCATGGTGAGTTGTCTGCATGTCCATGCAGCATGCTAATAAGACAGTGTGGTAAAGAGAGATATGCTAATTAGCTATGCACTTTCTCCTGGAACTATCTGCAGTAAGGTATTTATGCAGTCTTTTCTGGGCCCTAATGGTTGTGAATGTGGCCAAAAGATCATATTCTGCAATCACAGTAGAGGTGATTGCTGGGAAGTTTAGTAGTAAGCTGGTGTTAGGTAGGCGGTATGTGCATAGCTGTATGTGTGAAGGCATTTCTGAATGTGTGTCTACCTGTGAGGAAGCAGTACAGAATTGAATGAGGGGTGTAAGATAAGTAGGGTATGTGTGTGTGCGGGGGGGGGGTGTGGTGACTGTCATATTTACACACACCCCAACACTGAGTGGGGTGAACTACTAGCCCCCAGGGAAGCCTCTTTAAACTAATGCCTGAATGTTACTTAAAGAATGGGGTGGTGGGAACCATTACCTACCATGTGTACCTATTTAAACTCATGCCTGAGAAGCAGTGTCATAGAGTGTTTATGTTTTGCTGTAACTTTGTGTATAGGAGAAAATAAAAAGAAACAAAAAAAAAATAATAATTAAAAAAAAACCAGAGAAACTAGTGGTCTTAAAACTTCATTGATGAGCTCAGTCGGAATAATTTCCAAAAATCATGAAACCCAGGTAGTGTTTCAAAGCAACAAACCTTTATTTGTCACAGACAAGTGATCCTCAGTAACAACAAATCAGTTTCTCTGTTTTTTTTTTTTTTTTTTTTTGTTTTTCCTTAGCACTCGTGGTGGTGAGGTTGGAACTAGACAGCTTCCTGTGCTTGTTCATTTTTTTATGTTTGTGTGCAGGAAGGTATCTGTCCTAACACAATGCAGCTGCCACTCTTAACTACCACAGAAAAGAGCAGATCTGCATTCATGGTAGTTAATGGCAATTCAGAGACATGCAAACTAGTCAATAATGAGGACTTTCCATATTGTGGCTAATGTGTCTCTGAATCAGAAAACTCTCCATCACAAAAATAGGGCCTGTTTACCATAGCCCTTAATGCAAGTGCTAGGGTTCTTTAAGAATCCTCATGATTAGTTTAGTAAAACGTGATACTGTTAGTAAGCCGGTAGCTGCAGAATTAGTGGAATAAGGAAACTTATGTGGTACAGTGGGGTGTGAATTAATGGGTCATGTCTACACCTGCAGAATTGTCATACAATAGCAATATTGCCAGGCAAAGCAAATGCAAAAATGTGAATATGGTGAAGAAAACTGTATAGTGCTAATTCACTTAGATTTCAGTCTAAAATATATTTTGTGTTGATGGATTTTCAGAAAGCATTTGCCCTTGCTTCTGTTTTGCTGCCACTGGAGAAAATATTACTAGAGGAGTTTTTATATCAAAGTAAGAATGTATAGGTGAATTATTCATGTTTTAGGTTATGTTTTGTAGAGCATTACATTATCATGTGAATGGAATGCCTTTGTCTTAAGGCTGTACTGATTAACATAATTGTGTTACTGATTATACAGCCGTTATTAATGCATTAGAAAAGTGCTTGAATTGTCAAAGGTAAGTATAGTCTGACAAGTCAGAGCAAAATGCTACATATTCTGAACAAATGCTACATACAACAGGGAAGGAGCTGATGAAGTCATTTATATAGTAAACATTTAAAACAGTATAGATTGTGTCAACATACAATGTTAAAAACATGCAGCTTCCAAGCAGTATTCAAAATATTCAGGAATATTGTCATTTTTCCTTTATTAAAAGCACTGAAGATATTATATGAATTATAATGGCAGTCACCAAACATTAGTACTTCAATATCCTTAATTTAGGCAGGCATTCACTGCACAACCAGTACATACAGTAGGACAATATAGTAAACTGGGTTAAAGCAAAAAGATATAACTATTTCCTGGTAGTTAGATTTAGTCATATGGCATCCACATGCACAGTGTGCACATCTGAAAAAATCTGAAATCTAATCTAAAATTCCTTGGTCATCCTGAAAAGTCAGTTGTGTTTGGTGGTTTTGGATAAGGAGAAGTAAATTTACCAAAGATGCAATGCAATCAAAGCACTATAATTTTAAAAATAATTGTGAGGATGCCCACATGTGAAATGCTGGATATATTCCATAAAAGCCAAATTATCTACAAGCTTTAACTGCTTACATTGAATAGAATGATGTTCAAAATCAAATACGTTAAATCGACATTAATTGCGTTGTTTCGGGGACTGCCAAATTAACTGCTGTTGGGGTTGCTGCAGAAAGAGTTTTTGGCCATCTTACTAGTAATGGACTGGGTATGAGCCGTAGGCACAGTAAGATTGGCTTGGTCAGCAAAATGAAATAAATTAACATGCATTCAAACTAATTATTACTTATGTGTGATGCTATTTCATACATTCTTCGATGTGCTTCTGAGAGATACTGAGGATGGAAAACATTTTATGGATATGACATACAGTTACAACTATCATTTGAGATATATATATATATATATATATATATATATATATATATATATATATTTATTTATGCACACACACATACACACACACACACACACACACACACACACACACACACACACACACATACACACACATATATATATATGTATTATTTGTCATTCACTGTTGTTGTGTTTGTGTCCTAAGTGTGCATAATAGCATAAAATTAATAAATACAGGATTCATTAACAGCTACTTGTGATTTGTTATTCATTAAGCAGCTCTACATGACATGTAAAGCTGCACAACAATGGGAGATTACAGATATTCTAATGAAAGCATAAGGAGCTGAAGTGCATGCTAATTAACCAATCCAACATGGCAAAGCCTTTCATGAAGATATAAAGCAACATGTACACTTGATGTAGGCTTTTGCCACGTGCACCAATAAATTTTGAAATACAGGCATGATTGTACTTAGGAAAAACATGTGTTAAGGGTTGCTGCTGCTGTTATTATGCTGTATGAGCAACAGGCTTTAAATCAGGGTGGTGCTGCCAGATCTCAAGCTAGAAGGGTGTTTAAACCCCGTTTGACCTATCATGCACTGAATGAAACAATGAAACAAAACTTTTTTAGCAGATGCAGGGTGGACAGGGAAACACTGGAAGCAATGTGCAACCTCTGTCCTAGCACATACAGTCACTACGCAGGTCAAAGCCTAAGATCTTATGCATATATAAATATGAAAAATGATACCTTTCAGACTCCCCAACCTGTTAAGCATGTAATGTCTTTTCTGATAGCATCAGACAGGGACAACCCCCAAGGACATAATATGTACCAGCACTAATGACCATAAAGTGTGGAAAATGTACATAAAATTAAAATGTTAAAGCACTGATTACTCTCATATCAATACATATGTATGACCTGTTAGTACACACAAGTTAACCCCTCAATCTACCCCACCCCAATCCAACCACACAGACCCGCACAAACCCCCCATTCCAAAACCCCTCCAATCCAACCACCTCAACAAAACACATAAAGAAGTATAGTTTGAACTCGGTAATCAGCACAGATTGTATAACCCCTATGTAATGGAGATTACACAGAATTAAACTTTGCAATACATTTCTGCAGTAACAATACAACAACTCACTGGCTCTGCCCCTGTTCTAACCCTGACTAGTTAGCATTCTGCTCCTAGAACTCTCATGTATCTTGCTTACAAATCTTTTCAGAAACTTACTATTCAGTTTTGAATTTTAATTTTACCCATTGATGTTCTTATTTTGCTTATTGCAGACACTGTAAAAATACTATTATGATATTATTATTTTTTCTCTGAACTATATTTGTAACTTTTTAATGTTTAATGCTTTTAATGATTAATGTTTTTAATGCTCAATGTTTAATGTATTTCACTTGGAGCTTTTCTCCCCGGGCCTTGGCTGAAAATGGACATATATCCAGTTGGACCAGCCCGGTCAACAAATATAAAATAAAATAAAATAATTTTATTTTATTTTATCAGTGCAGCATGACATAAGTAACCCCAATCTGTTATAGTGCCCTTATCCACTGCTGTAGAGTCCAGTCTGTTAGAAATACAGAAACAGAACACATTTTCCTTTTCCTGCTAACAAAGAAAATACTACCTCCCTCAATACTTGTAATACCATTATTTGCAAAACGTGTGCAAGAATGACATAAAAATTATATTATATTGCGAAATCATGTAGCTTTTAGTACCATAATTGTAGAAATGCTGAAATGGATATGCAAAAAGTAAGGGATACATGTAAATACATAAAATTATACAAATACACTTCATCAGTCACTGCATTTCAGCATTTCACAGTTTTGCTGTCAAATGAAAGCAGTATTTAAGAAATGCCAATATACCTTGATAATACAGCACTACAGAAAATAGTTAAATTGCCCAAAGTCCTGGTATCCAACTAGTATTTAACTCTGTGCACTATAAAATATGTAACGGTGTAGGCAGAGACCTTGTATTACACTGGAGAAACTGTTTTGAAACAGTCAGCCCTGTGAGCACTGTGAGTATGTAAATGAGATGTGAAATCATTAGCATTCCTCAATACCAAAATTTGCACACCATGTAGGAAGCATAAACATGGTGTAAGGATCAGCATGATAATATGCACATGCCCTCAGCAATGCACTGAGTAGTGCTACCTGTTAGTGGGCTGCAGGTGTCTCTAATTATCAAGACAGTATGAACACTTAGCTTTCACAGTCTTTCCTATATGTTGTATACCTTTGTGTCAGGGACAAAGGACTAAAAAATAGTCTGCAAGTTCATTGACAGATGTATAGGATCTCGACAGCCCTAACTTTTCAATGATGGTTTCCTTATGTTTTTGTCTTGTTTAGTGTTATTTACGTGCTGCTTGACAGCATGAAAATTACTGTTATTGCTTAAGGAAAAAGGTGAAAAAGTTAGTTTAGGCTGCTATAGGTCATACAAACCAGCCAGGCAGCATTGCACAGCCAACAACACTCTGAATAGTACTCAGGGAATAAAAAAAACACCTGACGTATCTCTTTCTCTTTCTGTGGCACAAGGTGTAAGTGCATTGAGTTGATAGATGAAGTGTATCTGATGCAAGGTTTGAATCCACTGATGTGATATCTTTCACAGAGGATTGTTAGAATGTATATTTAATCACATTTTGTGTTACCATAGTGTTTTTGTTTAAAAATCAATTGTCATTATTACTAACAACATGTGATCATTATTCTGTCCACTGTAACATAATGGATCTAGGACAATTGAATGAAAGTTCAATAGTCCGAATCCACAATAACTGAGCGTACTTTAATGAAAGCACTTTCACCGAAAAAGTACTTTCATTAAAGTGCGTTCAAAAAAACCCCAAAAAACAATAAATCTTCTGTGTCCCCCACACCCCCCCCTACTTTTATATTCTCTCTCCAAGATCGCACTACAGTGGGGAAAAGGCAATTCTCCCTTAACCGCACCATAGTGCGACCGGCACAACCAGCATACATAACCAAAAGTGCTGCTTTGGTGAACAGCACTTTCGGTTATGTATGTTCGGTGATTTCTGTTTCGGCAGAAAGTGCTGTCGTGGATCTGTACAGATCCCAACATAATATGTCACTAACTACAGGTCTGATAATATGTTCAACAAAATGCATGTCTGATGTTGCATGCAGATGTGAGAATACACCTGGAATATTCCAGGAGAAGGCGAAGGCCGAGGTACCAGAATTAAAAAATTACAATTGCAGCAGTTGGTGTTCTCCATCTTGTATTTTGTATGCTTTATTGGTGAAGGAGTGGAGTAGCTGTGTATATTTTTTTTTTTATGCAGATGTGAGAAGGAAGAATTATTCACTTGGATGCACTTCTTGCTCCAGTCAGTGTTAAATATACCCATGCACTGCATTTCATTTACTGTCTGTAATTGACATAACATATATTACCCTAGCTGTTTTTAACTACGGAGGTGTTTTTCAGCTCTCCTTGTTTTTAGTTGTTGGCTCCCTCCTGCAACAAGTAAGGGAAACTTAATTGTAAGAATACAAGAGTTAGGTATCGCCTACAGTATGTTTACAGCCTTCACGGCTACTGATACAGCGCCACGAGGAGCTTTTCCGCTCATGCGATGGATGTCCACAAACTATATCACTAAAAGCCTTTTGTAGCCTACTTGGCTATTATTAATGCACCCCCCCCCCACGTGGAAGCTATGTCTGAGTGTTCTGATGTTTTCAACCATCTAGTTCGTTGAAAACAAACTCTCGCTCCCTGTAATCAATTGCCGTTACTATTGAACATTTCTAAATTGAATTTAGTGTTCTAAGCTACTGCAGCATTAAGCACTGAAAGTAACCTATCTATTTAAGCAACAATTGTTCCTTAAGCTATTGTAATCATAACGGCTTGTTTAAATACGCCACACACGTGGCGCGTATCCGGAACTCACAGGAATCCCTTCATACCTGCTCATACCAAGGTATGTAAACTCAGCTTACATGTACTGTGAATACTCTTTCGCGATATAATATTTTTGATGGACCGCTGTACAGAAACCACCATAGTGATTTTGCTCTAATCTGAGCATAGCCCATATCCTTCCTTTACCTGTGGTCCGACTCAATGCTCTACTTTTAATAATAGCGACTGTCCACTAGCCTCCACATTAAGGTTTGAATAGGGCTTGCCCCCTAACCTTAGTCCTACCTATTTCTAGTGCATTATTATTAGAGTTTTAGCTAACAACCATGTATAATATAAAGAAATAATTACCTATGCTACCTTGGATGTTTGCATACAGCTTTAAATTTACAATCAATGCTTGAACTGCTTTAAAGACTACCTTTCTCACAATTTGAATTTCGTTTGTACCTAGCTTGTATGTTTATCCCAGTAGATAGTTATAGTCTTGTTTTACTTGCCTCTAATGAATTTCATACTTTATTATAATCATGCCTAGAATCCCTAAAGGAATTGCATTTAATTTCATTAGTAATTATGTCTGAACGTGCATGTTTTTTATCTCAACTATTGCTAGCTTTACTGCCTTGATACCTGTGCTAATTTTGCTCTCTCCTCTTCATTTATCTCCTTTCTCCCCAAAGTACCCAGCTCTGCATTGTCCTGAACTTGCCCTAGCTAAAATCTACCAGGAGATACAAGAACCCTTACAATCTCCAGTGGCCTCATCTATTTGACTCTTTCTCACTGCACCCACCTTCAAGAAAGGAAGAAAGTATGTTATGGACTTAATCACATTTGCTTATTAGACCCGTCTACTATTTTTATCAGGGCCCTATAGTTAGCTACTAGCTTGAGTATACAGCAGCCTTAACGTTACCCTTCCAACTGCCCTACAGCCAACACTCCTTGTTAATTACACTAACTTACTCTTACTTTGTATCTCACCTTCCATATTTCTTCTCTAAACAGCTCTCCCACTCACTTTCCTACATTTACTAGATCTGCCCACTAGGTGGCACCCTTATACTATTCCTTCACCACCCCTCTACTCTGTCCTACCTCTGTATATGCAATATATTTCTTCCTATTTTCTATCCTCATCCTCATTCCATCCTCTTACACTGCCTCTCTCTGCCTTCCTACCCCTGCAATCTGTTCTATACTGTACTGTTCTTGACCTGCTCATCTTCCTACTTCTCCCTTGTGCTGACACACTATTTTTCCCTACTCTACTTTTCATTCCTTTGGCTTCTGTATCATACTAAACTTCTCATACTCACGCCTTACCTCACTTACCTACAGCTACCTGTATTTCTGATTGTTTCTTCTCCTGTTTCTCCTCCAGTTGTTACAACCCGCTCCGTTCGCCCTGCGGGCTCACTCCGCTCCCCTCCCTACCCCCAATTCCCACCCACCCCCAGGGGTCCTACACTTAAACCTCTCTACACACTCCCCCTACCTCAGCTTTAATCTTTTTTCCCTCTCTTTTTTAAACCCCACCTCTCACCTCTCCCCCTTTTATCCCAATATCTCTCCCTGACCTTTTACCCTCTCTTATTATTTCAACCTGTTATTTCTCTCTACATCTTGCCCTCATTATTCCATAATCCTATCTTACACACTCCCTACTCTACTTCCTTCGTATTTCACTTCCTGAAACTTGCTACTTACCTGTTTAGCCTTATTTGCCTCTGCCTTACCTTTCCTCTATAATGCCTACCACCCATTGTACTATACCTATACTCTCACTCTTACTGTTAAGTATCCTGCTCTCAGCCTACCTTCTTACCTTCTTTGAAAATCAACTTTATATCCATCCTACCTACACACAAAAACAAACCTTAACTTACACTTCTACTACTCTCAACTCATACTCCATCATTTCCTACACCCCCAGATACCTTCTATCCAAATACCATAGACTCTCCCATATTAATTATATCCTAACTACTAACAAAAAATTGAAGCTCCAAATTCACCTAATAAACAACTCATTAACTAAACTTATCTATCTCACCTTACAAGATGGAGACATCCATCCTAACCCAGGACCAAGAAACCCCTCATCCCAAACTTCTAGATCAAAAACTAATAATACTCTCCTAATAGGTCATCTCAACATTCAAAGTTTAAATAACAAAGTATCACACCTCCATGCACTCCTAGACACCCACTCTTTCGATATCCTCTGCCTCTCAAAGACTTGGCTAAAACCTGATACCAAAGATACTGCCATTTTACCACACGGCTATAATATAGCTAGACTTGACCGTTTAAAACGTAAAGGTGGTGGAGTTGCAATCCTCTATAAAAATCATTTAAATATCTCCACCCTGCCTGTAGACCCAACTCAGGATAGCAAAGCAGAAATCATTATTACAAAACTTCAACTGAACTCTAAGAAAGTGCTTTACATAATTTGTATGTACGTACCTCCTGGTAACAATATACCCACTTTAGAAGCCTTTCTCAACTGGGTATCCACTACTTACCCCCAAGAAACTGTAATTCTTGGTGACTTTAACATAGACTGGAAAAGTATTAATGCTGAAATTCCTACTTCTCACATTAACCTCCATGGTTTCTACCAAACCATGACCTCAACCACAAGAATCAATAAGCCTAATAATAAAGACAGCATTCTTGACTGGATACTTATAAACAAAGACAAACAATTTTATGATGTAGGAACCTTGCCAGATGATATCAGTGACCACTGTCTGACTTATATTACAAGAGACAAAATTGAATTTCCAAACCTCCCAAACATTAGAAAAGTTCGCTCAACCAAACATTTTAACATAGATTTATTTCAAGCTGAACTAAATTCATGTAACTGGAACCCCTTAAAAACACTTCCTCTGGAAAATGCAGTATTATACTTTAATACTACCTTCCTATCCATTCTTGATAAACATGCCCCCGAACGTACTGTCAGAATGAAACCAAACATTGCCCCCTGGCTCTCTAAAAACTTAATTCTCTCTAGAAACAAAGTATGGGCTTTATGGAGACACCATAGAAATAACCCTGATCTTATCCACTTCCGTCAGCTTAGAAATCTGACAAAAAAAGCAATTATTACTGACAAAAAAAACTTTTACTGTAGACTCCAACAAACAAACCATAACAACCCCAAACAGTTCTGGTCTTCAATTAATAAACTCCTTTCCCCAGGAACAACCAAAACTCCCACCCCTCTTAATGCTGACCCAGACAACCCTCACCAAACTGCTAATACTTTTAACTCTTTCTTTATTGACTCTATCCAAACCCTAGCCAGACAAATGAACATCAACTATGTCTCCCCTCCAAGTAACCCTATGGACCCATCCTATAACTTTACATTACAACCTATCTCCACATCATTTATCCACAGACTTATTAACAAACTTAAACCTTGTACTCCTTCAGCTGACAAGCTCCCATCTCTCTACCTCCAAAGGGCTGCCAAAGTGATTGCATACCCTATATCCATACTCATAAATAGGACAATCCAAGAAGGAACCATCCCTGAGATCTGGAAAGTTTCCCATATTATTCCATTACATAAAGGGGGTAACTCTATCGATTACTCCAACTACAGACCAATTGCTCTCCTTTCCCCATTAGCAAAACTTATGGAAAATGTATTCACCTGCAACTCCTACAACATCTCACTCTACACAACATAATAGCAAACTGTCAACATGGTTTTAGACCTCATCACAGTACTACCACTGCTCTCTTATCTTTTGTAGAAACCATCAATAAGAATCGTAATAACAACCTTCTCTCTTCTGCTCTCTTTATTGACCTCTCCAAAGCATTTGACATGGTCAACCATTCCACCTTAATTAACATACTTGAATCCCTCTCCTTTGACAACCTTGCCACTAAATGGTTTAAATCTTACCTTAGCAACAGACAACAAGCAGTTCTATGGGGAAATCAACTCTCTTCTCTCCTACCCATAAACATTGGTGTCCCTCAGGGCTCCATTCTTGGGCCACTTCTATTCTCCCTTTTCATTAATGATCTCCACTCTGCTATCCCTCAAGCTACCTGCATCCAATATGCAGACGACTCTACCCTTATCTGCTCTGCCTCTTCTCCTTCTGAACTCTGCTCACTTACTCAAAAGATCTTCAACTCAGTTGAAACATGGTTCTATAAATGTTCCCTCTTACTAAATGCAAAAAAAACTAAACTTCTTCTCTTTACTCCCACCACCCGATCCCCTTCCTTACACTTCACCATTTCCTCTAATAATGCCACAGTTATCATACCCGATCCTACAACAAAACTGTTAGGAATAACCATTGACAATAATCTCTCTTTTGATCAACACATTAATTACACCATTAAATCAGTCAACAGAAAAATAGGATCCTTATACCGAATTAAACCCTTCTTAACTGAATCCGCTAGAGCCAAGATTGCCCATTCCCATCTATTGTCAACACTTCTATACGCTTCACCTATATTTACCAACCTTAAGAAAGCCAACCTTAATAAACTGGCTACATGCTACAATAACATCGCCCGCTTCGCCACTGGCAACCCCTTCAGAACCCACCACTGCATTAACCTGAAACAACTAGGCTGGCTGGAACTCCAAAACCTTCTGCTCATCCCCCAACTGAACATTGCCCACAAAATACTGCACCAGCCTTCAAATACCCCTATACTCTCAGAACTTTTAATACCATACAATAATCTTAACTCCCTTCGTTCTTCTAGAAAACTTATGGCTAAATTAACAAAGTCCAATAACTCAGCTGGTGACTCTCTTTTTTCTAGTACAGTAGGAAGGAACTGGAATCTACTACCCAGTGACATAACACTAATCTCATCACTGCCCCTCTTCAAACAAAGAATAAAAGAACACTTGAAAAGTCACTGGCTCTGTTCCTGCACTAAACCTGACTAAATTTCTACCCCTCTCTATCTCGTTACTTCCCCCACATCTCTCTCCCTCTTCCCTGAACAACTATCTTTTTTTCACTTAATTCTTTTCCTCTTCACTGAAAGTTTGTTTAATCCTTTCTTATCCTTTCTTTTTTACTTTACTCTAACTTTCCTCCCACTTCTCCTCCCTACTCACCTTTCCCTGATTTTTGCTTCTCTGTAGTTTAGTTTGTTTATAGGGTATGATATTAGTTCCTATTTGTAAATCGTTTTTGCATGCTAATTTTTCTTTATTGTCTTTACATTTATCCTGGTGTTTTTGTTGTATTTGACTTCAAATGTTGTAAGTTTTCTTGTTTATACTGTGGAGCTTTTCTCCCCGGGCCTCTACTGAAAATGGAAATATATCCAGCTAGACTAGCCCGGTCAACAAATGTAAAATAAAATAAATAAAAAATAAAATGTTTGTTCTATATACTCTCTGGTTGGCAATGAAGATATAGTTTACAACCAAAGAACAAAAGTGAAATCTTTAATTCATTTTAGGCCTGCCTTAAATTGCTTAAAAATGCCTGGTGGTTTTGCATGGCTGACAGCACTCCACATAATAATCATCAAAAAAATACAGCTGTCAGGTAATTTTGTCTGACACATGGTGTAAATGAGGGAAATTGACAGAAATAAGGTACATGAAGCATTGCTTGAATTTTGTTTGCATACCACTTTACCATAATTCACAATATTTACTTTTCCATTTTTTCCACTTTAAGATTCACTTAGTGTCATGCAAACTCAGTTCACTACCCAAGCAAAAAAGTGAAACATTTAGTTTAGGCTTCCTTAGGTAGCTCAAACAAACTTGGCATCTTTGTGCAGTGCCTCGCAACATGGAGAATAGGAAATACACCTGACATGTATGAAATTCTGTGGTGCAAGGTGCAACTGAAGTGAATCGCGTGAAACAAGGCACAAAGCATCAATTGAATACTATGTAGAGATCACATTGCAATTTATCACTGTGTCTTTTTTTGCCTTCTTTTTAAGGTATATTTGCTCTCTCCTTGGCATTGTACAAACAGGCTGTACTACCTAAGGAAAAAAGTAAAAAAATTAGTTTAGGCTGCCTTATGTAATTCAAAATCATCTAGTAGTTTTGCCTGGCTGGCAGCACTCTGGATATTCATCATTTTAAAAAATACATCTGTCAAGTAACTTTCTGTGTGGCGTAAGCTGTAACATAGCTGCATCGACATAAGGTACATGAAACATTGTTCCAATCATGTTTACAGAACAATTTCCCATAATTCACAATATTTACTTTTCTATTATTTTTCCCTTTAATGTACATTTGCTGTCCATATGGCATTGCGCAAACACAGTTTACTGCATAAGGAAAAAAAGTGAAAAATTTAATTTAGGCTGTTTTAGGTAGCTCAAACATGCTTAGCAACAATGAATTGTCTTCAACACTTGGGACAGTATTGAGAGGAGAAATTATACCTGCTACAGAGTTTTCTTTATGGCACATGTTATAAGATTAATGATTCTAAGCAATACAGCCTATTAAGGGTTTGAATCGTGCCAGAAGACACTTTTATAAATGGTCATCATCTTCTTTCATCATCTTCTTTCGACTGTTCCCAGTTAGGGGTCGCCACAGTGGATCATCTGTTTCCATTTCTTCCTGTCCTCTGCATCTTGCTCTGTAACACCAACCACCTACATGTCCTATCTCACCACATCCATAAACCTTATCTTAGGTCTTAATATTTTCCTGTTACCTGGTAGCTTCATCCTTAGCATCTTTTCCCAATATACTCAGCATCCCTTCTCAGCACATGTCCAAATCAATGTAATCTTGCCTCTCTGGCTTTGTCTCCAAACCTGGGCTGACCCTCTAATATACTTATTCCTAATCTTGTCCACCCTTGTCACACCCAGTGCAAATCTTAACATCTTTAACTCTGCCACATCCAGCTCAAACTCCTGCCTTCTTGTCAATGCCACTGTCTCCAACCCATATAACATAGCTGGTCTCACTACCCTCTTGTAGACCTTTCCTTTCACTCTTACTGGTACTTGTCTGTCACAAATCACTCCTGTCACTCTTCTCCACCCACTCCATCCTGCCTGTACTCTCTTCTTCACCTCACTTCCACACTCACCGTTACACTGAATTATTGATCCCAAGTATTTAAACTCATCCACCTTTGCCACCTCTACTTCTTGCATCCTCATCATTCCTATATACTCCCTCTCATTCACACACATATATTCTGTCTTAGTCCTGCTGACCTTCATTCCTCTTCTCTCTAGAGCATATCTCCATCTCTCCAGGGTCTCCTCCACCTGTTCCCTACTCTCACTGCAGATCACAATGTCATCTACAAACATCATAGTCCACGGGGACTCCTGTCTGATCTCATCTGTCAACCTGTCCATCACCATTGCAAATAAGAAAGGGCTCAGAGCTGATCCTTGATGTAACCCCACTTCCACCTTAAACGCATCTGTCACTCCCACCGCAGACCTCAACACTGTTGCACTGCCCTTGTACATATCCTGTACCACTCTTACATACTTCTCTGACACTCCTGACTTCCTCATACAATACCACAACTCCTCTCTAGGCACCTTGTCATATGCTTTCTCTAAGTCTACAAAAACACAATGCAACTCTTTCTGTCTTTCTCTGTACTTCTCCATCAACACTCTCAGAACAAACATTGCATCTGTAGTGCTCTTTCCTGGCATGAAACCATACTTCTGATCACCAATCATCATGTCCTTCTTAACCTAGCTTTCAGTACTCTTTCCCATAACTTCATGCTGTGACTGATCAGTTTCATCCCTCTGTAGTTACTACAGCTCTGCATATCACCCTTATTCTTAAAAATCGGTACCAAAACACCTTTTCTCCATTCCTCAGGCATCCTCTCACTTTCCGAGATTTCATTAAACAATCTGGTTAAAAACTCCACTGCCATTCCACCTAAACACCTCCATGCTTCCACAGGTATGTCATCTGGGCCAACATCCTTTCCATTCTTTATCCTCTTCATAGCTGTCCTTACTTCCTCCTTGCTAATCCATTGTACTTCATGATTCGCTATCACCACATCATCCAACCTTCTCTCCCTCTCATTCTCTTCATTCATCAACCTGTCAAAGTACTATTTCCATCTCCTCAACACACTCTCCTCACTTGTGAGTATGTTTCCCTCATTATCCTTTATCACCTTTACCTGCTGCACATCTTTCCTAGCTCGGTCCCTCTGTCTAGCCAATCGGTACAGGTTCTTTTCTCCCTCTTTAGTGTCCAACCTTTCATACAACTCTTCATATGCCTTATCCTTAGCCTTCGCCACCTCTCTCTTTGACATGCACCTCATCTCCTTATACTCCGGTCTGCTTTCTTCATCTCTCTGACAATCCCACTTCTTTGCCAACCTATTTCTCTGTATACTCTCCTGTACTTCCTCATTCCACCACCATGTCTCCTTGTCATCCTTCCTCTATCCAGATGTCATACCAAGCACCTTTCTAGCTGTCTCCCTTACTAGCTCTGCTGTAGTTACCCAGCTATTTGGTAACTCTTCACTGCCACCCAGTGCCTGTCTTAACTCATCCCTGAACTCCACCTCACAATTATCCTTTTTCAATTTCCACCATTTGATCCTTGGGGCTGTCCTCACACTCCTCCTCCTCTTCTTGATCACCAGTGTCATCCTACAAACCACCATCCTATGCTGCCTAACTACACTTTCCCCAGTTACCACTTTACAGTCTTCAATCTCCTTCAAACTGGCCCTCCCACATAAGATATAATCCACCTGTGTGCATCTTCCTCCACTCTTGTATGTCACCCTATGCTCCTCCCTCTTGTTAAAATACGTATTCACCACAGCCATGTCCATCCTTTTTGCAAAATCCACTACTATCTGACCTTCTGCATTCCTTTGTTTAACACCACACCTACCCATCACTTCCTCATCCCCTCTGTTCCCTTCACCAACATGCCCATTGAAATCTGCTCCAATCACCACTCTCTCATCCTTGGGTACAGTCATCACCACTTCATCCAATTCATAGGTTCATAGGTAGATACTAGGCTATCTTCCCTAGGGCATTTATAAGCCTAGCCAGAGTGTATTTGGCTTCTGCCTCCCTATTAGATTAGCCTACTGTGCCTCTGTAAAGTAGGTCACAGAAGGTACCCTTTTAAGATTAGTTTACTGTGCCTCTGTCTAGCAGGGACACAGAAGAGATCCCAGGGGTGAATTTGCAATTTCCCATCCACGCGTCCAGATTTCACTTGAAGAGAGTCAGTGAGGGGCTATGTCTAACATGAATTGGGATTCTATTCCAGAGTGAGGGGAGCCTCTGGGAAATGAATCTGTCCCTCCAGCATGTCCTATTTATTTTTGTGATGAGGTTTAGGTCCCTGGAGTGTGTAGCTTTAAGGGACTTGGATTTTTTGAGGTGGAGCATGTCCATTAATTCTGGGTTTGACATGGCTTTGTACATCAGGCATAGATTGCCTCTGAGTAGGCGGTAAGCAACTGAGTAGAGCTGGAGTTTCTTTAGTCAAGCTGCATAGGACATCTGTTTGTAGCCTATGATCCTCTTGGTGGGATACTTTTGGGGTCTCTCCAGTTGCTGCAGGTGTCGGGTAAGGTACATCCCAAAAGGGGCATTGTATTCAATTATGGGCCTGATGAGTGATGACTAGAGGGGCACTGTGACCTCTCTTGATCTAGATGCGAACCCTTTCGTGATAAGGTGGACTATATAGAAGGTCTTTCTAACCACTTTGGCAACGTGATTATCAAAGGAGAGATTACTATCTACGTTGGTCCCCAAAACTCTAATTACTTCTTCCGTACTTAATGGATTACCATCTATGTGGTAATTTGTGGGCACCTTGTTTTTGCCAAAGGGGATGACTATGCACTTTTTAGCATTTAGCTTGAGGCCATGGTTCTGGCAGCAAGCATCCATCTCTGTGAGACTCTTTTGGAGGATGCTTGTGTCAGCTGGAGATTCAGTTATGGCCCCCAGTTTGCAGTCATCTGCGAACTTTGTCAGCCATAATCCCCCCGTGTTAGCCTGAGCCTCAGAGAAGTATATACCGAACAAATGAGGTCCCAGAACTGAGCCCTGTGGGACGCCACTTGTAACTGGTTTGGATTCGGACATGGCACCTACGATTCTGACCATGTGGGTTCTATCTGTGAGCCAGTTTGCAACCCATTTGTGATATAGAAATTGATATTTAAGCTGGTAAGCTTATTTATGATGCCCAAGTGGGGTATTGTGTCGAAGGCTTTTGCGAGGTCCATGTAGGCTGTGTGGACTACCTTGCCTTCATCGATGGCTTTGGTAACTGTTTCAAAGAAATCAACTAGGTTTAAGAGGCAAGATCTGCCCTTAACAAAGCTGAATTGGGTAGGGTCCAGTGTCTACAAACTGAAAGGCAGTTTTGCCTGCTGTTAGTTGCACATGGATGGTTTCCGATCTTCGTGCAGTGCCACTAACCTGGAGGTGTAGGTATCTTTGATGAATATAGATACTCCCCCTCCTTCTGTGCTTCGGTCCGAGTTTTGGAGCCGAAACGCATGGTATGAGTTATAACCTGGTAGTGCTGTGGTGCTCTCCGGAGCCTTGAACCAGGTTTCTGTTACTGCACAGGCATCGATTTTCTCCATACTGAGGAGAGCCTTGAGTGCGTGCATCTTGAGGTTTAGACTTCTGGAATTGAGTAGCATTACCTTTAGTTTTTTTATCCTTGGGTTGTCTATGGAGGTGGGTTTGTCCTTTGAGCCTTGCCTAAAAAAGGCACTATGGTGGTGGCAAGAGCCTTGGCCAGTATACGAAAGCTTAAGGGTGACAGGTGCAAGACATCCCTATCGAAGCAACGTGGCTTGTCGAGCATGTCATCCCAGGCTGACAGACACTGGATCCCCTTTGAATGACACCAATACTTTAGCCAATTGTTGAAACTGATCATTTTGTCTTTATACTGTGGCATCATTCTTGGTGAGTGCAAGATGCTACTCAAGGTCAGGGTCATACCAGTCTGGGCTACATGGTCAGAGAGCTCCTCTATGTCTCTTTTCATGTAGTCCAGCATGGACAATGACAGAGTCATATTTGTACTTGCTTTGGAGTGACCTGAGTGCTTGCGTTATGTGGCAGATCCTGGCACCCGACAGGCAGCTTACAGTGACCTTCTTCTTGTTCAGTCTGATGAGCGGGACGTCAGTGTGCCGGACAATAGAGTCCCCTATAACAAGTGTATTCGGTGTGTTGTTTGGCCTTAAGGGCTGTGACTGTGAGGCACACTGATTTTGTGAGATATGTGATTCGTGGGTATTGTTGAGGGGTGGCTGTTGCTTGGATATCTGCTTAGGAGGTCTTTGCTGTTTAGGCAGATTTTTATTTAGAGCCTCCGAGTATGTTTTTGTGTGTTTATGTGTTGGGTATGCAGATGCAATAGGTCTGTGTGAGACTGGATTTGTGGTGTAGTTACCTTTTCCTCCTGACTGACTGTGCCAGTCTTGGGCTGAGAGAGCTCTGCCTCCAGTTTGGCTGTATAACTGCATCTTGAACATGTATTAGAGTTTGTTGGAAGGAGGAGAGGGTTGTCTGTGTACATAAGGCAATTGTAACATTGCCTCAAAATTCCCAGATTTACCAGCTGGACTGGAGAGTAACCTCCAAATTTTTTCTTTCTCATCCATTGCACACCCAACCTGTGGAGCATATGCAGTAACAATATTCATCATTACACCATCAATTTCCAGCTTCATAAGCATCACTCTGTCCGACACTTTTTTCACCTCCAAAACACTCTTAGCATACTATTCCTTCAGGATAACTCCTACGCCATTTTTCCTTCCATCCACACCATGATAAAACAATTTGAACCCACTTCCAATACACCTAGCCTTACTCCCTTTCCATCTGGTCTCTTGCACACACAATATACCACCCTTCCTTCTGTCCATCATATCAGCTAGCTCTCTCCCTATACCAGTCATACTGCCAACATTCAAAGTTCCGACCCTCACTATCAGAGTCCTAGCCTTTCTCCTCTCTTCCTGCCTTCAGCCATGCCTTCCACCTCTTCTCCTCCTTCGGCCAAAAGTAGCCCAATTTCCAGCAGCACCCTGTTGGTTAACAGTACTGGTGGTAGCCGTTGTTAACCCGGGCCTTGACTGATCCGGTATGGAAATATTTACTGGTGTCCGCATGAAATTATTTGGTGAAGTTTTATGCCGGATGCCCTTCCTGACAAAACCCTCCCCATTTATCTGGGCTTGGGACACTTTTTTAAAAGGGTATAAGAAGCAAATTCTCAGAAAGTTTTGCATAACACAAGAGACCTTCAAAGACAAAATACACGTGGACTCCACAGCCCACCAAACCACAAATAGTCCACACACCTGTATCTCACAGCCAATAAGGCCTAACCCCAAACCTGATATTAGTCATAGGAAACTCCATTGTGAGAAACACATATGTGCTCTTCACCAGGCTAGATAAGGAGAAGTCACGGTTAGTTGTTTCTCAGGTGCCAGAATCTACCATATCACCCATACACGCAAGTCTCTCAACACGTACAGTTATGACTCTGTCATAGTCCATGTTGCAGTGAATGACTTGAGACATACCTCCCCGGATAATATGAAGAGAGACATGATGAAGCTTGCTGAATGTGTCCCAGGCAGGTGTCCCTAGCCTTAAGCAGGATTCTACCATCACCCAGAATAATGCTCAATATGAACAGAAAATGATTGACTTCAAAATTTGGCTTAGTTTCTAGTGTAATTCCAAGGGGATCCAATACCTGACAGCCTGGGAAGACATGATTGACAGACTACAATGTTTTGCCAGAGATGGCCTGTACCTGTCTTCCTTGGGTGTTAGGCTTCTGGCAAAGGCTCTTGTCTCCCCAATAGTGCCTTTTTAGGCAATGCTATGAGGTCAGAACCACCAACATGAAAAATTCAGGCTTCTGGCAAATGCTCTTGCCTCCCCAATAGTGCCTTTTTAGGCAATGCCATGAGGTCAAAACAACCAACATGAAAATTTCATCAAAACACAAAATAAAGGTAATACTGCTAAACACTAGGAGTCTAAACATGAAACTGCAATTACAAGCCTTCTTAACCCTGGAAAATGCTGGCATCTGCGCAGTCACAGAAACCCGGTTCAAAGCTGCAGAGAGAACCTTAGCCATACCAGGTTACTCATCGTATCATACATTCAGACCCCAATCCTCGGGCAGCAAAGCAAAAGGAGGTGGAGTTTCAATATATATTAAAGACATACACACCTCCATGCTGGTTAAACAGTATGATTCACAGGAGACACTCCAGATGCAGTTAACCATTGAAAAGGCCCCTATTCAAATCATAGCTGGCTACAGGCTCCCGACTTTGACTCAAGATGCCAACTCCACCTATCTGGACCTCTTCTCATCTATCAAGATTCAACCCTTTACACTGATCCTGGGTGAGTTTAAGTATCCAACCATAGATAGGAAGAACTCCTCATGCCAAAACACAAATGCCCAGAGATTCTTTGATTTCATCAGTGGAAATACCTTGGACCAGCTGATCAACACCCCCACAAGAGGTGATAATATCTTGCACTTGGTATTGACCAACATGAGTAACCACTGCAGCATCCATAGTGTCATCCTCTCTGGTAAGATCTGACCACAAAGTGATCACTTTCGAAGTCACCCCCCCCCCCTTCCCCAGCTAGGGTCAAACAAAAAAAACTTCTCCAAAGTTGATCACAACCTCATAAGGGAAGGTATAAACAGCTTCACAGCCCCCTCCCCCTCCATAGGAACTGGCATAAATGTCCAAACTTACACCAAAGTACTATATCACCATTTATATAGCTGCATGAAATCAGGAATACCTGTCAGGACAAAATCCTTCTCTCAAGGAAGAGTAAGCCTGTTTGGCGGACATCTGCAATAAATAAACTCTATAATAAAAATAAACAAATTGCTGTCCAGGACCAAGAAGGAGCAGGTTCCTAACTGGAAGTAACTTTTCCTTAGCCTGAACAAACAAATAAGAGCACTAGTGAAATCCTCCAAAGCAAACTTAAAGTCCAAAGTGGCCATGTCATAAGGCCTTCTTCACATATGTCTGCAATCTCAGAGGGCACATTCAGTTCTGCTCAGAACTGGTGGTCAAAGACACCACATACACAAATGCCGTAGATATAGCCAGCCTGCTGGCAGACAGTTTCAGTAAAAACTTCAGCCCTCTGCGCCCCATCAGTAAATCAGGACATCCCTACCACCTGACCCCTCCCCTTATCTCTAGGGAGCAAGTCATCACTGCCCTCTCAAAGGCAAAAAATACAGCCTCCTTGGGACCCAATAACATCACAGGTTACATCCTACATGAACTCAGGCAGGAACTTGCAGCACCATTAGACACCCTATTCAACCAAAGCCTGAGTAATGGCTTTGTCTCAGCTGAGTGAAGGACAGCCACTGTCATATGTTTACACAAAGGTGGAGCGTCCACAGAGCCAGGAAATTATAGACCCATCAGCCTAGCTAGCCTAATCTGCAAGGCCATGGAACATATTACCATGGACCTCATTGACACGGACATTGGCACCCTCCAAACACTCAATCCCACACAGTTTGGTTTTGTCAAGGGGAGGTCATACCTGTTAAATTTCATTGACTTCTTTGAGACAAGTCACCAAAGCCATGGACGATGGAAAGACAGTGCACACTGCCTACCTTGTCCTGGCCAAAGTCTTTAATACTATTCCCCACACGGGTGTAATAAATAAACTGTCTCAACTAGGCATCAGTCCGTATGTTATCAGATGGGTAGCAAACTGGCTCACAGATAGAACCTACCTAGTCAAAATAGGGAAGCCATCTCAAGCAGTAGACCTGTAGCAAACGGCATATTCCAGGGATCAGTCTTGGGGACTCTGTTGTTGTGAATATACTTTTCTGTGGTGCAAGCCAAAACCAGTGGGCTATGGCTGACCGAGTCTGCATATGACTTCAAGCTAGGTGCTGTTATCCATTCCCCTAGTGATGCGGACATCCCCCAAGAGGGTCTCACCCAAGCAAATGACTGGTGCCAAAAACATGGCCTCAAACTGAATGTCAAAAAAAAGCATCATCCTCTTTGGGGAGAGTGACATCAAAATTATCACATTAACATCAAGGTCCTAAGTATGCAATCATTCGTGAGGGACTTGGGCACCCAGGTTGATAGCAACCTGACTTTTGACCACCGTGTTGCCTCCATCATACAGAACGTTTCTACACAGCCCACCTCATTAGCAAGGGTATCTCATCCAGGGACAAGGAAGTCATAACATCCCTGTATTCTTCCCTTATAAGATCCATTATTGATTACAACGCCCCTTTTGGCATGTACCTCACAAAGCACATGCAGCAGCTTGAGAGACCACAGAGGTTCCTCACTAGGAGAATCCATGGTTTCAAACATCTACCCCACACAGGCTAAAAGCCCTGTCCCTTTACTCAGTCTCATACAGACTTCTTAGAGGTGACCTCTGTCTGGCATACAAAGCAATTTCAGACGTCGTGTTGATGGGACTGCTGCATATCCACAAGTCAAGCTCCACTCAAGCAACCCGCACTTGTGACCTCAACCTGGTCTGTGACATCAACAGGACTTGTTGGTGGGAAAGATTTGTGTTCTAGAGACTCCTCTTTCTGTGGAATAGACTCCCTCTCCATGTCAAGAAGAGTACCTCATTTGTAAGCGCAACCTGCATAAATGGATGGGGGACAGAAAATACACCCCTGGGATTCCACCTGTGTCCCTGCCAGACAGGGGCATCGGGTGCTAATTTGTTGGAACATGGGCTAAATTTTTGGCTAGGCTTGTAAGGGTCTCAGGGCCAATAGCCTAATAACTTCCTATGATCCTATGAGGACTGTAATAGCAATGAAAAAATATGTTAAATATGATTCTTGCAAACAGCTTATCAGTAAACCTTGCATAATGACAGTGTTTTTTTAGCATATATGACTTATGTATTACATATATACATAACCTAAGGTATGACCTCTTACTTGACATGACAATAATCATATTTCATAAAAAATATAATTATAATATATATGATGGGCACAGTACCTTTGTTGAAATCAGCATGACTCATCACATATTCCAACTATGCATTTAGGATCCTTATTTCTTCTTAAGTATGCATGTGACATAAACCAACTTGTATTGATCATCACATTCAACTGCATCGATGTGAACCATATTTACTTGCAATAAAAATGACTTTTACATAGGAATGTATTTTAAGACAGGATTATAACCACACACATGTAGACCTCTCTGAAGTGTATCTCCATTCATTCAAATATCAGTAAATGTCAAATTTCCATAATGGAAAGTTAGCTCTCCTGTGGCAATGTTATTTAATATATTAACTTGCAGTTGTTTGCCTTGTATCCCATGGGTTCTATTCCCATCTGTTACAAAAATATTTTATCATTGGGTAAGGCCCAAATGGATGTCAGAACTCAGCCACTTTCACTTTCCAAAGTGCAACCCTCAAAAGCCACGCCAGTAGGCAGTCCATTGTTGGAGCTGGAAACTGTGACAATGAGAGGAGCACCACACATAGCACAGATCAGTGCCATGTTTCATACCTTTATTGCTATCTGTTGTAAGCAGTGTCAGTGTGCCAGTGTGTCTAACAAGGGGTCCATCCATTTAGAATCATGCAAAAGCTCTTGGCAAGGCTGTTCATGTTTGTGCAATACAGTAACATGCGAGATCTGAATTAGGTGCCAGTTCAGACATAGTTTGTAAGCTTGACTTTTACAGACATGACAGGCAATGGAGAGAATGGTGCAACATTTAGAGGACAAAGGTGGTGTGTTGAGGAGTCTAGTATATCTGTGACACTCCTCATGAGGCTCTACAGCCATAGGCTGCTGCATGGGGGATTATACCAGGTCTCAGGATAAGGCTGAGGCTTGGAATAGCTTAGCCAAGGTTGTTTCAACTGCAACTGGCAGTCCACACAGTGTGGAACAATGTTATTATCATTATAGTGACTAAAAAGCATTAGAAGGACCTCCTAAGCCAATGGGAGGCTGAATTCAGGACTGGGGACACATTCCCAGCTGTGTAAGTATTCTGACCCATGACCTGTCTAAGACATGGCATTAATTATCAGGCCAGCCAATGCAGTTACTCACTATGCTTTCAATTATATATTTCTCTACTTTTTATTCTCTATAGCTGCAGAGGAGATTGCTACAAACCATTAGGCACACCAGGAGAGATTAAATTTTCATTCCCTCAAACACTTTAAGCAGGCATAAGTCATCATTTATCTCAAACATACACACCTTCCCAAATAAGTTTTGTAACTTGGATAAGTACCAAGAAGCAGTATTTGTTTTATAAAGTGTACAATATTAAATGCGTGTCTTATTACCTTTTTTGTCTTCCCTGACCCTTCTCTCTCTCTCTCTCTCGCTCTTTTTTTTTTCAATTTTTATTTTGAGGGGAGGTTATAAGTCAATAACAAACTGCTGTTTGCAAAACTTGCTATTGTATATTATTCCGCAGCAGCACAGAGGTACACTGACCACTGCAGCTTGGCCCACCACACCTCCACAGATGGCAGCACAGACACTCAGCACTTCAGGGGTCACAACCTGTCAGTGGTGCCTCCACAACCCCTGCCTTATCTGCTCCAAGTATGTCAGGTATCTTTGCCCTGGCTGCTGGTGCAGTTATACCCTTCAGGAGCAGTACTAGTGAAGGTGGCAATTTTCTCACCTAGCAGGAACTGGCAGGGCTGGTGGAGTATATTTTGGAGAGGGGTCTTGGTGCACGTATCTGCAGGGATGAAAGGGTACTGCCTTGCATTGCAAAGATAATGCCACATCCAGCAGTGATGCAAGGATCTGCTGTAGGAGACAGTGATGACAGTTCATAGGATGTGGACTAGATTCTCAATGTTCTCAAGTAGGGTGTGGGTGTGCTTCTGATATCCATTACCTATCCTCAATTATAGTGTCCCCCAACCTTTTGTCTCCATCATTATCTCTGTCTTATATGTCCTGTATGTGTGCGGATGCTTCCTAACCTACCCTACCTACCTGAACCACTTATTCCTAAGCACCTTTCCCAACTTTCCTCTCTCTCTCCATAATTTAAAAAAGAAATGAGCACCTGCTCCACAAAAAAATTATACCCCATACATAGCTCTTCACTTCATCTATGTTTCAGCCTGACACGATTAATTCTGTCTCATTGGCCATACAACAGTATTCCATTGTTGTCACCCATCACTTGTTTGATTCTAAATGCAAAATTGTAAATTTATACAAGCTTGACAGAACTGTACTAGTCTCTCCCATGACCCTCTTGCAAATTCCTGTATTCCCTTCCACCACTTCTTCACACATATAGTCTGGTCAAAAATAGATTCACATACAACAAACACATGGCCAGAAATGGTCCATGGAAAAGCCGTCACTTTATGTCCTTAGCATTTGCGTGGAATTTGCCATAGCACAGCAATGTTAAGTGACAGTGAACACTGTTTAACTTCTTACTGCAAAAGCTTATGATTTTAACATAATCCACTTCCATGGAAATGTGCTTAAATCTGCTGCACTATGAGAATATAGAATAAAGCTATACTAAAGGCAGTACTGTGGTGTAGTTAAACTAATGTTTATTAGCCTGCTGGTTGTATTCAACAAGAAGTTCCTTTGTGGCATGCTTTGAGAGCTTCCCTGTTTGTATCCTGCTTTTTTGCCATGCTGTCATGGGTTTGATTACTGCAGTATGTCTGTCTATTTCTTCGTGACAGTTTATATTCCTATAATATATCTAATTGCAAATGTCTGTAGTTTTCTAAATATAACACATTCCCTTAACATAACATTGAAATAGATCAGCAGGACACTATTCTCAAAAACACTGCAGCCCCAACAGGGAGACATAGTAAGCCAGCTTTATCCTGGTTAGGTATTTTTGGTTATTGCACTCTCCAACCCCTTATTTGTACCTATAGCAATCAGTTAGTTTATTGTACAGAGCAGGACTGATTCCTGGCAATTTCATAAATAAGACTAACATACTGTACAGATATTCCAAAATGTCTTACAAAACACATTTGTGACATTGCTGCCACAAGGGATAATTGGCTAAGCTTAAAATGGCTCGCAAGGGCAGTTAGCTTAGTACTAATCTATGAACCTATGGTAATGTATTGTAGCTGTTGGCTACAAAGTATTGTAAGGCACCATCATCCTCCTTCATTGATAAATAATTTTGTCCCTGGCTCCATGTCATCCTGACAATGTATCATCCCCCTTCTGTATCATTGGTCTTCTACCACGCTCTGTATTCACTCAATGTTTGGAGCTGGGCAGCAAATGTAACTAATGCTGGCAATGTGTTTGAAATTGACTTCCTTTATCCTCATTACTCTGTCTCACTTTGATTCACTGTGCTAAGCTATGTTTATTCAGTTTCTCTTAAATTAAACAAGATGAATAGTTGGATGTATGGATTACACTGCTCAACAGGGTAGTAAAGATTATTACATATAGTCATGCTTGCTGAAATCCACTGTCTACTGTCAACTTTTAACATTTCACAAATATACATTTATACATGTTGTGTTAAGATAACACCTGAGTATGAATTACATAATGGAATGCTGACAATGTTCAGATATATTGGATGACAATATATGTCGTGTTTTTGTCTGGCTACTGTCCTACTGCTACATTATTACTACTGCAACCCTTAGAACTAGCTGGTTTCTCAGTAGTAGCACTAAAATCTGAACCCTTGTGACTAGCACTTGCTCTAAAACCTGCTGGAAAGCACTAGGAAGCATGAAACTGATACAAGCACTCAGCTCTCCTTGTCAATGAGGAGAAATTAATCATAGGCACTAAACAGCCTATAATTGCAAAGTACCTTGCAAAGGTAAGAAAAAACAGCTCTTAAACTTTACAAAAAAAGCATCTAAACAGGCATGTCCAAGGGTCAGCTTCCAGTGATTTCTCCTGTCCACCTGGTGAACCTGGGCAAACTGGGGCAATCCGGCAACTACCTCATGTACAAAGACAATGCTCTTCTCCTACCACCCAACACTACAACCTGCGAGAGATGCACTTACATAGCCAAACTGGAAGCAAAGCTCTCTCCGGCCAAAATTGTGCTAGACAGTCAAGAGGAGAAGGCTAACACCTGTACTACACCTCAAGCAACTCATAGCCTTTCAAAACCCACACCATCAACACCCACACATAGCAACACTAAACCCACATATGTAGAGGCCCTTAACATTAATCTGCCCAAGCAACAAGGACCTTCGAAGCTGAAACGCAAACAAACACCAGTCACAACCAAAGTGACACATAGCTCGCAACACCAGTGTGTCACCCAACAACAGCCCCTAAGGCAAGACAATGTACCCAACACTTTAGTCATAGGTGACTCTATAGACAGGCACACTGACATCCCACTCACCAGGGTGAACAAGGAGAAAATTATAGTCAGCTGCCTGTTGGGTGCCAGGATCCGCCACATAACACATGCACTCAAGTCACTCCACAACAAGTACAAATACGACTCTGTCATTGTTCATGCTGAAGTAAATGACTTGAGACGTACCTCCCTGGACTACATGAAAAGAGACATGGAAGAGCTCTTAGATCATGTGGCCCAGGCAGGTATGACCCTAGCCCTGAGTAGCATCCTGCCTTCACCCAGAATTATACCACATTATAAGGACAAAATGATTGACTTCAACAATTGGTTAAGCTTCTGGTGTCATTCAAAGGGGATCCATTATCTGTCTGCCTGGGAAGACATGATCGACAAACCACGATGCTTTGCCAGAGATGGTCTGCACCTGTCACCCCTGGGATTCAGGTTACTGGCTAAAGCTCTTGCCACCCCTATAGTGCCTTTTTTAGACAAGGTTCAAAGGATAAAACCACCACCGCAACAGATACAAGCATGCAAAATCTGAAGGTAATGCTACTCAATGCTAGAAGTCTAAACCTCAAAATGCACTCTCTCGAGGCACTCCTAAAATGGAGAACAACGATATCTGTACAGTAACTGAGACCTGGTTCAAGGCTCCAGAGAGCACCCCTGCAATACCAGCCTACAACTCTTACCACACTTTTCGGCCACAAAACCAAGACCGAAACACTAAAGGTGGAGGAGTGTCCATATTCACCAAGGATATTCACAGCTCCAGCTAGTTGCCCAACACAATGCATCTGAAATTCTCCAGGTGCAACTAACACTAGGTAAGACTGCAATCCAAATTGTAGCTTGCTACAGATCCCCCACTATGCCCCAAGATTCTCACTACACCTTTCTAAACATACTGGAAAATATTAAGATACAACCAAACACCCTAATACTTGGTGATTTCAACTACCCTGCCATTAACTGGGAAAACTATTCGGGTACCAACTCCTTTTCCCAACGGTTCTTGGAATTCATAAATTCCAACGCCCTGGATCAACTAATCCATTGTCCCACCAGAGGCTCCAATATCCTAGACCTGGTCATTACCAACATGAGAGGTAGATGCTCCACAGCAGTTGTCACCCCCTCATTGGTCAGGTCTGACCATAAGCAAATCACCCTTGACATCTACATCCCACCCCCACCCCCCAGTAAGGAAACCTCCTTAAAAAACTTCTCCAAAGCCAACTTCATGCTACTGAAGTCAGAAGTGAGAAACTTCACGACACCCATGCAGACGGGATCTGAAAGTTCAACTGCAGAATCCTACACTAAGGCACTGTACGAGCACATCCACTTGTGCATGAATCGTGGCATCCCAAATAGAACCAAGATGCTCTTCTCCAAAAAAAGGAAGCCAATCTGGTGGTCCCCTGCTATAAACAAACTATACAATAGAAGGAAGAAACTGTTGCAGAAAAGAGGAAAATCCCAGGATGCAAAAAAATCCCTCACCAGCCTCAGTAAGAAGCTGAGATCCCTCATAAAATCCTCAAAAGCTAGTTACAAAAATAAAATTGCCAAAGATTCCAAAGACAACCACAAGGCATTCTAGTTACAACCACAAGACATTCTCATTATGTCAAGAATCTAAATGGCAATGCTCAGATCTGCTCTGAGCTACAACAGAATGGCATTAAATGTACTGTCCCAAGGATATTGCCAATATCCTGGCAGATCGATTTAGTGCCAACTTCACCCCCTCTCTTATCCCCTAAAGGGCCCATCTCAATACCAAAAGATTGCCAAATTCTGGTAATCACGGCCACACAGGTAGAAACTGCACTCTCCAAAGCTAAGAATACAGCATCCATGGGACCAGATGACATCCCAGGCTGTGTACTACATGAACTACAAAATGAAGTGGCACTTCACCTAAGTGTCATGTTTAATCATAGCCTCACCTCAGGCTTCGTGCCCACTGAGTGGCGCACAGCTACAGTTATCTCACTACACAAGGGGAGATCCACCTTGGGTCCCCGGAACTACCGTCCAATCAGTCTGACAAGCCTGATCTGCAAGGGCATGGAACGCATTATCATGGAACTTATCAACAACGACATTGGCAATCTTCAAACACTGGACCCCACCCAGTTTGGGTTTGTGAAGGGCCAATCTTGTCTCCTGAATCTGATTGACTTCTTCGAATCAGTCTCCAGAGCTGTGGACGAGGGTAAGGTGGTCCACACAGCCTGTCTAGACCTCGTCAAGGCCTTCAACACCATCCCCCACTCTGGAATCATAGATAAACTTACTAAGCTGGGCATAAACCCTATGTCACTCGATGGGTTGACAATTGGCTTGCTTACAGAACCTAGACTGTAAAAATAGCTGACTCCAAATCCAGCTCCAGACAAGTGACAAGTGGAGTACCTCAGGGTTTAGTCCTGGGACCATTCTTGTTTGGCATCTACTTCTCTGAAGTACAGGCCAACACTAAGGGACTCTGGCTAACAAAGTTCGCAGATGACTGAAAACTTTGAGCCTTTATTGAATCCCCAAATGATGTGGATATTCTACAAAAGGGCCTTGCAGAAACAGATGCCTGGTGCCAGAGCCATGGGCTGAAGCTTAATGCTAAGAAATGTATAGTTATCCCCTTTGGAAAAAAAACATGTACCCATGAATTACCACATAGGTGGCAGTACACTAAACATTGAAAGTGTGATGAGAGACTTAGCGACACAGGTGGACAGTGGTCTCACTTTCGATAACCACATCGCCACAACAGTCAGGAAATCCTTCTATGTGGCACACCTCATCACTAAGGGATTTTCATCCAGAAAAAAGGAGGTCATTGTCCCACTGTACTCATCCCTCATTAGACCCCCATTATAGAGTATAATGCCCCGTTTGGTATGTACCTCACAAGACATGTGCAACAGCTGGAAAGGCCACAGAAATACCTCACTAAAAGAATCACAGGCCTAAAGCATATGCCATATGCTGACCGTCTAAAAAAACTCCAGCTATACTTTGTGGCATATCGTCTACTCAGAGGCGATCTCTGCTTAACATGCAAGGCCATGTCAAACCCTGAGCTGTTGGACATGCTCCACTTAAAGAAATCCCAATCCCTCAGAGCCACACGCTCCAGGGATCTAAACCTTGTCATCACAATGAACAAAACATGCTGGAGGGATAGGTTCCTGTCCCAGAGACTCCCCATACTCTGGAATAGACTGCCCATACATGTCAAGCAGAGCGCCTCATTGGCCCTCTTCAAAAGGATCCTTGATGATTGGATGGGAGATAGGAAATTCACCCCGGGCATCATGTTAGTCACCCTGCTAGACAAGGGTCCAGAGAAGTAAATATTGTGGGAAGAAATATCCAGGGAATTGTTATGGCTAGGCTTGTATAGGCCCTAGGGCTGGTAGCCTAGTACCAACCTATGAACCTATTAATCTGCCTGCTACCTACTGTACATTCTGCCTTGTAATGATCTTTGTGCAGGAGTCAGCAGAGTGCAACATATTAACTACTGAGCTAAGTTCATCACTTCAGTATATGATTCCATATGTACTGATACTTTTCCATCAGCAGCACAAATCGGCTCAGTGGCACTGCCCTTAAACAGTACAAAAAAAGAAGGGAGTACAGAATCCTATTTTTTTATTGCACAAAGTTTGTATGTCTGTATTACTGTTTCCCAAAGATAAATGTTCTTTGTTAAAGATGTTAACTCAACTAATTAATTTTGGTGAAGTATTTAGTGAAGTATTGTATCTGATCTATAGTGTTGACAGTTGCACCATGTTAACAGCTTGGATAACCTATTTTTACTACATCCATCACTCTCATTCTGCAGTGCACTGTCCTATGTCAGACTTTCATGTTTGTTCTGCCATTGCACATAATGCAATTATGAGACAAAAAAGCGTGCAGTCATCCCAACAATGAGTCACAAAAATGTTTGATAAGCCACTGGTGTACAACAGTCCAAGTGCATATCCTGCCATTATATGTAACATGTCAATGCCCCTCACCATATCAAAATGTAAAGTAAGGACAGTCTGTACCTTGCATTATTAAGGTATGTCACTACATGTGACAGTCATAGTGATGTCCTGTGCACACATATGAATTTGTTGCATGACATGGAATGCATAGTACTATCTCTTCCAAACATTATATTCCAATATCCAGTTTCATGTAGGTATTGTGCATATTCCCCCATAGTTCCTGCAACTAGTACAGTGCTGTTAAGCTTGTATAAGCTAGTTAGGTAGGAGGTTCAATATGAAGCATGACAGACTTGTGCATGTATGTGCATGTGGGTCAGTGTCAGTCATTGGATGGTGAATCCACTTCCCCTGAGAATAATGCATTTCCCTTATCCTTAATGCTCATAGGTTCATAGATATGCACTAAGCTAATGACCACAAGGGCCTTTTTAAAGCTAGCCATGCATCCCAAATCTCTGATAAGTTCTAGTACCCTTGATAAATGTAAGCAGGGGTGTGGGAGATGAAACACATACAAGCAGGAGTCTGGGAGATGAGCTATTTACAGACTGCCTGTGTGTATTAGAGAAATAAGTGCCAAACCAGGGATGAATTTCCTGTTCCCCATCCAATTGTCCAAGTTGCATTTGAATTGGGTTAGGGAGGAACTCTGCTTAACATGGATGGGGGGCTTGATCCAGAAAAGGGGTAGTCTCCGGGATACATATCTGTCTTCCCAACAGGTCCTATTTATATCACAGACAAGGTAAGGTTTAAATCTTTAGAACAAGTAATTCTAGTGGTTTGTTTTTTGGATGTGCAGGAGGTCCATCAGGATAGGATCCGATAATGCCTTGTATGCCAGGCATAGATCTCTCCTTCACAGCATGTAGGGGACAGAATACAGAGATAGTGTCTTGAAGTGATCTGCACAGGGCATGTTACTTACACCCTATATTCTTTTAGTGAGGAACCTCCATGGATGTCCCAGTTGTTTTATGTGCCTGGTTAGGTACATACCAAAGGGACATTATACTCAGTGACAGGTCTGAAGAATGCCAAATACAGTGGAACAATTACCTCCTTGGGCCTCCCTTTGTTTATAAGTTGCACAACATAGAATGATTTCCTCATTACTATAGACATGTGATGGCTAGATTACTGTCCCCAAATCCCTGACTACTGGGTCAACTCTTAAAGGTGTGTTGTCAATGTGATAGTTACCAGAGCTAGATGACTTTCCAAAGGATACTATTATGCATTTCTTGGCATTTAGTTTTAGACCATGGCTCTGATACCAGTTATTTGTTTGTGTCAGCCCTTCCTGGAGAACATTTACATGGGTGGGGGATTTAGGACTGCTCCTGATTTGCAATCATCTGCATATTTAGACAGCCAGAGGCCACTGACATTGGCCTTGACTTCAGAAAAGTAAATGCCAAAAAGGAGCATTCCCAAGACCAATCCCTGAGGGACTTTAGTTGTGACTGGCATCTTTGTAGAGGTGGTCTTCCCAGTTCTAACTTCCTGGGTCCTATTTGTGAGCCATCTGGATGTCCACTGGGTGACATAAGGGTTTATACCTAACCCCTTGTGCTTGACAACAATGCTGAGTAGGGAATGGGTCAAATGCCTTGGCCAGGTCAAGGTAGGCAGTGTGAACCATTTTGCCCTCATCCATTGCATTGGTGACCTTCTCAAAGAAGTCCACCAGGCTGAGTAGGCATGACCTGCCCTTGTCAAAATCAAATTGAGTTTGGTCCAGTGTCTGGAGGTTTCCTATGTCATTATTGGTCATTTCCATGATAATTCTTTCCATGGCTTTGCATATGAGGCTTTCATATAGTACTGCATTTTATTTTTTTTCACTGAATATTAATTGAATTGAATATTGTGGGCTCTGTGTCTCTACAGAGAGCTTGTTAAAAGTGTAGCCATTGGTAGCAGTGGGGGTAGTTTCATTTCATTGATATTTTGTCTTTAACTCCTACCCTAAAGGGTTGGTCTTGCCATATAAGCATTACATCTTGTGTTATTTTTGCTAAAATATCTCAGCTTTGGCTGGCTAAGATCTACCTGCAATCAGCTGGATGTAAGTACACTTTTTTCTGCACTTTTTTATATAGTACTGCATTTTATTTATTTGTTTCACTGAATATTAATTGAATTGAATATTGTGGGATCTGTGTCTCTACAGAGAGCCTGTTAGAAGTGTAGCCATTGGTAGCAGAGCGGTAGTTTCATTTCATGGACATTCTGTCTTTAACTCCTAGCCTAGTGGGTTGGTCTTGCCATATAAGTGTTACATCTTGTGTTATTGTTGCTAAAATATCTGAGCTTTGGCTGTCTAAGATCTACCTGCAATCAACTGGACGTATAAGCGAATTTAAGTACACTTTTTTCTGCACTTTTTCATATAGTACTGCATTTTATTTTTTTTCACTGAATATTAATTGAATTGAATATTGTGGGCTCTGTGTCTCTACAGTTAGTTCCCCACCTTCCCTCCCTGTTCTTGTTTTGGTGTTAATCTTGGTGGCTTTGAAATTGCCCACCCTCTTGTATATTTGTATTTGGATACACTTTCTGGGCCCATCCCATTTGCTCACTCAACTGAGTGCAATGAGATCATATTCTGATTTCAGGCACTCCTACTACTCCCATCTCATCAGCTGTATCCACTTTGTTCAAAGAGAGTATTTGGGAAGGACAACCACTGTAGCCTCTTAATCCTATTCCTCCCTCAAAAAAAAAAAAAAAAAATATATATATATATATATATATATATATATATATATATATATATATATATATAGTTACATGTTAAAAGATCAAATGTTTGAAACATCGAACTGCATATGGTCGAGACCATATGGTCGATGTTTCAAAACATCAATCTTTTAACATGTCTAAAAGTAAAAGACAGAAATTAGTTAGAAGACTAATGCAGGGGGGCAAGCCCCCCCGCACCCCCACACCCCCCTACTTAAATATACCAACTCTGATATCGCTCTACAGCAGGGAATAGGAAAACTTCCTGTTCCGCGCTGTATTCTCAGTGTAGTGCGATCTCGTTGTTGGTATATTTAACCCCACATGGGGGTGCAGGGGGGCTTGCCCCCCTGCATTACAGTCTTCTAACTAATTTTTTTCTTTTACTTTTAGACATGTTAAAAGATCGATGTTTTGAAACATCGACCATATGGTCTCGACCATATGCAGTTCGATGTTTCAAACGTTCGATCTTTTAACATGTAACTATATATATATATATATATATATATATATATTTACTTTATTCAGCTGTTCTTACTGTAACTGTCTTAGGTTGCTGTTCTGCATGCTGTTATCTGTTCAGTTGCTCTTACTCTGCACTTACTACTGCTTGTTAGTAGCCTTCTAATTTACTGCCTTCTGCACTTGTTTTTAGTCATTTGTTAATTAAATTGCATTTATGTTAACTGTATTTGCTGTAATATTGCTACACACTCAAGTGTGCTAGCCTGCATTGCATTTGCATTGTAATTACTGCTGTTTTAGCTGCTTATCTGTAAAAAAAAATGTTTCTAACCTTCTTTCCTGCCTTTCCTGTAACTAGTCTAGTCCAGATACAGACCTGCTGTATCCAGTGCTGTTGGTAAGCATCTGAGCCCCCAAAGCCTTTCTGTGTTGAAGGGAACCCTTCTAGCTTATCAGTGGGAGTGGTAAGGACTAAGTAGCCTATCTACCACAAGAGGAGTGGGTTTTGGTCCAGAAATTGTAGTTTATTGGCAGTTTGAGCAGTTTTCCATCTCTTTCAACTTTCTGGTTTTAAAGCCCGTGTTTGCGTTTGTTCCCAGCCTTTCCTGTAACTAGTCTAATCCAGGTACAAATTTACTGTATCCAGGATGCTTTGTACAATTCTGAGCCTCCAAAGCCTGTCTGTGTTGGTGGGAAGCCTTCTAGCTTATCAGTGGGAGTGGTAAGTACTAGGTAGCCTATCTACCACAAGAGGAGTGATTTTTAGTGCAGAAATTGTAGTTTACTGACCATTTGGGCAGTTTTTCCATCTCTTTCAACTTCCTGGTTTAAAAGCCTGCATTTGCACTTGTTTCCTGCCTTTCCTGTAACTAGTCTAGTCCAAATACAGATTTGCTGTATCCAGGACTGTTGATAAGCTTCTGAGCAACCCAAGTCTTTGTGTGTTGAAGGGAAGCCTTGTAGCTTATCAGTGGGAGTGGTAACCACTAGGTAGCCTATCTACCACAAGAGGAGTTGGTTTTGGCCCAGAAATTGTAGTTTATTGGCCGTTTGGGCAGTTTTTCTATCTCTTTCAACTTTCTGGTTTAAAAGCCCACATTTGCGTTTGTTCCCCGCCTTTCTTGTAAGGTACAGATTTGCTGTATCCAGGATTCTTTGCAAGCTTCTGAGCCCCCCCAAGTCTATGTGTGTTGACGGGAAGCCTTGTAGCTTATCAGTTCTAGTGGTAAGTACAAGGTAGCCTATCTACCACAAGAGGAGTGATTTTTGGCCCAGAAATTGTAGTTTATTGACCATTTGGGCAGTTTTTCAATATATTTTAATTTTCTGGTTTAAAAGCCCACATTTGTGCTTGTTTCCTGCCTTTCCTGTAAGTAGTCTAAATACAGATCTGCTGTATCCAAGACTGTTGGTAAGCTTCTGAGCCCCCCAAGACTTTGTGTGTTGGAGGGAAGCCTTCTAGCTTATCAGTGGGAGTAGTAAGAACTAAGGGATTCGCTATGTAATTTCGAAATACTGAAATCCCGATGGTGCACTACAGATACAGCACACACAAACACATACACACAACTTCCCCCCAACTCAAATATATTATCCTACACTACAGATAAGCAGGGGGGCAAGCCCCCATGCATCCCCCATGTGGGGGGCTGTGCCTCCACACCCCCATACTTATATATACTAACTCAGAGATCGCACAATCAGACACACACAAGTAACTCACTCCCACACATTGTACACACCCTTGCACACACACATCACAGTCAAAACACACACTGACATACACTAAATCCCCTAACCAACACACATACACATACATACGTACCCAAACTCACATCTTACCATTCACACACCACAACACCAGAAGTGCTAATTCAAAATCTCTGCACTTCATGATTTTGAATTTCGTGCTTCTGGTGTTCCGGGATGTCAAGACTTTGCTATTATAATTTCGAAATACTGAAATTCATGATTTCAGTATTTGGAAATTAAATAGGGAAGCCGCACTATATAGCTTATCTACCACAAGAGGAGTGGTTTCTGGCCCAGTAATTGCAGTTTATTGGCTGTTTGGGTAGTTTTCCATCTCTTTCAACTTTCTGGTTTAAAAGACTATGTTTGCTCTTGTTTCACGCCTTTCCTGTAACTAGTCTAGTCCAGGTACAGATTTGGTGTATCCAGGACTGTGTGTAAGCTTCTGAGCCCCCAAACCTTTCTGTGTTAGAGGGAAGCCTTCTAGCTTATCAGTGGGAGTGGGAAGCACTGGATAGCCTATCTACTACAAGAGGAGTGGTTTCTGGCCCATAAATTGCAGTTTATTGGCCGTTTGGGCAGTTTTTCCATCTCTTTCAACTTTCTGGTTTAAAAACCTGCATTTGCACTTATTTCCCACCTTTCCTGTAACTAATCTAGTCCTGATACAGATTTGCTGTATCCAGGACTGTTTGTAAGCTTCTGAGCAGTGCCAAAGTCTGCTCTTCAATTTTTCCCTTAGATCTGCTAGTTCTCTCCTCTCCTGCACTTTTACTAGCTTTCTAGTTTAGCACTTTACCAGACTTCTTGTAGCAATTATTGTAGTACACAAAAGTGCTACCAGGACTAAAAGTTCTACAAGGAAAGAGCTCCAGTACTTATTAATGCCCACCCCTTCAGGCATGTCTAAAGGTCAGTTCCCTGTGCTTTCTCATATTAACCTGGTGAACTTGGGCATCCTGAGGCAATGTAGCAACTGCCTCATGTACACTGACAACCCTCTCCTCTTACCCCCCAACACTCAGACTTGTAAGAGATGCACTTATATATCCAAATTAGAAGCCACGCACTCTCCAGCCAAGACTGGAATAGCTCGTCAAGAAGAGAAGGTCAGCACTTGCACCACACCACATTGAACACATAGCCCTCCAGAACACACACCAGCATCTTCTTCACATAAAAACACAAACCACACACCCACCTTCATGGAGGCTCTCAGTAAAAATCTAACCAAACAGCAGAGACCTCCAAGGCAGAAACTCACTCGACCACCACAACACAACACTAATCACGAGACACATAACTCTCCTAAACAGTGTGCCACTCAACCAAAGCCCCTGAGGCAAAACAGCATGCCTAACACACTAGTCATAGGTGACTCGATAGTGAGGCACACTGATGTCCCACTCACTAGGTTGAATAAGGAAAAAGTAACAGTCAGCTGCCTGTCAGGTGCCATGATCTGCCAAATAACGCACGCACTCAGGTCCCTCAACAACAGGTACAATTATAACTCTGTCATTGCACATGTGTGTGTGAATGACCTGAGACGTACCTCCCTGGACTACATGAAAAGAGACATGGAGGAGCTCTCAGATTATGTAGCCCAGGTGGGTATGACCCTGAGCAGCATCCTACCATCACCCAGAATGATACCACAGTACAAGCAGAAAATGATTGATTTCAAAAATTGGCTAAGTTTCTGGTGTCATTTTAAGGGGATCCAGTATCTGTCTGCCTGGGATGACATGATTGACAGACCTCGATGCTTTGCCAGAAATGGCCTGCATCTGTCACCCCTGGGCTCACGGATACTGGCCAAGGCTCTTGCCACCCCTATAGTGCCTTTTTTAGGAGGTGTTCCAAAGACCAAATTACCACCAAAACAGCTACAAACAAATGCAATTTGAGGGTCATGCTGCTCAGCACTAGAAGTCTAAATCTCAAAATGCCCTCGCTCGAAGTACTCCTTAAAATGGAGAACATCAACATTTGTGCTGTAACAGAGACCTGGTTCAAGGCAGCAGAAAGCACCCCTGCACTACCAAGAAACAACTCTTTCCACACCTTTTGGCCCCAGAACTTGGACCGGAGCTCCAAAGGCTGTTTCCATATTCATAAAGGATGTGCACACATCTGAGATACTTCAGGTGCAATTAACATTGGGTAAGGCAGCGATTCAGGTCATAGCCTATTATAGGTCCCCAACCATGTCCCAAGATTCACACTCCACATTTCTAAGCATCCTGGAGAATATTAGGGTCCAACCTAACACTCTCATACTGGGCAACTTCAACTACCCCTCCATTAACTGGGAAAACTATTTATGTACCAATACACTTGCCCAACTCTTTCTGGAATACATTAATTCCAATGCCCTAGACCAGCTCATTCTTACCCCCACTAGAGGTAGCAACATGCTTGACCTGGTCATTACTAACATGGGCAACCATTGTTCTACACCATTAGTCAAATCCTCCCTGCTTAGATCCGATCACAAACTAATCACCTTGGAAATCCACATCCCCCCCCCCCCAACAAAGGTAACCACCATGAAAAACTTCTGCAAAGCTAACTTTGGGCTCCTAAAAACAGAGGTGGCTAACTTCACGGCACCCATGCAAATGGAGAATAGTTGCATGACCACCAAATCATACACCAATGCACTGTACGAACACGTACACAGATGCATGGATCTCGCCATACCCAATAAAAGTAAGATGCTCTCCTCAAAAAAAAGGAAACCAATTTGGTGGTCCCCTGCCATAAACAAACTCTACAACAGAAGAAGGAAACTGATGCGTAATAAGGTGAAGTCCCAAGACTGGAAAAACTCCCTTATCAGCCTCAACAAAAGGTTGAGATCCCTCATCAAATCCTCTAAAGCTAGCTATGAAAACAGAATTGCAGCAGATAGTAAAGACAACCACAAGGCCTTCTATTGTTATGTAAAGAATCTCCATGGCAATACCCAAATTTTCTCTGAGCTACTGCACAATGGTACCTCCTATACCGAGCCAACAGATATTGCAAATATACTGGCGGACAGATTCAGTGTTAACTTTACCCCCCCCCCCCCCGAAAGGACCATTCACAATACCAGTAGATTGCCAGGCACCCAGTATTAATGCTGCACAGGTTAAAACAGCACTGTCCAAGGCCAAGAATACACCTTCTATAGGACCTGACAGTATTCTTGGCTGTGTTCTACATGAACTACAGAGTGAACTGACACCTCACCTGTGTGCCCTGTTCAATCACGGCCTCACCTCAGGCTTTGTACCTACCAGATGGCACACTGCTACAGTCATCCCTCTCTACAAAGGAGGAGCGACTACAGACCACGGGAACTATCACCCCATTAGCCTGACAAGTCTGATATGCAAAGCTATGGAACACATCATCATGTACCTAATAAACAAGGATATAGGGAATATCCAAACTCTGGATCCTGCACAGTTTGGTTTTGTGAAGGGTAGATCATGCCTGTTCAACTTGGTTGACTTCTTTGAGTCAGTCACCAGAGCTGTGGATGAAGGTAAGGTGGTTAATGCAGCCTACCTTGATCTGGCCAAGGCCTTTGATACCATTCCCCACTCAGGAATCATAGAAAAACTTATTAAGTAAGGCATCAACCCCTATATCACTAGGTGGGTTGCAAACTGGCTCACAGATAAAACCCACAGTGTGAAAGAAGCTGACTCCAAGTCAGACTGCCGACCAGTCACAAGTGGAGTCCCACAGAGTTCGGTCCTGGGTCCTCTCCTGTTTGGTATCTACTTCTCTGAAGTCCAGGCCAACATGAAAGGACTCTGGCTGACAAAGTTCGCAGATGATTGCAAGTTGGGAGCTATTATTAACTCCCGAAGTGATGTTGACATCCTGCAGAAAGGCCTCAATGAGACTAATAACGGGTGTCAGAACCATGACCTTAAACTCAATGCCAAAAAATGTATCTTCATCCCCTTTGGGAAAAACCCAGTTCCCTTGAATTACCACATTGATGGTAGTCCACTGAACACAGAAAGCGTTATAAGAGATCTGGGAACACAGGTTGACTGCAACCTCTCTTTTGACCACCACATTGCCACTGTAGTCAGAAAGTCCTTCTATGTGGCACATCTCATTACAAAGGGTTTTGCATCCAGGAAGAAAGATGTCATTGTCTCCCTCTACTCTTCCATCATTAGGGCAATCATCGAGTACAATGCCCCATTTGGCATATACCTCACTAGACACCTGCAACAACTGGAGAGGCTGCAAAAGTACCTCACAAAGAGGATCCTAGGCCTTAAACACTCGTCCTATATGGACAGACAAAAAACTCCAACTATTCTCTGTCTCATATTGCCTACTTAGAGGCGATCTCTGCTTGACTTACAAAGCCATGTCTGACCCAGCTCTGTTAGAAATGCTACATCTAAAGAAATCCCAATCACTCCTCACCATACACTCCAGAGATCTCAACCTCATTACCACAATCAGCAGAACATGCTGGAGGGAAAGGTTCATAACCCAGAGACTGCCCATGCTATGGAATAGACTTCCCATACATGTCAAGCAGAGCACCTCACTGGCCCTCTTCAAGAGAAATCTTGATGAGTGGATGGGAAATAGAAAATTCACACTGGGGATCACTCCAGTGGCTCTACTTGACAGAGGCACAAGGAACTAAGGTTGGATGGCATGATGCTAAGGTAATCCTATGGGCTAGGCTTGTAAAGGCTCCAGGGCCATTAGCCTAGTACATACCTGTGAACCTATGATACACAATGGTAAGGTCATGCTGACAAGGGCTATATCTCCCTTTAGATGCAGATGTCTCTTGTGGTGCTTACTAGTATTACAATGCTCTTTCAGTTGAGTAAACTAGATAGGTAGGAATGAAAAACACACCCAAAGCTGAAGGTAGCTGGAATAAATGCTGGCAATCCAGATGAGTAAAATCGAAAGCATTTATTGTAGATAAGTGAGCTCTTTTGCAATGATCAACATTGCTTCATCAGGCAACATACCCTCAAACAACTGCCCTATATATACATATGACAAAATTTAAAATAACCAATCTGTTGTCAGAACAAATTAAGCATCAATCATCCGATCCTAAAGGTACGAGTACATAAAAAATGTAGTGTTGCTGAAAATAATGAATCAGTCACAGTGTACTGAATACAGTGGCCAAACAAAAACATAACATAACGTGAAATATTTATTTCAACTCTCTAACATTTGGTAATAACATAAAAAAGGGAGAAAAGGGGGGGCAAGAACTGTCACACCTAGATTATGTACTAATCAGACAAAGTCAATATTGAGACTTAATTTCAGTTTTCTAGACTTTAAAGCTAGTTTTAGGAGGACAAAGTCATTCAAGCCTAGCTCCCTGTGTGCACCTAGCCTCAGGATCCACTGAACCTGCATAGACTCTGTCTGGTTTACAAGGTCACCCAGCCTGCTATTCACTTCCTGAACATGCGGTACCTGAAACAAGAAGGTATGCTCCTCATTTGTGGATAAAGTGTGTTTTGCTAAATATTCTAAGCCTCTCCTAGTGCAATATATATGATCCCTGATCCTTTCCCTGTGACAACAGTTAGTCTTTCCAACTTAAAATTGGAAACATACCTTACAGTGTGCAACCTTTGCTTAGTAGAGAAGTTTCCACTGGTGTCACTTCATAGTCCAACAGGTTCCATACTAGGTTTCCTGCCCATAGCCCCACATCTTTGTGCGCTTAACAATCTTGGATGCAGATGGATACAAATATAAGATGCTTGATATGTTAGAGACTGATGGCTTTTATAGGAAAATAACCATTTTAGATATTACAAATATGACTGAACACGTTAAACAGCATTTATGTCAACTTATGAGAAATTAATATATAACTAAGGAATTGTTTGATTATTTTGTTATACAGCATCCTGTAATTCCTGTTATACAGGGATTTCCAAAGTTACATAAAGATAAAATCAATCCACCTTCGAGGTCAATAGTGTCAGGGAGGAGATGGTATACGGAAACAATCTCCATATATACAGAGAAACATCTAAGGCCAATGTTGAATAATATTTATCAGATTCTGAGAGATACAGAGCATTTTTAAAGGATTTATATGTATATGTGAATAATAGAAATAAGGATGAGGCATTTATATTAGTGACAATGGATGTGGTGTCCTTTCTCACGGTGATACTTAATGAGTCGGGTCTAAAACGTTTAGAGAGATTTATCAGGGAGTACTCTAGTACCGAAGAAAGACATATACATTTGTTAATAGAGCTAACTAAGTTGGTTCTATACAACAACATCTTTATTTCTGATAAGGATGTGTTTTGGCAATGCAGTGGCATAACTATGGGCACTTCATGTGCCATTAGCTACGCCAATGCAGTAGTGGTTATATGGGAAAGAGAATTTATGTTACAGGGACCATTTAAAGAAAAAAAATTGTTTATGAGAAGGTTTGTAGATGATCTTTTTATACTATGGGGGACACTTATGAGGAGCTATGGAGATTTGAGGGGTACATCAACAGTAGTACTTCTTACTTGAAGTTCACAACAGTAGAGTCAGAAAATAATATTAACTTCTTAGATGTATCAATAGTAGTTGAGAATAGTGGAGAAATATATACCAAACAGTATAAAAAAGTTTGTCATGTTAATCATCTCCTGTCTAAGAACCGCATATTTTTAAAAATGTGGTTAAAAAACAGGTTTATAGAGCCTCTAGGCTAAATATGCATGATGATGATTTTCATAAACGAACTGAAGTAGTTAGAAATTATTTGAAGGCCAGAGGGTACACTGAATCATTCTTGGATAATAATATTCAGCAGGTTGTAAAATTAAGACAGTCTAATGCTAAACCTTACTTTTCTGAGAACAGGAAAGAATATCTGAACAATAATGAATGTGTCACTAAACTGAGAGTACCTTTAGAATATTCTACAAATGTAGGCATGTATATGGATATTGTAAGGAAATACTGGGGAATTCTAACCAGTGATAAACAGGTTAAGGAGATGATAGATGTGGAACCAACATTTTTATTTAAGAATAATTTGTCCCTGAAAAGGAGACTGTTATTCTAAACACAGTGTTGGAACCCCAATAAGAGTTGGTACTAGACCATGTGGACGTTGTTCATTCTGCAAATTTATAGATACATGTGTACAGTTTACATACCCTTACTATCATAGAATATATAATGTTCATCTCTATGCTACCTGTGAAACTAAACGTGGTTTATTTAGCACATTGTTTAAAATGTAAAAAAATTTATGCGGGGAAAACTGATAAGTGTTTAAAAGATAGAATCAGGGAGCATCTTTACCACATTAATAAGAAGGACAATTTAAGTGCTTTAGCTAGACATGTGAATGAAACTGATTCTGGACACATTTAAGTTTCTAGTTATAAGCAGGGCATCTGAGAATATTAGAGGTGGCGACATACAAAATGTCGCAGAAAACGTAGAAGCAGAATGGATAGTAAGGTTGTGAGCCAATGCTGATTTTGGGATGAATGAATATGTTCCCCTCAAAAATACCTTTCACTAGGTGAAAATATGTGCAATAGGTATATATAGTAAATAATTATACATATTTTGTAGAGCATGTATTGCAATGTTTTATATCTTTTTACATATTTTTTAAAACTTAAGTAATGTATTTAAATGTTTAGTCAAACATAGGCGCATAGATGTATAACATCCTTGTCTTGAACATTTTAACATGAGTGCAGCTTTAAGGTGATGTCACTACTTAATTACTTCAGGTGTTTCTGTACATGTATTTAAACCATTCCTGTGTGAACAGTTGTTAGCATCTAAAGAAGTGAGATTTGTACCTATGAAAGCACTTGTGCTTCCTTTTTGTGGATTTAAACTGTGTTTTTAAACTGGAAACTACAGCCTCTTCATTGGGTCCTTTTGGGGGTTTTTATCTTATTTTTGGATTTTGCTTTGTTCTTGGACCTGATTGCTCACAGAGTGTGGTGATAGTTTTGCTTTTTTGTTGCTTTTACACAAATTGTTTAAAGCCAATATCTCTCAAGAGCACTGATTATCAAGATAACTTTGCATTTCATCTTTTGTACCAGCACCCCTGAACCTTTGCAATATGTCGACAGTTCCTCCCAAATCCACTTAAACAACCTGGTGGAATAGTATTCATATGTAGTTATTGAGTATGCATTCCAAGAGACCTTTAATGATTCAAGCCCTAATTTTCAGTTGTCTTAAAGCATTCTCTGGGTAAATGACTTGCTAAAGGTCACACAATGTGCAAATTAATGTAGAAAGATTGAAACCATGTACCCTTGGCACAGGAAGCAGCTTATTCAAGGGTCAGAGCTTTTCTCCTCTGTGCGAACTGCCAGACATTGTAATGCAGATGTCATGAAACACACTTACAATCCTGAGTGTCTGTGAACCCACGTACCCTTTTCACTAACATTTTACCAGACACTTCATTTAAAAGCTGAGACATAGAAGCAGTTAATATAATGAGTTGTCACAGTATTGTAGGTAAATGAGTGAGTATACAAAAAATAGTTTAGGCAACAGTTATAGAAGGTCAATATGGCACATACATTTACTAAAGTGTGATACTTTAAAATGTACTGCTAAGCACCAGGCAGCCAGTAGCTATATGAAACTATATGGAACCTACATGCATGACTTTCCGTACTAGCTATGGGGGCCTTTCATAGGCCAACTGGGGATATGTGAGGCATTTTCCAGGCCACTGACTGAAGAATACTAAACATGTTTCTCAACATAATTCTTCCTCATATGGGTGAGAATATCTGGTGTGATAGCACATCAGAGGAGAGAAGCACCATGATGCAGGGCATGTATGACAGTACTCAGCCCCCTATGGTACTGGGTGCCACAGACTGTACACATTTAGCAATAAAGGCCTCAACTGACCCATAGTCACAAAAGTTTAAGACTATGAATGCCTACCATTCTGAAAACTGGCAGGCAGCATGTGAGGAAATGCAGATAGTGTGTCTGAACAGCATCCAGACAGTTCACTTCATTTACATATATAGTATGCATCTCAGCTGTCACTGTTTCTTGTAAGATTACATTGCATAGAGCTTGGTAGGTGTAGGCACTGTGACTAAAGGAAATGTATGCATGGAAATAGTGTGTCCTAATGTAGCAAATCCTCCATATTTTTTTTCAGGGGATAACAGATACCCACTACATATTTCATTAGTGATGCCTGTACAGAACCCACAAAGCATTGCTGAATAATTAGTACAACACAGCATGCGTACAAACCTGTGACATGAGAATGTGTTTGCAACTCAAAGGCTGCTTCAGCTGCCTTGATACATCTGGGGGTGGACACTGCAGTATGAAGCTGGTACAATGGACAGGATGTTTATATCATATGCCATTCTATATAATATGATTATGATAAAGCAGGTGGTCCATCCCCATGATATGGATACTGTCAGACCATTCACACACAACTACTGCAGAATGTGTAGCAACATCATCAGTCAATGGCAGTGAAGTAGAACAGAAGTACGCATCAGTCATACTACACCACATGCCAGACAGCAAGGAGCACAGTATGTGGCAGTACAAATGAAATGCTGGTGTCAGATCAAGAATAATGGGTGGTGCAGTGGTGCAACGGTTAACATTGTCACCTCACAGCAAGAAGTTCTCCGGTACAATTGTCAGCTGGGGTGCCTTCTGTGCAGAGTCTGCATGTCCTCCCTGTGTCTGTGTGTGTTTCCACGGGGTACTCCAGTTTCCTTCCACATTCCAAAGACATACATCTGGAACCTTTCTCCCCAGGCCTCCAGTGAAAACAGACTCTGTCCTAGTTAGATTTTCCTGGTCAACGAATGTTAACTAACTAAATAAATAATGAGCACATATTGATGCAATGTCACGCAGAACAGATATAAAGCAGACACATAGATCACACTGCATTAGATATCTCCACAGAAAGAAGGGTGGAGTGAATTATAGTTCTCATATGCACAGATACCAAGAGACACAATGACACATGGCTGTCAGTGCACATTGGATGATTGTGATATACCACGTTTTGTTAATAATTGTTGTTTTTGATGTGTATAAACAGACATTTATGTACTTTTGTTATAAGCCCCTTAAATGTGGATTGGAGCTAATTTAAATTACTCTTCATTCTATTGACATCATAGATGCGATGATTAGCATATTTTATTACAAACCTAATATCTTTCATAAACACACTTGTTTTCACTGACTGCAAAATGATATTTTGTGAAATTTTTCCAATAATCATGTATGAGTATGATGTGTTACTCAGGCATTTTAACAAAATCAGTTCTACTTTAGCAGAAGTAGTTAATGTCAACAGCAGAATTGTACTTCTTCAGATGTTGCATAAACTCCATTCATGCTAAAGCTAAAAGATTTCTTTCTTTCTCTGAGTTTCAGTGACCTGGTAGTTAATCACAGTGGATGTTCTTCATGTGATCACTGCTGCAGTAGGCTTAGCTATATGGGGGTTGAATCCTACCAGGTTGTGCAGCCTCGCATGGTAAAAGTATAGTGTTATCAGGTTACGTTAGCTCAAGTATCAGTTTCAGTATAAATATAGAGAACATTGCTTTTCTGAGGTAAATTGTTTAAATATTATTTTATTTAATATTTGTTAACCGGGAAAGTCTGACTTGGAACAAAGCCAATTTTCAGTAGAGGCCCAGGGAGAAATGCCCCAGATACATGTCTTTGTAATGTGGGAGAAAACCCACACAAGCACAGGGAGGACATGCACACTCCACACAGAAGGTACCCCAGTCGAGAATCGAAACAGACTACCTCTTGCTGTGAGGCAACAACGCTACTGCTGCACCACTGCACAGTAAATATATAGCGCACGTTTTATATTTACTGGTATTTGAGTTGATTCAGGACTGTAATATATTATATCTCTGTTTTTGTCATATCAGAGAATGGAAATCAGAGCTCTGCTCCAGTAAACAAATTCAAATAAATAAATAATCAGATAAACAGAAAGATAAATAAACGTTCACGTATTATTATGTTCATACCACTTTTACTGTGCACCTCTTAACTAGTTTTTAAATGCATTATTTTTCTTATTGTGTTATATATTTATTGTGAATGATATTTATGTGTCTCAGTTTGATTTAGGTGGGGATGTTATATTGTTGACAATGTATGCTTTTTAATGGGAGAGCTACAGAATCCTGAAAGCCCAAAATCCTGAAGACCAAAATCTCGAAAGTTCAAAATACTGAAAACTCAAAACACTGAAAATACACAGGACACCAACACTTACTATATTCTAGCACAAGTACATACAGAAACATATAAAAGACAACCCATATTACTCTTCTCCAAGTATAAGCAGGGGGGAAGCCCCCTTGTAGTACCCCCCAGGTTGGGGGGCTGCACACCCCCCGCTACTTAAATATATCAACTCCAAGATTGCACTTAGTGTAGTGAAGTGCAATCTTGGAGTTGATATATTTAAGTAGCAGGGAGTGCAGGTGGGCTTCCCCCCTGCATATAGTTGAAGGGTAATATGTTTCTGTATGCACTTGTGCTGGAATATAGTAAGTGTTGGTATCCTATGTGTTTTTAGTATTTTGAGTTTTCAGTATTTTGAAATTTCGAGATTTTGGTCTCCGGATTTTGGGCTTTCAGGATTCTGTAGCACTCCATTTTTAAAACACATGCAAATATCAGATTTACAGTTATAATAGTTTGTATTTTTGTGGTTATGTCTGGCAGTGCAAAGGATTAAGGATATGCACTGTTATCAAGCTACTTCCTGTGAATCAGGATTTAATTCTCTCAGTCTCCATATACTTCTTAATTTTAAGCAAGTCAGTTGGCCAGAGATTTCTTGGACTGAGTTTGAAAAATGTCCATGTGGCTCAGTGCTCTACCCTACTGAATGAATGAATGAATGAATGAATGAATGAATGAATGAATGAATGAATGAATCTTTAGTGGTTTAGTCATATGACTGAGTTATAGTTTGAGATGCGCTTTATGTTTAGTTAATGATCTTTGCTGTTTTTTCATTTTTATGGTCTATGGGAATAATGCTTACTATGTACACATTGTAGTAGGTGTGTGTGTGTGTGTGTGTGTGTGTGTGTGTGTGTGTGTGTGTGTGTGTGTGTGTGTGTGTGTGTGTGTGTGTCTGTGCGTACGGGGGAGTATTTGAGTGTGTGCACACATGCAAGCACATAGAGTGACCGAGAAAGGGAAAGAAAAACAGAAGGCGCCCCCTTTTTTTTTTTTTACAGTTTCTGGGCTATACATATCACTGGGGTGGGAGATTGGTATAATGTTTAAGGTGTTTACCTTACAAACGCAAGGTGCAGGGTTTGATTCTCACATGGGGTAATTAGCTAGGGTTAAAATAGCCCACAACGGGAATTAGCCTTGTACTAATCTATGAACATGGCTGTATGGTCATGCAAGTTGTAAAAGGAAGAATTGATGTTTCTAAACTTTATTTGAAGACTTTATCTCTGGCAGTTTTTCCCCCATTTTAGTCCATGGAGAAGCAGATCTGGCATGGTAAGTTTACTTGATAGGATGAGTTAAGCAACCTATAAATAATTTATAATATTAGCACTTTGCACTTTGTAATAGGTGTGTGCATGTGTGTGTGGGAGGGGTCTATATTAGTTTATTGAAGTCTAATTACAGAGAATGGCGGTTCATCGAAGCAAAATCACTGAAAAGCCATTCATTGAATGTTCACATCAGCAAACATTTTTCCCAGGGAAGGAGATGACTTGATCAACATAAAAATTCCCCTTTTCTCCACTGTAGTGTGAAATGAGTTTGTTTATATAAGTGTGGGGGGGGGTCTCGGTTGGTCTGTTGGCCAAGTCATTTCCTTACCTGGGAAAAACATTTACTGATGTGAATATGAACATCTGAGGAATGGCTGTTCAGTGATTTCGGTTCAACAAATAGCTAATCACTGTAATTAGACTTTGATGAACTGATATAGACCTGTGTGTGCGTTTGTGTGTGTGTTTTAAGAAAATGGGCAAACAAGAGCTTCAGACTTGATTAGACAATTATATAACCAAAGACCAAGCCACAGCTTGAGGAAAAGCTTGCATTTAAAAACTCACCATTTCAAACAGTTACATCTACAATGACTTCTGAGTTGAACATCAGATATTTTTTTTATTTATTATGTGAGCAAAAACAGTAAACGTCATCCTAATATGTAAAAAAATAGCCTCCAGAATAGATTGAAAGCATGACTTCAAATGCACAGACTTCACAGGCAAAGAATTTAGGAAGTGACTAAAGTAAAATATTGAAAAATGAAAAAACTTAAAATAAGGTCGAAAACAGTAATGTATACATAAATCCATTACCAAGTCATATTGGCATAAAAGTGCATTATCAGTCTTTTGCCAGCAACCTTTCTACCTGTCACAAGAGCACCTTTCCATACTGGCACATGGTTGCAATATAACTTGTTCATATACAGGGGATGAGCAATTAAAAAGTAAAAGAAGTAGGCCTCAGTTCTCACTATTAACAGTCCCCCCCTTAAGCAGTAATCCTTTCTTAGGTTGAAGAATTATTTAAACAGAGTACCGGCAGCCTAGACTTTTTTACAGGTTACAGTTTAAAGAAAACAAAACTGTATTTTCTGCTGGTAGTATCTACCAATGTGGCAAATGTAGACTGGCTTTACTGAAGAAATCAATCACCGTAGCCAGTTTGATGATTAATACTAAATTTAGTCTACAAGATCAACAGAAAAGAAAGCCTCTGCATATAGACACAGAGAGAAGGAAACTAAAACAAGACATGTGGTTCACATTTACTATTATGTTTGCTTCAAGGCTAATGTTTTTGCCGCAATGTAACTAAAAAGAACAAAGACAGGACTTATAGAAACTTAATTAGTTACTTAGAGTAACAGTCCAAAATTCTTTACATGTTTGAGATAGTAGCCTCAAGGGTATCTATGATTCAACAATTTGAATGGACAAACCAATTTGAGGCTCAGGGTACTTTCCTCACAGAAAAAAAGAAGATAAAGAAGTAGTTGGACCTAATTTTGAATCCTCTTTAGCTTTCCTCAGTGTTGTGTACTTTAAGGGTGTTTTAAAGCATTCAGTTTTCCATCTGTCAGAGGGTCATATACTGAGGTCCTTAACTATTTCACTTTAAAGAACTGACAAAACATATGCATTACTCTAAAAAAAAATACAACATACTGACAGACATAATCACTTTTGAAGTGCTCTACTCCACAAAAGTTTGTTATACACACCTCAGTTAAGCAATTTCATTGGGTCTATATCACAATGTCAAACTTACAAAAGTTCAGTCATTGTAATATCGAATCGTTATGTTTGAAACCCAACAAAACCAAAAGCACTGAACAGCGATTTTTTTTCTCAGGGAAAAAAAATCGCTGTTCCATGACAAAAAAAAAAAAACTTAACCTTAAACCTAAACTGAAGTGAGGAGCTTTGCCCCCCACCCCCATTACTTAAATATACCAACTTCGAGATCACACCAGAGTGGAGGAAATAGAAAAGCCCTGAAAACAGCCCACCAAATTTTTTCCCTGGGAAAAAAGTTGATGTGCCATGGCTTCGCTATTTTCTACTTTCAGACTTTAGGGTTCGATATTACAATGTACGAACTTGTTTTAGTTAGACGTTGTAATATAGGCCCATTTCATCAACAGTGGTTAATTATGAAGTTTTGTTAGCATCTGAGGAAGTATTTTGATGGTGAAAAGATGAAAGCACTTATTTGATTAAAGCTTGTTTGTGGTTTTAGTGACTAGTTACTCGTTCTTTCTGTTTTACACGTTTTGTTTGTTTGAAAGCTGTTTCCAACTATAGATCTATGCAAACTGTTGATTATACCACAGAGTAGGAAGACAGTTCACAGCATTATGTAACCATTTATTTCATGCTATAAAGTACCATGTATAATCTCCTTTATAAAAATGTATTAATACAAGCAATAATGTCACACATGCACACATACACACAGGCACACACACGTGCATTTATAAATAGACACACAAATTTATAAATATTCCTTCATCCATTTACAAATGCACACACACAAGTTTATAAATGCTCACACATTAATTTGTAAATACACAGACACACAGACATACTTACAGATGTTATAATCCTTTAAGCAGATGATGTCCAGGTAGGGGAAAACTCTGTCAAACATGTGCAGTAGACCAACTACAATAAGACTATCTCAATCTGCCAGTGGCTTGTGAAGAACAAATTGATATTTAAATTAGCAAAAACAGCTACAGTGTTTTTGGGTCACATCAAAAACTTAGATATAACACATCCATCAAATATTTGCAAATGTTGGACATGTTATCTTTATAAGGCTGAATCCACTGTTTTGAATTCTTAGCAATTGCATATATATTATCTATATATAAATGTCATAAAAATTATGTCTACATATGTCTGCTATAAAAGTTTTTACAAGTTATGTTTATGTTAATCATTTTCAATATCTGTTTATATTTGCAGTCTGTTATTGGTTTAACTCTAAACTTGCATCATTACTACTGTGCTGTTCTGGTCTGTGTCATGGCTGAAAATGGCCTCTGTATCAGCCCTCCTACTTGACCAACAAGTCAAAACTAAAGTAAACATAAACTAAATGATGAATATATTTCTGCTGGCCAAATTATTCATTTTAGGGGCAAAATTGATTGTAAAGCATCAAGTTAGAAAGATTACATTATTTTTTTCAATTTATGTGTGAACATGAAATTCAAATAAAAAAAAACATTTGAAAATAAGACTGAATGCCATTTAATAAATTAATCTCTTGACATCAGCTATTTATATACCTTTTAGTTGTATCTGATTTTGCCTCATATTTTTGCCTTGGCCCTCAAACATTGTTTTTTTCTGTTAAATCAGCAAGTATTATAGTGAACCAGTACTGCTAGGTGTTAGACTTTTACGCTTTCTTTTGGCAAAAAATACATATTTGTGCAAAACCTATTTGCTGATTAGCTTTTTAAGTGAATTAGTGTAAGACTTAAAGTACATTCATCATGTTTGAAAGTATCTTTGGTTTATAATTAATTTCTTTTCCCAGTGTACCCCACATAATTTGCAAGACATTTTGCCAAATATAATGATTAAAGAGTGATGTTTGACTTTTGGTTTCACTGTTTATTCAGTTTTTCTTTATACCCACACCCACACTATGATGTCATGGTAGGTACTGAGCAGCAAATGACATACCGCTGTAAAGCATTATGAGTGATTAAAAATAACATACTTTAGAGGAGCTGCATTTTATATATATTGTGGTATTAGTACTACATGATTGTGTGTTAACTTTCAATGTGAAATGTTCCATCTGTAAGAACTATTTGAGAACTTGCTTTTCTAGGAAGAATGAATCTGGATGTTCTTCATGTTTCACTGTTGTAGTCATTACATTTGGGTAATCTGCTGGCAGGTTGCCCTCAGTCGTCCTGAATTCCAAAGCCTTGGGTCCTGCGTCAGTTGCTGTCTTCTCTTCCATGACGTCAGGTTGTCAGGGGTATAAAACATGTAGCCTACGCCATTTTCTTTAGTCTTTCTTGCCGCGCGGTGCCCGAAGCAGAAGCATTTTGAAAGTGCCGGTCGGCCGACTACTGAAATATTCGATTTTGAGTTTCAGAACTGAAGTCTTCACTAAAGCTAAGTACCCCATTGGGGAAACTTTTTTCTTGCTTTTTACCAGTGTCAGAAAAAGTTAATAATTGTATTACTTGTGGGAAGCAAATACCTCATAAGGATTTCCATTTATACTGTATTCCTTGCCTAGGCCCTGATCACAATGTGCCTGGCTGTCGGTTTTGTGCTAGATTTAACCAACGCACTATTAAGCGTCAGTATATTTTTGCATCTAAGTATTTTGAAAACAGATTTAACTACCCATAAATGTCGTCGGATAGCAATCTGACTACCGGAGTACATAAAAAATGCAAAGAAAAAGACAGAGAAAGGCAGTCAAGATCCAAAACCAATGACGAAGCTTCTCCTAAGCCAGTCGCCGGTTCACCGGTACTCAGTGAGGTGCTTTCACAGCCCCTGATACCCGCTACCTTTGAGTCGCAGACCTCTACCGACACCCATGTGGTGTCCGGCATGCCACAAGATACTCAAGGTATTGGACCGACGGATGTATCTCCCTCGGCTGGGTCCGGAGCCGTTGAGCAAGCACCAGCTTCTGAGGGTGTATTCAGACCTCAACATTTTTATATCAAACCAATGAAAGCTGCAAAACTAAAGGCAAAGACACCTTCTAAAACTAAAAAAAGATGTCTGAGCGACGTGCACAGTCCTCTATGCCTAAAAAACAGATGATCAAAATGGCTGAAGACCTTATTACCTTGATCAGGGGTACCCATCCCCCTCCAGATAAGAGGCCTAGGCAAGACACTGACTATGTATCTTCAGATCTGGTTTCTATTTCTTCCGATTCCTCTTCTGATCAGGAATTATCTTTACCTCCCTATGAGGATTCTGATGCTGAGGAGTCTATTCCATCTGCATCTCCTCCTGAGGATTATTCATTTGGAGAAACCTTGCATACTTTGAGGGAGCATTTTCACTGGGAGAGTCAAAACTTCTCAGAATTATAAAGAGGCTCAAGGATTTCCTTATTCTCCGTCAGCACAAGCCTTTAGACATTCCCCCTGTTTTAGACATTGTGGATGATGTGTTTTCAGAGTCAAGCCTGACCCCTGACTCCTTACCTCCGGCTCCCAGTAAGCCTGACAGGTATTACAGGGTCCCTGACTCTCATAAATTTTTATTTAGATACCCTGCTGCTTATCCTGAAACTATTTCACAGGGTCCAAAGGGAGTTAAGGCCGCAACAGCAAAAAACCCTACCCCCTCCAACAGAGATTCAAGGGCACTGGACAGATGGGAAAAAAAGGTTTATACATCTACGACCTTGGCAATTAGGGCCTTAAACTGTCAATTTCATATGCTTAAGTACCAACAACATGTTATGGGATTGCTGTAACAGAAAATGATGTTGATTTCAGAATGTGCAGAAAATAAGGAATTGCAGGAATTATTGCAGGCAGCTGAACAAGTTGGAAAGCATACTTTGCAATGTGATTTTGATTTTTTAGAGGCCTCCTGCAGGGCCACAGTTACTGGTTCTGTGATTAGAAGGCATGCCTGGTTAAAGGAACAATATTTGCCTGATCATGTTAAAGCTAAATTGCTAGATGCACCTTTACAGCATGATTCTCTGTTTGGTATAAAGGCAGAAGAAGTTTTAAAGAAAATGGAAGACAAAGCTAAGTCTATGCAAACTGTTAAAGATTTCTTACAAGTGCAGCCACCTAGATTCAGTAGATACTGGCCTACAAAAAAATGGTCCTTTCCTGTGTCAGACAGTGCTCAAAGGGGCAAATCCAGATGCTCTAAGTGTTCCAGGTACCAGGCTCAAGACTCATACAGGTCAAAGCAATGGGGCGCATCCACCTCCAAATCTGGAGGAGGTAAAGCGCAAACCTACAGAAAGCAATCCCAATGACTTCCCTCTGCCTACACCAAGCACTTATATTATGGCAGCACCCATAGGGGGAAAATTAGCACTTTTTGCTCAAAATTGGCAGTTAATAACCCAGGACAAGTGGGTACTAAACATCGTATCACAGGGATACAGATTCCATTTCCACACTCTGCCAATGACAAATGGTTGGCCAGATCTGCCAAAAACACAATAGGCAGAGGCATAGAAACAGGTCACATCCCTCATGGATATGGGGGTCATTCAGACAGTACCAGAACAGGAAAAAGGACAAGGTTTTTACTCAAGACTGTTCCTGGTACCCAGAAAGGACAAGGCCTGATGGCCAATACTGGATTTATCAATTATGAACATATACCTGGACATTCCAAAATTCAAAATGCTCACTTTGCAACAGCTTCTGCCCATGCTGGGCAAGAATGCTTGGCTGGTGACTTTAGACCTAAAAGAGGCATACCTGCATGTCCCAATAAGACAGTCATGCAGGAGATACCTCAGATTCAAGGCTGGCTTAATGCATTACCAATTCTCTGCACTGCCCTTTGGCTTATCTACTGTGCCCAGGGTCTTTACAAAGTGCCTGGCACCAGTAATTGCATTTTGCAGACAAAGAAGTATTCAAATATATCCTTACTTGGATGACTGTCTCATTCAAGCAGAGAACAAGGACACTCTTCTACGACACCTGGCATTTGTGAAAAGGCTTCAAACATGCCTAGGGTACACAATAAACAAAAAGAAATCACAACTGGTACCCTCTCAAAAGATAACATTCCTGGGTGAAAGCTTGAATACAACTGCCCAGATGGCTTACCTCACGCCAGACAAACAAAGGCAACTGACTACTTACTTCAAACTGATGGCAACAAAAACCCAGTCTTCTGCAAGACAAATTCTGCAGGCTCTGGGCTTCATGGCATCCTGCATCCTACTAATTCCATATGCAAGACTGCATATGAGGAAACTTCAGTGGTACCTAAAAAGTTTATGGAGTCAACATTCACACAGTCTGGAAACAATGATTCCTCTCATCCCCTGCCTGCAACAGGAGTTTCTATGGTGGGCAAAGGCCTGTCAGCAAAACATGGGATGGCTCTTCACTCTACCCCCTGCCAGCCAAACCTTAACAACAGACTAATCAGATTATGCCTAGGGGGCCCACATGGCAGGAAGATGCATTCAGGGCATATGGGCACCAAATCAAATGCATCTACATATAGGTTAATAGGTTCATAGGTTCATACTAGGCTATCTGCCCGAGGGCATTTACAAGCCTAGCCCATCGTTTTGTGGCTTACGCCACCCCTTTAGTATGGGGAACTATACCCATTATTTTGCTGTGCCTCTGTCGAGCAGTGACACTGAGGTAATCCCTGGGGTATATCTGCGATCTCCCATCCATTGGTCAAGATTTCTCTTGAACAAGGCCAGCGAGGTGCTCTGCCTCACATGTACCGGGATTTTGTTCCACAGCATAGGGAGTCTTTGGGTGATGAATCTATCCCTCCAGCACGTCCTATTAATAGCCGTGTCGAGGTTTAAGTCTCCCGCCCTTGTGGCTCTGATGGATCTAGATTTTTTGTGGTGAAGCATATTCATCAAATCTGGGTTTGACATGGCCTTGTATGTTAGGCAAAGGTCACCTCTGAGCAAGCGTGCGACTGAATAGAGCTGGAGTTCTTTCAGTCGGGCAGCATAGGACAGATTTTTCAGACCCTTTATCCTTTTGGTGAGGAACTTTTGTGGCCTCTCCAGCTGCTGCAAGTGTCGGGTCAGATACATTCCGAATGGGGCATTGTACTCAATCATTGGTCTGATGAGTGATGAGTAAAGGGAGACTATGACCTCCCTTGATCTAGATGAGAATCCCTTCATGATAAGGTGGGCAATGTAGAAGGTCTTCCTAACTACTTTAGCTACATGGGTGTCGAATGACAGACTATCAACCTGGGTCCCCAGGTCCCTGATAACTTCTTCTGTGCTCAGTGGATTGCCACCTATTTGGTAGCTAGGGGTAACCTTGTTTTTCCCGAAGGGTATGACTATGCATTTTTTGACATTTAACTTTAGGCCGTTGCTCTGGCACCAGTTATCCGTTTCTGTGAGACCCTTCTGAAGGATATCTGTGTCAGATGTGTTTTCTACTATGGCGCCCAGTTTGCAGTCATCTGCAAACTTTGTCAGCCATAACCCTCCTGTGTTTGCTTGTACTTCGGAAAAGTAGATGCCAAACAAGAGTGGGCCCAGGACTGAGCCCTGTGGGACACCACTTGTGACAGGCTTTGAGTCTGACATGGCGCCAGCAACTCTGACCCTGTGGGTTCTGTCACTCAGCCAGTTTGCAACCCATCTTGTGATGTATGGGTTAACATTTAAGCTGATGAGTTTTTCAATGATACCCGAGTGGGGTATTGTATCGAAGGCCTTAGCCAGATCGAGGTAGGCTGTATGGACTGCCTTTCCCTCATCAATGGCTTTGGTGACTGTTTCGAAAAAGTCAACCAAGTTTAAAAGGCATGATCTGCCTTTGACAAAGCCAAACTGGGTTGGATCCAAAGTCAGCAAATTCCCTATGTCTTTATTTATGAGGTCCATTATGATCCTCTCCATGGCTTTGCAGATAAGGCTTGTCAAGCTAATGGGCCGGTAATTTCCATGGTCGGTGGAGGCACCGCCTTTGTGAAGTGGGACCACAGTTGCAGTGCGCCACTCCCTGGGTACGTATCCAGAGGTAAGACTTTGATTAAACAGCTGTCCTAGCTGTGGGTTTAATTCCTCATTGAGTTCGTGGAGCACACAGCCGGGGACACCATCAGGTCCCATGGATGCTGTGTTTTTTTGCTTTGGAGAGAGCAGTTCTCACTTGGGCGCTGGAGATGTTTGTGGGGCTGCAATCGCTTGGTATAGATATCTCTCCTTTGGGGAGGGGAGAAGTTTGCACTGAACCTGTCAGCCAGTATGTTGGCAATGTCTGTAGGATCAGTAATCTTCACATCATTTTGAACTAGTTCTGAGCATATCTGGGAGTTTCCTCCTAGGTTTCTAACATAGCTAAAGAAGGCCTTATGATTGTCTTTTGAGTCTTTAGCTATTTTTCTCTCGAAATTTGCTTTGGATGATTTTATGAGAGCTCTTAGTGTTTTACTTATAGTGATCAAGGGTGTCTTACCTTTTAAGGATTTTGCTCTATCTTGTAGTAGCTTCCTCCTTTTGTTGTAGAGTTTGTTTATGGCTGGGGTCCACCAGACTGGACGCTTGCCTTTGGTACAAAGAGTCTTTGTTTTGCTTGGGATTGCCTTATCCATGCAGTCCTGCAGGTGCTGGTAGAAGGCATTTGTAAGTGATTCAGCGGCTTGAGTACTGTTTTCCGCTGCCTCGGGCCTTAAAGCAGACCACATTAGTACTTAGAAGTGTGAAGTTGCCTTTTGAGAAGTTCTTTACTGTGGTCTTTGTTATTTCAGGTGGAGGTGGGATGAGGACCTCCAGCGAGATTAGTTTGTGATCTGATCTCACCAGTGAGGGGTATACTTCCGGTGTTGAACATTGTGCTCCCATGTTCGTGATGATGAGATCAAGTATGTTATCTCCTCTTGTGGGATGGTGACTAGTTGTTCCATGGCATTTGAGTTTATGAATTCCAGGAACTTTTGGGCTAGGGTGTTTGGGCTTGAGTAGTGTTCCCAGTCTATATTAGGGTAATTGAAGTCACCTAGTATGATGGTGTTTGGTGATACATTTATCCCTCTAGTGTTTTCAGGAAGGCCATGTGAGGTTCCTGAGTTTGTGAGGGTGGCCTGTAACATGCTACAATTTGCAGAGCAGTCTTGCCTATGGTTAATTGCACCTGGATGGTCTCCGATGCATCGTGCGTTGCCACCAGTCTTGAGGTGTGGGTGTCCTTGATGAATATGGATACCCCTCCTTTCTTGGTATTGTCCGGATTTTGGGGCCGGAACGCATGATATGAGGTAAAACCTGATAGCGCTGGGGTGCTCTCAGGAGCCTTGAACCAGGTTTCTGTCACAGCACAGACATCGATGTTCTCCATACTGAGAAGGGCCTCGAAAGTGCATTTTGAGATTTAGACTTCTGGCATTGAGCAGCATTACCCTTAGTTTTTTTCCTTTTTTGTGTTCTAGGGTGGTAGGTTTAGAATTTGAGCCTTGCCTAAAAAAGGCACTATGGGGGTGGCAAGAGCCTTTGCCAGTATCCGAATCCCAGGGTGACAGGTGCAAGCCGCCCTTGCATAAGCAGCGTGGCTTGTCCAGCATGTCATCCCAGGCAGACAGATACTGGAGCCCCTTTGAATGACACCAGTGTTTAAGCCAATTGTTAAAGCTGATCATCTTATCTCTGTATTGTGGCATCATTCTTGGTGAAGGTAGGATACTGCTCAAGGTCAGGGTCATACCTGCCTGGGCTACATAATCAGAGAGCTCCTCAATGTCTCTTTTCATGTAGTCCAAGGAGGTACGCCTCAGGTCGCTTACACCAGCGTGGACAATGACTGAGTCATATTTGTACCTGCTGTTGAGAGACCTGAGTGCTTGCGTTATGTGGCGGATTCTAGCGCCCGACAGGCAGCTTACTGTGACCTTCTCCTTACTCAGTCTGGTGAGCGGGACACCAGTGTGTCTGACTATGGAGTCACCAATGACTAGTGTGTCTGGCATTGTGTTTGGCCTTAAGGGCTGTGACTGTTTGACACTCTGACTGTGAGGTCTATGTGTTGCAGGTGTTGTGTTCTGAGGTGGTGGTTGTTTGGGTGTCTGCTTTGGTGGCCTCTGCTGTTTTGGTAGATTTTTGATCAGAGCCTCCGAGTATGTCTTTGTGTGTTTATGTGTATGATTTGAGGTTGTAATGGTACTATGTGAGACTGGGTCTATAGTGTGTGTGGTAACCTTCTCCTCCTGACTGGTCTTGCCAGTCCTATGTTGAGAGAGCTCAGCCTCCAGTTTGGCCGTATAGTTGCATCTCTCGCATGTATTTGTGTTTTGTGGGAGGAGGAGAGGGTTGTCTGTGTACATGAGGCAATTGTAACATTGCCTCAACATTCCCAGGTTCACCAGCTGAGCAGGAGAGGACACTAGCAACTGATCCCTCGACATGCTAGAAGGATAGACAAAAAACTTTAAAAAAGATTCCGGGGACGTGGGTGACCGAGAAATGGGGGGGTTGCCTTTTTGGGGTACTATCTATGACAAGAGTGCCGTATCAAGGTAATAAGTACTGTAGGAGCAAGTGCTAGGTTTAACAGATAGAGAATAGTCTACTTGGAATCAAGTAGAGATGATCTTTTTAGTTATAGGATACGCTGATTTGATCAGTAGTATAGTTCGAGGAAGGTAGTTTTAAGGGAAAATTTGAAGAGTGGACTTTAGGTAGCCCGAATAGTTTAAACCTGCTTAACCGGCGCTGCCCTAGTGTGCAACAGTGGCAGCTCCGCGCTAAATTGCGCTAATTCGCGCTAATTCGCGCTAATTCGCGCCAAAGCGTGCTTTATAGCAGGGGGCTGGAAAAGACAGAAAATGACCCAAAATGGCCAATAAACTACAAGTTACTGCCTTAAACCACTCCTCTGAGGACAAACAGGCTGCTCAGTACTCCCTACTCCCACTAGTGAGTAAAGAAACTACCCCTTGACCAAACAAGGAAAATGGAGAAAACAGGAACCAAGACAAAGCCCAGGGATCAGCAAAATCTGATCACTGGAACAAACTATTAGAAAAGTATGGAAAACAAGAGTATTTTTTTTGTTTTTTTTCAAGTTTTTTTTTTTCAGATATCAACTAGAAAGAGATGCTAGCTGTTCAAAATGCTCTAACAGCCTTCAAGTACTTACTTCATCCAGGACAACTACTGATAAAGATGGACAACACCACAGTCATGTGGTATATAAACAAGCAAGGGGGCACACACTCATACCCCCTTTGCAGATTAGCAATGGCACTGTGGGACACAGCTTTGACCTACCAAATAAATGTTCAAGCTCAATTCCTGCCAGGAAAACAAAACACTCTGGCAGATGATTTAAGCAGAAACCTTATGGATCCTCACGAGTGGAAACTAAATCCACAAGTCTTTAGCATGATAGCAGAGAAATGGGGGAGCCCAGACATAGACCTATTTGCCTCTCCGCAAAATTATCAACGGAAAAGATTCTGCACAAGGACTTATCACAGACAAGCATGGAAAGTGGACGCCCTATCCTTCAGTTGGAAAAACCTATCAGTTTACGCCTTTCCTCCTCTGCCTCTTCTACCCAAGGTCCTCCTAAAAGTCAGACAAGAGAAGCCAAAAATTATATTAATTGCCCTGGACTGGCCCCGCCAATACTGGTACCCAATCCTAAGGAACTTGTCTCAATACCCAGCTTGGACCTTGCCTCAAAAACCACAACTACTGTCCCAGCAAAACAATCAGATACTGCACAATCAACTACAGACTCTGAACCTGGCAGCATGGCTAATCCTGTAATCATACAGATGACACCTCTCAGCAAACCTGTGATGGATGTCATTTTGGAAGCCAGAAGGCCTAGTACTAGAAAATCTTATGCTGACAAATGGAAGAGATTCTGTGCTTGGAATCAAGCACAAAGAACAGATACAGCAGAACCGCATATTCCTCAGATATTACAATACTTAACTGAGATGCTTGACAAAGGCCTATCTTTCTCATCAATCATAACCCATGCCTCTGCCATTTCGGCTCATTACAATACAGAGCCACCAATCTTTTCTCATCCTTTACTAAAGCAGTATCTTAGAGGAGCCAAAAATTTAAGGCCTCCTAGAAGATCACCATTACCTGCATGGGACCTCAATTATGTGTTGGAAAAGCTCACCCTGCCTCCATTTGAACCAGCTGCTACCGCTGATATAAAGTTCTTATCATGGAAAACAGCTCTGCTACTAGCAATTACTTCAGCAAGAAGAGTTTCAGAGCTACAAACCGTCATGGCTGTAGAGCCTTTTATCATATTTTACCCAGACAGGGTGTCTCTGAGGACAAATCCTACTTTTATGCCTAAGGTCGTTTGCAGTGTGGCTCTTAACCAAACAATTCATCTGCCAACTTTTTATCCAAATCCGCAGAACAAAGGGGAGAGAATTCTGCATTCCTTGAATGTACACAGACAGCTAAGATTCTACTTGAGCAGGACTAAAGCTCTAAGAAAAACTGAGCAATTACTAGTGTCATATGCTGCAGGATCAGAAGGAAAGGCTATTTCAAAGCAGACAATTTCAAAGTGGATAAGCCATTGCATCCATTTCTGCTACTTACACCATGGCAAACCTGTGCCCAAGGGCATTAGGTCTCACTCCACCAGGGCTGCAGCTACTTCAGCAGCCTTTCTCAGAGGAGTACCAACTAAGGACATTCTAGAGGCTGCTACTTGGAGTTCTGTTCATTCTGTCACACCTTTACAAAGCATTACCATTTACCTCTCTACTCTAAGTCCAGGGCAGGCTTTGCCACTGCAGTGCTGCAGGGCCTTATAGCCTCACCTAATGCTGTTTAGCTCCAGCCTCCCAACCATAGCTTTGGGATTCTACCCAAATGTAATGACTGCAACAGTGAAACACAAAGAACATAGTACAGTTGTGTACACTTACCATAAATGTAGATGTTCGAGTGTATTCACTGTTGCAGTCCAGGTTACCCTCCCGCCATCCCCCTGTCATTCTACATTTTATCTTTCTTTCTCTATCTTCTACAACCTATGTGGTGTATTTGCTTGTAGATGAAGGTAAAGTTTATACTGATCCATGTATAAATATTTAGAATATTGCTACCTTTTTTAGGGGCACCTGACATCGGGGGCAAGAAAAACTAAAGAAAATGGTGTCAGCTGCATGTTTTATACCCTTGGTGACCTGACGTCATGGAAGAGAAGACAGCAATTGACGCAGGACCCAAGACTTTGGAATTCAGGCCGAGTGAGGGCAACCTGCCAGCATATTACCCAAATGTAATGACTGCAACAGTGAATACACTCGAACATCTGCATTTATGGTAAGTGTACACAACTGTACTTTCTGATGCATTAACATGGACGTGCAGTAACTGATAACTTACTTTAGGTAGTAAGGCATTGTGGGTTCAGTATTTCATGATGTTATGGCAGGGATTTTATGCTCTGAGAAAATGTTTTGGGTGCTGTCTTTGGAAACAAAATGACATGCAAAAACAGCGCACTTTTGTGCTAAACTGTATAATTTGTCATTGTATGTAGTAAGAAGGTTAAATTCAACTCCAGAGGTTTGTTACTTAATACTTGCTGTAGAACATGACCAGTACACCTTAAAATTGGCTTTTGGGATGTTGACCACATTATTTTTGGCCTTGTCTCTAATTCTTGAGTAAAGAAGTTTAGAACTATGGGTATTTCTCATCAGTTCACTTGTTAAGAATAACTTACATTTGTTCTTGTATATATTCCTTGCATGTAGTGTGTATCATTTAGCATCAGGAGTCTGGAATGTGCTTATTTATAGGCATGCTGAACTGAAAAAAAATTATAATGGAACACTATAATAATAAAGTAATTTCAGCAATTTACTGGTATAATTCCCAGAATTTCAGGTCATGAATATTTATTTTAATTACCATAAACCATTTTCCTTAATTATAAATAGGTATGCTGATTATATTAACTTAATGAGGTCTGCCAGGAATGAAGATACAAAAGCACCATAAATACTGTGTGTGGCAAAAATGAAAATATGCAGTTTGTCTCTGGACACTTTGCTAGATATACATACTGCACATGAATGAGTTAGATGCAGACTGAAAAAGGACATTACCTATTTTCTTATCCACTGACATGTTAAAAATGGCATTATGAGAAAGGGATATCTTCATGCATTTTATAGTAAGAAAGTCTAGACTTTTTGATAAGGACAAATGGAATCTGTTTTAACAAGTTTAATTGAAACATTTTTTGTAAACAATCTAAGACATACACACAACTTGGAAAAGGAAATCACATATCCATATTCTGTTACATAACAGATAACAAGCATGAATTTCCGAGGAAATGAACAAAGCACTCCACTGTACTGTGGGCTATTAAATTAACAATGTGTTCTGGTGGATTACTTGGTGAGGAAGCCTGCTTTTCCTTTGCTGAATTTCAGTCTTTATTTGGAAAAAAAAGCTAAGTGTATCCCTTGCATGTAAGAGACTGTTGAAGCAAGGTCATCTAGAAGAATGGGCACTGAATCTAACCAGTGTGGAAGTTATTTGCCAATAAAATAAGATTTAAATGACAGTTTATCAGGTAATGATGTTTCTTCAATATAAAATCTACTTCTTTTCCTATCAAGATAGTATTAGAATTGCTCCTCTATGTTTTGATATTTTTGTAGGAAAATAACCAGTTTAGAATCTTATGAATTTGATACTTCTGACACCCAATTATTTTCTATATATTGAGAAGAAATGGTTAAAAAGGAATATAGTAAGACTGATCCATCCTCGTAAATTGTGGCAAATTAGGTGGCTCTTTGCTATTGGATAAAATCATAATGAGACAATAACCAAAGAAAAGATAATGTTAGAATCAGGCAGTTACCAGCCAAATATTGTCAAGCAATAATTTTATTTATTTTTATTTATTTAAATTTGTTGACCGGGAGTGTCCGACTGGACTTAGGTCCATTTTCAGTGGAGGCCCGGCGAGAAAAGCTCCACAGTTAAAATAAACAAACAGTAGTTACATTGGATTACATAGCGATTAACAATTTAACATAGCAATTACTTACAACATATTTACAGATGAAGAACATAGTACATCAGGAGACAACTAAAATCTTTATCTGTGAAGTACATTAACAAATGTTACAATGAGAAGTTCCTGCTGTATAATAAGTACTAGGCTTATGAGCATCTGAGCTTGCTATAATCAAGGTAGTTAGTGGAGTGGAAAGAAAGGTAGTGGTTGGATGGGGGTGGGTGATATTAGAGTGGGAGTTGCAAGGGCATAGCCAGCATGTTTTTAGGTGCGCTTTTAATAACGTTTTGAAGTGGGTGCATGATGGTACGGAGGTAATTGTGGGTGGAAGGGAGTTAATATTTTATTAAGTGCTTTTGTCCTACTATTAGGACTTCATCAGAATAATATAATAATCTCACTTTAGCCTTCGCAGTTCTATATAAAGAAATAATATAGGGAAGACCCACCTATATATCTTAATTCATTAATTATCCAATAAATACTTAGAGACCTACCTATGTTACACATGAACAATACAAAATATAAAACATATAAAAAACATAACATTTAACATGTTGTTTATAAAGCTTTACATTTTAAAACAGAAGGAACAATCCCTTACATTTAAAACCTCTTACTTATAAACAGTAATTACATTACAGTTTAAAAGCATTAGGTTTCAACAGTGGATGAATAGAAAAAAAGTCATTCTGACCTGGGGTGTTAGTGGTTTACTATCTTAGTGGTTTACTATCATAATGTTGAATGGCAAAATGTATTTTACTCATAACTTCGACTTTATTTGTCAAATCTGGTAATACCGATAAGGCAGAATGGTGAAAATAGAAACTGCAATGGTCAACATTCGCAATAATTTGGAATTGCCGTAAAGCAGTGAAAGAGTAATCAGTGACTCCTGCAATTCATTTACTATTATTTTTCATCTGTGCCCACATCTGTAATGTTTATGTTAGATGTTCAGTTGTCCAGAGACTTTGACATAAAAAAAACACACAAATAAAAAATCTGTATTGGATTATGTTTTTGCAAGGGGGCAAGCCCTGCTGCACCCCATATGTGTGGGGGCTACACCCCAACCCATACCAGCTCTAAGATTGCACTACAGTGAAGAAAAGGGTAAATTTCTCGAGCCACACTGTACCGCAATCTCCATTCATAACGCTGATTTCATATTAGTGAATGGAGACTTACTTTTGTTAAAATGAGGTTGGAATATTTCAGTTCGACATTACAAAATGGTCAAACAAAGGATTCCACCAAACCATGTTCGATTAACTGCCATTCCACATTATTATAGTAAACCGTTGTTAGCATTTAACCTAAGTTCCACAAAAGTTCTTTATGTTCTAATTTTATTCGCCATTCAACTCCCCTAAGGATTGGAACAGTCTTTTCCAGTATACCAAACTGAAACTTGTCAAACTGCACACAGCAGATAGAATGTTTGTATAATTCATTATTACTATTCTTATTTTTTATATCATACAAGTGCTCATAAATCCTTTTATTCAAATTTCTGTCAGTTTTGCTAACATAAAACGCCGGACTGGTCGAGCTGTTTGCCAAATAGACTACCCTCTTACTTTGTCAATTTCTTCCATAAAAATAAATCCTGGTTCTTATTCCATTTTTGAAAACAATTGTGTTGGCCTCCAAACTATAAGCACATTGTTTGCAAAAAACACATTTTTACCATCCTTTTCATTCGTCTACCAGACGAGTTGTTGCAGCCCAAGTTTCAAAAATCTACCCTTTAGCTATTTTTTGTGGATAGACATCATAAATCATTTTACAATACTACTCCCACAATTTCTCAAAGGCTCATTATTTTTCTTTGGTCGATTAAAAATGAATTATGGAAGGAAAATGTGATACTTCTTACAACTGATGTTATTGACCTATTTTCAGTTATTCCAAGTAATGAAGGATTAGAAATGTATTTACTTATTTATTTGACATATGTTGACCAGGTTAATCAAACTGGGCAGCTGCCCATTTTCAGCAGAAACTCAAGGAGAAAAGCTCCAAAAGGATACAAACATAATAATGTATGACAACAGTAGATAAGATATACAGTACATATTTGGTACAAAAAATAAAATTACAAAATATGATCAAAAGTTATCAGGTACAATCAGTTACAATTATATATTCACTAAGAAATTAGATTCAGAAACTTGTTGTAAGTTATAGGGTAACATGCAATATCCATTATGGGTAAGATGTGTTAAAATACAACCTATATATTTGACATATGTGATAGAGGTTAATTTAGAGACAGGCAATAGATGTTGAGGTTAAGAGAAAGAAGAAGGCAGATTAAGTAGCATCAGAGCAGGAGCAGGTCAAAGAATTTAATAGGTGTTCTTTTACAGTTTTCTTGAATCAGTTTGGGTTAGATATAGTCATAAGCTTAGGGGCAGTTTGTTTCATGCCTTGGAGACTGAGTGATTGTAAAGGAGTTTTCTGATTTTTTGGGGTATTGTAGATTTCCAGGAGGTTTTGTTCAAATTTATGGACTGTGTGAGTAGGAGCATAAAGGGAGATGAGATTAGATCATGCAGGACAGAAGTTGGGTTGGTATAGTTAGTAGTGGGTCAGATGTAGTTGAGGAAGAAGGAGTTGATGGTGAAATTCGACCCACTGTAGATTTCTTAGGAGATATGCAGTGGTAAGATTACAACATTGGCAACAGTCCCACTATGCTGAAATGATGCAAGCACTGGGAACACACATACATAGAAATATGAACTTCGACCACCAAGTGTCCACACTAATATTGAAAGCCTATGTTGTGCACATCATAAGTCATGCCATCATATTCTGATCTCAGGATTATATTACAGCACTATACTCAAACCTCATCAGAACACTAACATAGAGTATACAACAATGTTCCTACTTAAGAGTGAACCTGCAAGCTACCCTAAAAATTATAGGCCAATAACTTGCCTTCAAACTACATATAAACTATACACTGGAATTTATGCTGACAGAGTTTATTGAAATCTAGAAGAAAACACAATCATGGCAATCGAACAAAAGGGCAATAAAAGAAAGACAATTGTAACAAAGGATCATCTGTTGTGAAATAAAGTAATAACGGAGAACTGTAAAAAGGGGAAGAATCTAAGTATGGCATAGATTGACTACAAAAAAGCATTTGATAGTATATCACATTCCTGGATAAAAGAGTGCTTAAAAATGTATAAGATACACCCTGCACTGATCAACTACATTACAGAGACCATGAAACAGTGGCAGACCACTTTGCAATTAAGCCCTGATAAAGGACAAATTATTACTCCAGGGATAAAAATCCAAAGGAGGATATTCTAGGGTGACTCCCTGTCACCTCTGCTATTCTGTCTTGCCCTTAACCCATTAAGCTGTCTACTTAACAGATTAGATCATGGCTATAATTTGGCTCCTAGAAAATAACAAAGTGTAAAGACTTCTCTTCTCTTTGTCGATGATTTAAAACTGTGTAGCTCATCAAATGAGGAACCGAAAGCACAACTGCAAGCAGTCAAAACTTTTTCAGATGATATAAGAATGTCATTCCATCTTAATAAGTGTGAAAAAAGCAACTTTAATGCAGGAAAACTGCAACACCAAGAAAATATCTATTTGGCACAAAAATGTGATATAAACGAACTTGAACAATAGGGGGTTTTATAAATATTTGAGAACTGATGAAGGATCAACAGTAAAACATGAACAAATGCAAATAAAACTTAGTAAGGAATATTCTAGAAGATTTAAATTAATCCTGAAAACAACATTGACATCTACAAACAAAATTCAGGCTATAAACCAATTTGCTGTTCCTGCCCAAACGTATAGTTTTGGAATGACTGACTGGCCCCAAAACATGTTGGGTAGGTTAGATAAGAAAACAAGAAGGATGCTTCATGCTCATCAAATGATTTATAAAAATCAGTGCATACCAAGATTATATATTCCCCATTCTGAAGGAGGCATGGGCATTCCTGAAATTGATTACATGTATAGATCTGCAATCATGGGACTACACAGATATTTGCTGACCTCACAGGACACAAATGTAGTGAAAGTTTTGAAACATGAGGAGAATAAATCTAAGATGACTTATTTGCTTAGTTAAGCAGAAGCATATCAACATCAAGCAGGAAGGGAAATCAAACCAGAAGTATATAAAAATCAGGCAGCAACTGAATGTGCCAAAAAACAAAAGAAAGAATATAAGGTGAAGGATCAGATGAGTAAGTAAGAAATATTTAAAATGCATAAATATAGTTGCAAGTATAGAAAACTTCTGGAAGACCCTCATGTTGTGAACAAACCAAGCAGAAAACTGGAAAAGCTGCAACACTTTATTCCGGTATTTCGGCTGAATGCCTTCAAAGGAATAAATACATTACTACTTGCTGCACCTTATATAATGCTGTGTAACACCAATTAATGTAGTTAAATAATCACAAGAGTTAATAGACCCATAGAATTAAAGAGACACAGTGTAAAAACATATATCAAATCATGAAACACTATAAATATATACAAAAAACACCTTAAATAGACATATGTCTTACTAAATATAAACAATATTCACTGCAATGTTCTCTTAGTTGGTTAAAGATTTTAATCAGACGTAACCGGAGAACTTTGGGGTTAATCCAAACCCAAATTGCTGAAGGTGAGGCTGCTTTAGCTAATGAGTATCCTGACACAGCGTTTTTTTCAGCTATGAAAAGTATCAGTGAGGAGATTTCAAAGATTGAATGCGATGTTATCTCAAGAAAGAAGAAAAAGCTTAACAGAGATGTAAGCGATTTCAATAAGAACTTAGTTTATTCCTGGCAGCGTAAAATGAAGAATGGTCCATTCCAGGTGAAGGGTGCAGAAGGGAGTTCACGTGGTTCACGTAGTGGCCGAGGCTCGTCAGTCTCGTCTTCTGACACGGCTACAAGCAAGAAAAGCGTTTCCTTTGAGAGTATAAACATTACTGAGGGTACTGGCGCAGCGTCGGACATGGAAGATCAAGGCAGATGGAATTTTTGCCGGGGATCCAAACGAAAGTCGCGACAGAAGGGTCGGAACCGAAGATATTAGTAATGCCACTTTGTTGGACTTGAACTCTACTCCTGTGCTTACCCCTTGTAGGTACAACGTTGATTTTGGGACTCATGTTTCTAGTAATGTAAATTATATGCATATTGTTAATTTGAGTGATTTTATTGTTACTTCCGATATGCTGCAGGTACTTAATAAGGGTAGTAAATTTGTACCAACAAAAATACCAGCGCTTTCGGATTTACTATTAGATGTTAAACGCTTCTGTAGGAAGCTTTATTTAAAAGTATTTTTTGAACTCAGAAATATTTCTAATAGTATGCAGGACCCAAATGTTGTATCTAATGTTAATGCTAGTTATGTTGATGCTGATATTTCTATCAGCACTGAAGATTTATCCATTCTGAATGATCCTTTAATGGATCTTTCTCTATATGAATTTAATGCTGAGGGAAGTGGTGATTCTGAGTCAGATATCGTTATGAAGGCTGGTTCTGATTCCGTGGGTATTTCTGGGAGCACTGAACGTTTTTTTACTGGTTGTGGAAAATTAACTGTACCTCGTTTGCCTGTGCACAGTTCTTTTTGTCCTCCTAAAAATTCAGCTGTTTTAAGGGTCTTTGAAAATGTATTGTGCAAGAAGGTTGAAATTGAGTATGCGTTGTACTTGAAACAATTTATTGGATTTAATCTCACAAAGCTAGAGTGGTTGGCACTGAAGCAAATGAAAGAAATTTCCAATAAATATATTTTTTGTACAGCAGATAAGGGAGGTAATTGGGTTATAATGGATAAATGTCATTACTTAAAAATGAATTATGATCTTCTGTGTGATGACTGTGTTTATATGGAGTTACCATTTAACCCAATTAGTCAATTTAATTCTGAATTGTTTGACCTTCTAGAAAGGGGTGAAAGACTAGGTTTCCTTAATAATAAGGATGTAACAAGATTGTTTATTACTAATCCTAAGGACCCTACATTCTATGCACTTCCTAAAATACACAAAAATTTACAAGACCCTCCTGGTCGTCCAATTGTATCTTGTTGTGGAGGTTTTTTGGAACATGTGGGGATATTCTTAGATAGCATTCTGAAAAAAGAATTAAAGAACGTAAGCTCCCATATTAGTAACACTAACCAATACTGTGACCTGATGAAAAATTTCAAATGGGAAGACAATTTTTACTGGGCTACGGTGGATGTAAAGGCCCTGTATACCAGTATTAAGACAAAATTTGGTTTGGAGGCCATTGGCAAAATCTTGGGAGAAGGACCTCGGACCTCTTTTGTCATTCTACTTTTAGAGTTTGCTCTAACTCATAATTACTTTATTTTTGAACAAAGAATCTTTCTCCAGAAGGAGGGGACTGCTGTGGGGGCTAATTTTGCCCCCACTTATGCAATCCTTTTCATGTTCTATTTTGAAATCAGTTTCTTATATACCCTATATTTTTTCAGAAAAAAAGTTGTCTCTTACTACAGATATATTGATGATTTGATTTTTATCTGTAAAGGTAACAAATTGGATTTTGATGAATTTATTTTCAACCTCCATCAAAATAAATTTGGTTTGGAATTTACATACAGTGTGAACAATTGTGAAATCCAATTTTTGGATATTTTATTGTATGTAGATATAGAAGGATTAGTTCAGTTTAGACCATTTAGGAAACATACAGCTTCCAATAATTTCTTGCATGCGAGTAGTGCTCATCCAGCGCATTTAATTGAGGCACTCCCATTTGGGGAGTTTAAACGCATCAAGGAACACACTTCGGAAAGTATTTGCTGGAATTTGGAATTTGAAAATGTTAGACATAGATTGTCTATGAGAGGCTATTCTGAAAGTTTAATCAGTAAAAGTCTAGATAGACTGTTAAATCCTAACAAAAGAGGCAATATTCTAAAGAAAGTTTTTCCAGAAAGGTCTAGGGACTATGAGGCTGGTTGTGGTAATATCGATAATTTATTTTTTGTCACAAAATATCCCCCTTTCTCTATGATGCTGAAAGACATTGTAGATTTTTATGGCCAATTGTGTGTAATAATGAGGAGATAGGTCATTTGTTTCCAAATCATGTCTCCTTTTCTTATGGCAGGTATGTCAACTTAAAGGAAATTTTAAAATCAAAATTGAAAAGTTGTGCTTCGTCTGGCACTACTAACAACAATTTGCCACATGGTATGTTTAGATGTGGAAAATGTAAGATCTGTTCAAAAGTAAAAAATCTATCAGGTAGTTTGATTAATGGGGTCAAATACACTGCTCATAACTATTTTAATTGTAAATCATGTGGGGTAGTGTATATCATTGGTTGTGATTGCGTTCCACCCAAATATTACATTGGCCAGACTAAACGTCAACTAAAAATACGTGTTTTAGAACATTTAGGTGACATTCGAAATGCCAGGACAGACAGCCCAATCTCTGAACATTTTAACTTATTTCATAATGGAGTGTTGGATTCTTTATTTTTTTGTGCCTTAGCTAAACCTGAATTTTACAACACTGGGAATTATTTACAGAATCTTTTGAATTTGGAAAGCAGGTTCATTCTAAAATTTAGTACTTTAAAACCAAGGGGTATGAACTTAGAAGTCAATCTTACTATCTGATTAATATTGTTTTATATTTAGTAAGACATATGTCTATTTAAGGTGTATTTTGTATATATTTATAGTGTTTCATGATTTGATATATGTTTTTACACTGTGTCTCTTTAATTCTATGGGTCTATTAACTCTTGTGATTATTTAATTACATTAATTGGTGTTACACAGCATTATATAAGGTGCAGCAAGTAGTAATGTATTTATTCCTTTGAAGGCATTCAGCCGAGGTACCGGAATAAAGTGTTGCAGCTTTTCCAGTTTTCTGCTTGGTTTGTTCACATTCGTTTTGCAATTTGGTTGGTTTTCAGACCCTCATGTTGATCAGGATCAAACATAGGAATGGCTAAGGAGAGGTGAATTCAAACCAAAAGATGAAAGGTTAATATTGGTGGCCCAAGATAGTGGGCTACACACATTGGTTAAAAAGTCCATTGAACATGTGGGAGAAACAGACAAATATACATATTGTAAAACAGAATTGGAAACAGTCACACACCTCATTGCTGGGTGTGACATATTAATGGCAGAAGGACTATGTACTGAAAGGCATAATAATGGGCAAGACTGTTGCACTGGGGATTGTGTAAACATTATGGTACTGAAGTAGCTGAAAAGCATTGGAAACATGGGCCACACAGCATCATAGCAAATGATGAAATCTACATCACATGGGATCACCCATTACCAACAGTTCAAAAGATAGATGCGAGAAACCAGATATGGTGGTACATGAAAAGAAGACAAAAGTAGCACTGATCATTGAAATCGCTACACCCAGTGACTACATTGTCTTGCGTGCAGAGAGACACAAAGTCATAAAATATCAGGATTTGCAGGTAGAAACAAGAGCAATGTGGAAGAAATATACCTAGACAGTACCAATAGTAGTAGGAGCAACAGGTCTTATAAAAAAGAATCTACAGTCGTATTTAAATATGCTCAAGTCTGACTTGATGTGTCTCAGACAACACTTTATAGCTGATAATGTCAGCAGTGTCTGGTAAGGAGAATGTCAAGCAAGTGCGTGCGTGCGCGCGCACGCACACACACACACACACACACACACACACACACACACACACACACACACACACACACACACACACACTGACTGCAGTGAGAACAGAACCCCCCTACCTACGTACACAGACAACAGAATTTAGTACTTTATGCAAGCGACATGGCACAATCTAACTTTTATAAGACTGCAAATTAACTTAATGTATGATATCATTAGGGCATGTTTGAGAGAAGACGTTAGGAGGCCTGCATGAAATGGATGTGTAAGCATCTGCAACTATCAAAATACTCTCAGTCCATTGGGTTGGAGTGGTAACTGTAGGATATACACTTCTGCTTTTCTGGCTACACACACACACACACACACACACACACACACACACACACACACACACACATTATGTGTGTATGTACAGTTGACTGCAGTGAGAACAGAGGTTAAGGTGTTTGCCTTACAAACACAAGGTACAGGGTTTGAATCTCACAGGGGATAATTGGCTAGGCTTAAAATGTCTTGCAAGGGCAGTTAGCCTAGTACTAATCTATGAATCTATGAATCTAAGTACTCAGACTACAGAACTCAGTACTTTATACAAGCGACACAGCAGAAGTCTGACTTTTACAAGACTGCAGGTCAACCTATAGTGTATGATATCAGCAGGGCATGTTGGAGAGAGGATGTTGAGAGTTCTGCATGAAATGGATGTGTAGGCATGTACAAGTATCAAAATACTGTCAATCCATGACATTGAAGTGGTAAAGTACCGTTTTGTACCTACCATAAATGTAGATGTTCGAGTGTATTCACTGCTGCAGTCATTACACTTGGGTTATCCTGCCGTCAGGCAGTCCCGCAGTCAGCCAGAGTTCCAAAGTCTTGGTCCGGCGTCAGTTGCTGTCACTTCTTCCCTGACGTCAGTGCGCCAGGGGTATATAAGATGCAGCCGACGCCATTTTCTTCAGTTTTTCTTGCCCCAGATGTCAGGTGCCCCCAAGTAGGTAGGCAATACATATTGCTAATAAAATATACATAAAAAATATAAACAATACCTTCAGTTACAAGCAAATACACTACATAGGTTGTATAGAGTAGAAAGGTATAGATAAGTCCCAGCTAAGAAGAGGGGATGGAGGGAGGGTAACCTGGACTGCAGCAGTGAATACACTCGAACATCTACATTTATGGTAGGTACAAAACTGTACTGTGTTCATCGTGTTTCACTGCTGCAGTCATTACATTTGGGTTGAATCCCAAAGCTGAGGTAGGATGGCTGGGTCTATAAAGTATTCGGGGTGGCTATGAGGCACTGCAGAACTGCAGTGGCAAAGCCAGCTCTGGATTTAGAGTAAAGAGGCAAGTGGTAATGCTTGGTAAAGGTGTGCACTGAGCTCCAAGTTGCAGCTTCCAAAATGTCCTTGGTAGGTACTCCTCTAAGGTAGGCAGTTGAAGTGGCTGTTGCCCTGGTGGAATGTGACCTTATGTTGCTAGGTACAGTTTTTCCATGCTGTATGTAGCAGAAACGGATGCATTGTCCTATCCACTTTGAAATGGTCTGCTTTGAAATAGCCTTTCCCTGTGATCCTGCAGCATATGCTACAAACAATTGCTCAGTTTTCCTGAAAGCTTTTGTTTTGTCCAAGTAGAAGCGTAACTGCCTGTGTATATCCAATGAGTGCAGAAGCCTCTCCCCTTTATCCTGGGGATTTGGATAAAATGTTGGCAAGTGAAAAGTTTGGTTAAGAGTCACACTGGATGCCACCTTTGGCATAAATGTAGGGTTTGTTCTTAAGGAAACCCTGTCCTGATGAAAAATGATGATAGGTTCCACTGCCATTAGTGTCTGTAACTCTGAGACTCTTCATGCTGAGGTTATTGCCAAAAGCAGAGCAGTTTTCCATGACACATATTTTAATTCTGCTGAATTGGCTGGCTCAAAAGGAGGTAAAGTTAGTTTTTCCAAGACAAAGTTGAGGTCCCAAGTTGGTGTTGGTGCTCTCCAGGGCGGTCTTATATTTTTAGCCCCTCTGAGGTACTGTTTTAATAATGGATAAGAGAAAATAGGAGGATCTGTGTTGTAATGAGCTGAGATGGCAGAGACGTGGATCTTAATGGATGAAAAGGATAGGCCTTTGTTCAGCATCTCAGTTAAGTATTGTAATATCTGAGGAATATTTGGAACAAGAGGGTCAAAGCTTTGAGCCTGGTTCCAGGCACAGAATCTCTTCCACTTTTCTGAATAGGATTTCCTGGTGCTGGGCCTCCTGGCCTCCAAAATGACATCCATAACAGCTTTAGAGAGAGGTGTTGTCTGTTTGACTAAGTAATCTGCCATGCAGCCAGGTTTAAGGTTTTGAGCTGGCTGTGCAGGATCTGATTGTTTTGTTGAGTCAGAAGATGAGGAATTTGAGGTAAAATTCATGCTCGGCCTTGAGCCAAGTTCTTTAAGATTGGGTACCAGTGCTGGCGTGGCCAGTCTGGGGTAATCAGGATCATTTTTGGCCTTTCTTGTCTGGCTTTTAGGAGTACCTTTGAAAGGAGAGGCAGTGGTGGGAAGGCATAACCTTTTAGGGTTTTCCAGCTGAACGAGAGAGCATCCACTTTCCATGCTTGTGTGTGGTAAGTCCTTGTGCAGAATTTCTGTAGTTGGCAGTTCAGAGGGGAGGCAAAAAGATCTATGTCTGGGCACTCCCATTTTTGTGTTATCATGCTGAATACTTGTGAATTTAATTTCCACTCGTGAGGATCCATGATGATTCTGCTTAAGTCGTCTGCCAGAGTATTTTTCTTGCTTGGCAGGAATTGTGCTTGCAGATGAACTTGATAGGTCAGTGCTGTGTTCCACAAAATCATGGCTTGTCTGCAGAGGGGGTAGGAATGAGTGCCCCCTTGTTTGTTTATGTACCACATAACTGTGGTGTTGTCCGTCTTTAGTAATAGGTGTCCTGGATGCAGAAGGTCCTTGAAAGCCGTTAGGCATTTTGTACAGCTAGCATCTCTTTTTGATTGATGTGAAGATGCATTTGGTCTGCGGCCCACTTGCCCTGAATACATTTTCCTGCAATGTGTGCTCCCCAGGCGTAATCTGAAGCATCTGTTGTTAGCGTCTGCCTGGCTGTGGGTAAAGTGAAAGGCTGTCCCTTGTTCTGGTGACATGCCTGTGCCCACCATCAAAACTCCTGTTGTAGGCAGGGAATAAGTGGTATTACTGTTTCCAAACTGTGGCAGTGTTGAGTCGAAACACTTTTTAGGTACCATTGCAATTTCCTCATATGCAGTCTGGCATATGGTATTAGTAGTATGCAGGACGCCATGAACCCCAAGGTCTGCAGAATTTTTCTTGCAGGGAGTTGAGTTTTTGTTGCCATCACTTGAAAGTACTGAGTCAGTTGTCCTTGCTTGTCTGGCGTGAGATAAGCCATCTGGGCTGTTGTATTTAAGCTGGCACCCAGGAATATTATCTCTTGTGAGGGCACTAGTTTTGACTTCTTTCATTTGCTGTGTACCCTAGGCAAATTAACAATCTTTTTACTAACGCCAGATGCTTTAGAGGAATGTCCTTGCTCTCTGCTTGAATCAGACAGTCATCCAAGTAGGGATATATTTGAATTCCTTTTTGTCTGCAAAATGCAATTACTGGTGCCAGGCATTTTGTGAAGACCCTGGGCACAGTAGATAAGCCAAAGGGCAGTGCAGAGAATTGGTAATGCATTGTGTCAGCTATGAATCTGTGGTATCTTCTGCAATTTTGTCTAATTGGGACATGCAGGTATACCTCTTTGAGGTCCAGAGTAACAAGCCAAGCCTTCTTGCCCAGCATGGGAAGAAGTTGCTGCAGTGTCAACATTTTGAATTTCGGAACATCCAGGTAAGTATTTAGAGTAGATAGGTCCAGTATGGGTCTCCAGGCTTTGTCCATTCTGGGGACCAAGAAAAGTCTTGAGTAAAATCCTTGTCCTTGTTCCTGTTGTGGCACTTTTTGAATAGCTCTCATGTCCATGAGGGCTGTAATTTGGGTGTGTGCCTCTGCCCATTGATTTTGTGGCAGGTCTGGCATTCCTTTTGGCCTTGGTAGAGTGTGAAAGTGAAACCTGTAACCTTGAGACATAATGTTCAGAACCCATTTGTCTTGGGTGATTATATGCCAATTTTGTGAAAAAAGTGTTAGTTTTCCCCCTAAGGGAGCTGCCAAAAGGTAAGTGCTTGGCATTTGAAGTGGGAAGTCATTAGGACTGTTTCCTATAAGGTTGTGACTTGTCTTCTCCTCCTTTTGGGGTAGAAGCACCCCACTGTCGTGGTCTGTAAGAGCCTTGGGGCTGAGATCTGCCTCTTGGGCGTCTGTATCTGCCTCTTTGTGGTCTGTCTGACACTGGAAACGACCAATTTTTAGAAGGCCAATTTCTGCTAAATCGAGGTGGCTGTACCTGTAAGAAATCCTTCACTGCTTGCATAGATTTTGCCTTATCTTCCATTTTCTTTAATACCTCTTCTGCCTTAACACCAAACAAGATATCATGCTGTAAAGGAGCATCCAATAACTTTGCCTTAACATGATCAGGTAAACCTTGTTCTTTTAACCAAGCATGCCTTCGAATCACAGATCCTGTAACTGCGGCTCTACACGAAGCCTCTAATGAATCAAAACCACATTGCAGAGTATGTTTTCCCACTTGTTCAACTGCATGCAATAAATCCTGCATTTCCTTATAGTCAGGACTTTCTGAGCTTGTAAGCATTTTCTGTTTTAACAGAGACATTAAATATTGTTGGTATTTAAGCATGTGGAACTGGCAATTTAAAGCCCTTACTGCTAAAGTTGCAGAAGTGTAAACTTTCTTCCCCCATCTATCTAATGCTCTAGAATCCCTGTCAGAGGGAACTGGATTTTTAGCAGTGGAAGCCTTTACCCTTTTGGGACCCTGGGAAATAGTTTCTGGATCAGCAGCAGGGTTTTTTTAAAGAAATTTGTGAGAGCCAGGGACTCTGTAGTACCTATCTGGCTTGACTGGTGCTGGGGGCAAAGAGTCAGGGGTTAAACTGGATTCAGAGAACACATCATCCACAATGTCTAACACAGGCAGAATAGCAAGGGGCCTGTGCTGAGGCAATAAAAGAAAATCTCTGAGCCTTTTCTTGGATTCTGAATAATCCTGGCTCTCCCAATGGAAATGCTCCCGCATGGTATGTAAAGTTTCCCCAAAAGAGTAATCCTCAGGAGGAGAGGCTGAAGGGATTGATTCTTCAGTGTCAGAGTCCTCATAGGGGGGTAAATAATATCCCTGGTCTGAAGAGGAATCAGAAGAAATGGAAACCTGGTCAGAGGAATCCTAGTCTGTATCCTGCCAAGGCCTTTTATCAGGAGGGGGATGGGAACCCCTGATCAGAGTAATTAGGTCTTCAGCCATTTTGAGCATCTGTTTTTTAGGCATGGAAGCCTGTCCAGGTGAATGCTGTACTTGTTTCTTTGTCTTTAATGGAGTTTTAGACTTGGTTGTTGTTTTGATGGTAAACTGTGAAGGTCTGAAAACACCATCAAAAGCCGATGCTTGCTCAGCGGCTCTGGACCCATCTGAGGGGTTAATTTTCATAGGCACAATACCTTGAGTTTCCAGAGGCCTAGTAATCTCCACGTGGGAGTCGGAGGCGGCCTGTGGCTCTGAGGTAGCGGGTGTCAGGGGCTGCGAAAGCGCCTCACTGAGAACCGGCGACTGGCCTAGAAGAGGCTTCATCATCAGTTTTGGACCTCAGATGCCTGTCCTTATCTTTGTCTTTGCGTTTTTTGTGTATTCCAGTCGTCGGTTGTTCCGACGGCATGGTATAATTGAACCTCCGGCCAAAATAATGGCGTGCAAAATCAAACCGATGTTTAATAGTGCGCTTGTTAAATCTAGCACAAGACCGACAACTAGTGACGTCCTGGTCTGGGCCTAGGCATAGAATACAGTAGGAATGAAAATCTTTATGAGGTATTTGCTTCCCACAAGAAATGCAATTATTAACTTTTACTGACATTGGTCTGAGGCAAGAAAAAGTTTCCCCAATGGGGTACTTAGCTTTATTGAAGACTTCGGTTCTGAAATTCGAATTCGAAAATCTCAGGAGTCGGCCGACCGGCACTTGCGAACTGCTTTTGCTTCGGGCACCGCGCAGTAAGAAAGACTGAAGAAAATGGCATCGGCTGCATCTTATATACCCCTGGCGCACTGACGTCAGGGAAGAAGTGACAGCAACCGACGCCGGACCAAGACTTTGGAACTCTGGTCGACTGCGGGACCGCCTGATGACAGGATAACCCATGTGTAATGACTGCAGCAGTGAAACACGATGAACATCTGTAGGATACACCCTTCTGTTCTTTTGGCTAGATGTACACACACACACACACACACACACACACACACACACACACACACACACAGTTGACTGCAGTGAGAAAAGCGTCCCTACCTAAGTATACATACTACAGAAGTCAGTACTTTATGCAAGTTTGATTTTTATAAAGCTGCTTATAGTACATGACATCAGCATTGGATGTAAGAGAGAAGCTGATGGGAGGCCTGCATAGGTTCATATATTCATAGGCTCATATTAAGCTACTAGGCCAATGGCCCTAGGGCCTTTATAATCCTAGCTGTGTAAAAACCCAAGTATCCTTATTGAGCATAGTTAAATGTTTTTTGTCAGCAGAGTGATTTTGTGATCAGCACTGACTGGCCATGTCCATGAGGGACATAGGTGCCACCCCTGTGGTGAATTTATAATTACCCATCCAGTTGTCAAATTTGCACTTGAATAAGATCATTGTGGAGCACTGCTTCACATGCAGTGGGGACTTAATACAGAGGACCGCCAATACCTGGAAGATGTATGTGTCTCTCCAGCATGCTCTGCTTAGGTCACAGGCTAGGTTGAGATCCCTTGAGCAAGTTATTATTGTCCCAGTTGATTTGCAGATGTCCAGCATTTACATTAGGGCAGGGTCCCAGACTGCTGTGTATGCCAGGCACAGGTCACCTCTTAGAAGCATGTATGATACTGAGTACAGTGACAGGTCTTTCAGTCTTTTCATATATGTCATGTCATGGAGGCCCTAGATTCTCTTGGCCAGAAACCTCTGTGGCATGTCAAGTTGCTGCATGTGTCTGGTGAGGTATCTAAAGAATGAAGCATTGTACACAATTAGTGGTCTGATAATGGTCAAGTACAATGGAGCTATGACCTCCCTGGTCTTGGATGCAATGCCCTTAAGTATGAGTTGGGCAATATAGAATGTGTGTGTCTTACCACTATGGACACATACTGATTGAAGTTGCCACCACCCTGTGTTCTCAAGTCTCACACCACTAACTTAGAGCTTAGAAGGGTGCTATAATTAACATGGCTACATTTTTAACAAAGGGGACAATGAGGCATTTTGTTGTGTTAAGTTTCAGTCTATGATTTTGACATTAATTATTTGTCTGTGTCATGCCTTTCTGTAATATGCTAGCATTGTTGAGGGACTCTAAATTATTGTGTTCAGTTGATGGTCATCTGCATACTTGGTAAGCCACAAGCTATCTACTTCGACCTGGACTTCAGAGAAATAGTTTCCGAACAGAATAGGGCCCAGTACAGATCCTTGTGGTACTCCACTGCTAACTGGTCTACTGATGGTGGTGGACTATCCAACTTTGACAGTGTGTGTTCTGTCAGTGAGCCACTTGGCTACCCATCTAGTAATGTATGGGTTAATTATCACATGGGAGAGTTTATCTATATACCTGAATGAGGAATTGTGTCAAAGGACTTGGCTAAATCAAAGATAGACAGTATGTCCTGTTTTTCCTTATCCAGGGCTTTGGGAACATTATCAAAGAAGTACATTAGGTTTAATAAGCAAGATCTACCCTTGAAAAAAAAAACAATATAGGTTGGATTAAGAGTGTTGAAGGTCACCTATGTTCCTGTGGATAAGGTCCATGACGAATCTTTCCATAGCATTGCAGACAAGGCTGGTTAGGCTTATGGGTCAATAGTTCCCAGGATCAGTTGATGGATGTGTAGGCATATTCAACTCTGAAGATAGTTCTAGATCTGCATGTTACCAGATTGACATGCATTGCATATCACACAACATTTGATACAATGTATGTAGCGTAGTTGATATATCTGTGAAAAAGTACTGGAGACACCACAGTTACAGTGCATGGGAGGCAACACATGGCTGCTTTTTAAATGTGTGACATATTGCTCATTTTAAGTTTCCACATGTAGTTTCATGGCATAAACAGTAAAATGGACAATAAACAGCACTAATACATGTTAAATTTGCCTAGGCATAGTGCATTAGTGGGCAGCAGGTTTGTTTGATGATTAGCAAAAGTCTTTGCGCATGTGAGATAAACATTTCTATTCATTTTCCCTTTTTGCGGATAGTTAAGCAGTGAACAATGCAATCCACATTGCTAAAATTCTGAGAGTTAGCATTGTGTGTATGAAACACTCTGGCTGCTTATCTGACTCTGTGGCAGCAGGTGTAAATGCATTGATATGTTCCTTTTTGAGCCCAGATGATACTGGGTTTGAATCCATGTGTATCTAATACTTTTAAATAAATAGTAATAATGTAATGACATTATTCTATATAGTACATTCAGCATGTATTACTGTGTGTTGGTTAGCGCAGCTGGCTTAAGCGACATTGTGCAGAGATAAGTGCAGCATTACAGATCCACTCACTGTCTCTTGGCATTGGTGCATGAAACCAAAGTCCATGCAAACACAGAGGCCAAAAAGTGAAGGGATCCATTTCTTTTTCTGCTACTTATGTGTGTGTTTGCATGATTCTATTTTTTTACCAGATAATAGGTGTTAAAATGGGGTAAATTGGAAAGTGGTGAAATGGGACTTAAGCAGGGGGAAAAACAAAGGGAAAGCAATACAGGAATGTGCAGGAGGGAGGTAGGTAAGAACCATAGCTATTCATTTCTTCAACAGTAAAAAACAATAATATGTGCAGAATATTAACTAAATTTGGACTGTCACCTTCAGAGAGAGGGTTGACAACAATTTAGTCATGTTGTATGGCCAATTGGACCTATTCTAGTGTCAAGAAGACATACTTGTGAAATGGAGAGATATATATGAGTTGATATTTTTTCATGGGACAAGTTCCCATTTTTTTCGTTTTTTTAATTCAGTAAGACAGGAATGCTGTATAAGGGACATAGGTATTTCTGGGCTAGGTATGTTGGGTAGGACAGGAAGCAAATGCAAACAAACAAGACAAGAGACAGGGATGGTGAGGGACACAAAAGGTTGGGGGACTCCATGATTGGACCGAGGGAGGGGACACCACAGGCTCATGCCCATCAAACATGGAGAAAGTGAGAATCGAGTCCTCACCCACTGGACTGCCATCACTGTCTCTTTACTCTACTGCTGGCTGGAGAGCTTGATGTCTTCTCCTCATATGGACAATGAGGGAGAGAAGTCTCTCCATCTGGTGTAGGCATACACCAGTGGTGCGGTGCACAACCCTTCACACCAAACCTGGCATCTCTAGGTAGCTGATGAAATCACCACCTTGACCACTATTCCCAGAGGGTACCACTGCACTAGCTGCCAGGGCAGTACTGCCTGAGGGTGCAGGGGCAGCAGGGGCAGTGCTGCCAGGTTGGCTCACAGACATGCTGGGCAGCGGTGCTGGAGCCAGCCAAAAAAATTATTTAAAATTTTTAAAGCTACTTTTCTTGAGCTGTATATATACTGTTTCATTCCCTCGGTCTCTCCAGTCGAGCAACTTGAGCTTGTCTGGTTGTGCTCTATGTCATTGTTAACTGGGGAAAGAACAGAAAAGAACACAAGAGCATTATGAATACCAGTCTTGCCTACATTTACCTTTCTAAGTATTACAAATTCTCTCTTATTATCATACTTACACAGCTGTGGGATTCCGCAGTCTCAAATTCATTTAACCAACAGTTGAAGGTATCCCCTTTTGCACCTATATAGGTCATTAAAATTATGCCTACACTGTTCCTCAGTGTGCAGGATGCTAGTAGCACTGGATACAGCCTGAGCTAAACCACTCCACACCTCAGACTTGCACTGGAACCCAGAATAGTCCCCCTGCAGAAGGATTTGGCTGTTACCAGGAGTCCAATAAATATTCTGGACACCTGGACATCCCATCTCTGTGCCCTAAAATTGGCAGCTTCCCCATTAACTCCATTAACCCCATTAATTTTTCCTAAAGCTACTTTTGATTACTCTTAAGTTTTTCTCTCTTTTTATCTCTTTCTTTCTTTCTTTCTCTTTTTATAGTATACTTACAATCAGGTTTTTGTAACTATTCCTACTGTGGGATTATCCTACCGCTATTGGATTGGATTTTTTGAAATTTATATACAAATATATTGTCTTTGTTGATTTTATTTTACGTAAATGTTTCTTGTCAATATTACTGTTGTAATATTTAGTCTTTGTATTAATTACTGTTTTTTGACATGTCTGTAATTGTAATTGTAATTGGAGCTTTTGTCCTCAGGTCTCCACTGGAAATGGGCCTCTGGCTCAGTTGGACCAACCCAGTTAACAAATGACAATAAATAAATAAATAAATAAATAAACTCCAGCCATGTCTAACACCTGACCTTGAGCAATGGAAAATGATGGTTTCCCATCAAATCCAGGTATGGCATTTACTGGTAGTGAACAAACCTAAGCGATGATGTCAACCGCATTTGTATGATGTTAAGTGGAGTGCAGCAATGCCAAGCACGAAGGACATAAATACCTGAAATTGGAAAGTTAATCTTACACTTGGCCTTAGTTTGAAGAGTGTCTGGTGATGTAGCTTGGAAATATATATTGGAAATTAGGAGGTTGCTGTTTGGTGGGGTAAGTTTGCAGACATGCATTGGGGGCATAAATGCCATGACCTGACACATTTATTTTTTGCCTTTATACACAGATAAAATTGATTTTTACAGAGTGGTATTCAGACCTAGGCATAATGGCAAAACATATTCTTCCACACCATTGATTTTCCATCTTTGCCACAGAAGTGCTGCTCAGACATAGCCAGGAATCATTCATATATACAGATGACAGTTTGAAGTGTTACACATATATGTTTGTGACCTGGCAAGATTATTATACATGCATCCAGTTATGTGTGTGTGTGTTGTAATTGTGAAGGCCATACAAGTCAAGATAACAGAATTATACTTATAGAAATATAGTAGACAGTATACCCTCAGTCATACATCTGAATACACAATAAGGGTGTCTTATTCATCATACATATAATTCATATCAGTTCCACTATCTAAAGTATTATAAGTGAGAGTGAATATAATGGGAAGTGGAACAGCAGTAAAAATGTATCGAATATCCTGTATTAGAACCCAGCACCATGTGTGTTGCAGTCTTACACTTAAGCCTGTTGCCACAAGAATGTGGAAATAACACTTGTCTATTTTTCAGTTTGTTGCTATAAACTGCACTGTCACAACAGTAAAAACAGGTTGCACACCCTGTACTAGCACCCAGGACCATCTGTACTCCAGCCCTAGACTTACAGCTGCTGCCACAGGGCTAGTTCCATTTCATTTCCATAATTTCATACTCATTCTTAAGTTCTGTGTGTTAGCTGCCATGCAGCACCACTTAGCATGTTTGTGCGGTGCCCAACAGAATTAATTGAATGCATCCATTTTCAATTATTGACTGTCTGAGTCCTGTATGCAGGTGTTGGGGAACCATGCTAACCATTACACAGTGGCGCTAAGGGAATTTGTGTGATGGAAAGCAAAAATTGCAAAAGTATATTGTTTCTGACCTTTGCACTTTTACAGCTAACCTGTCTCCAGATGTCTTGTCTGCTTCCTGTGTGGTCCACTAGTCCAGTTTGTGCACTAAGTGTCATGCAAATGAGATAAGCACATCCCTACCTGACATTATTTTTTCTCTTTTTTCCTTGTTTGTGCTAAGCCTCACATGGAGTAAACACTGACTTTAAAAAACAATTAAATAAAAGGGAAAAGTAGTTGAAATGAAAAAAACTAAATCTATGAAATAAACACTACAAGATGTTTATTAGTACACATGACATATTTCTATATAGGTCTGGGATTGAACTGTCACTCCAATGAACTTTCAGAACATAGTAAGGGTGCCTTATCCCTTTTCACCATACAAACAAATTTGCAGCAGGGAACTGAAACTAAAATAAAAGGGAAGAGCAGTTAAAATGAAGAAAAACAATCTATGAAATAAATGCTACAAAATGTCTGTTAGTATACATGAGATATTTCACATAGGTCTGGATGGGAACTCTCACTCCAATGAACCTTCAGAAAACAGTAAGGGTGCTTCATCTCTCTTTGCCACACAAACAGCTTTGCAGCAGGGAAGTGAAATCATTCCACATGCAAACAACTGCAACATCATCCACATTACTAGCAAACCATATAACAGTTATTTGTACATGTATTCATTTCAGATGTAGTGCACTGAGTGATCAAATGTTAAATAAAATAAAATTTCAATACACAGGAGGTTCAGGTTAAAAAGTTTACTAGTGTACACCAGGACGCAAAAAACATACAAGTACAGAATTTTGTCTGACATGAAACAGGAAGTACACAATTTTATATAGGTTTAACATTTAAGCTATGCCCACCTTACTGACGTGATATGTCACAGGGCATCTACATCACTTTAGCTTACAGTCCTCTATTCATAAAACTGTTGATGCTGTATATTTAAAAAAACTTTTCCTCTAGATACAATACGGCCTTGCTATCCAGCTGGTCAGACATAATGTCTTTCTGTGAAGTTACTTCTTCAAGGTTTCATATCAGTTCGAATACAATAGCAGCTTCAGTCTTTTAATACATGTCTTTGTTCTCTGTTACACTTTCTCACACAGCTCCATGCTATCTCAGGAACACATATACAAGGCCAAATCATTCCAACAGGAAAGAGCAGAAGATTTCATTATTTCACACATTTAATTTCCTGACCCAGCAGATAATCACTTGTGAAAAGCATAAACATTAAAACTTTCTAAGCTAGCATTCTGCCAGGGTCAAGGATCAGCTTTGCTTCAAGCCACACTGCAGTTCAAAACTACTTACATTTACACATGAATAAATCTGTACTATTATATTATTAATAGAATAAGATGCATTATATACTACTTTGCTTTTAAACTAGCATTTCTCATATATTCAAATACACATTTTTCTAACATTTTCCCCCCTATTAATACTTTTTATTCTATTTTGAAGTATGCATAGTGTCATTTCATCTCCTTAGCCTTTTCCACTTAGGATTTTCAGCTAGGTGAGTCATTCAATCTATACTTCAGAAAAAATGTCATCTGAGATCAATCTTTCAATCTCAATATCTTGGTACAAAGTTTCAGTAACAGATACATCAATAAAATCTTTGATTAATCTTTTCATGCAGGGAATTCCGCAGCAAACACATGCTCCTATTAGGAGTATACCCACACAAATGGCAATCAGAATATTCATTAGGATGGAACCCCACCCCCCAAATAGATTCTGGAAAAAGTCCGTCAGTGGGTTTGGGTCTGGTTCAGTCATGGCTGATACTTGCTGAATTACCTCTAGGTGGTTATTGATCTCATGACGATTGTCAGGAATATAAGCACAGCATTCTTCTTTGATAAGCGTGCACGTACCACCTCTCGCCGCTAGGGGGAAGTCAAGAGCCATTCAATTTTGTAGCACAACAGTTCTCATTGCATTCAGTTCATCAGTCACCAGTTCTAGGGCAGAAAAAGTTGCATTACTCATTACTTCGAGAAGTTCCGACAACTTCCTCAGCTCCCAGATCGATCTGACTGCTCCATAGGCTGGGAATATTCCTGCCCAAGATATAACACTGTCACTCAAGTCCATATGGGTCAATTCGCTTTTGTCTTTTACTGAATTGTGGTCTTTCCAGCCAGCTTCGATCTTTCCAACTGGATTCACAGGTTTTTCAACTGGACCTTTGGGTTTTCGGGCTGCTTCTCTCACGTTTCGCATCTTATCCAAAGGTAATTCTGCAGTATGTCTTATTGCCAGAACCAAATAACCCAAAAAACAACTGCCGGACCAATTCTCAGGTAACCATTTATATGCTTTTTTCCCACAAATAAAATAACAGTTTTCTACTTTAGTACTAATACGCATCAGCCCTGCATGAAACATTTTCTGATCTATAACTGATAATTGTTTAAACAAAACTGGATTTTTGCGAATGTCATTCATAGTTGTTTTCAATGAGTTTAAATACGAGTCATAATTAGTATTGCAAAAAGTACTGCCATTACCATTCTTAATATAACATCGGTAAGATATGGTTATATTACAATTGCTCCAGCCCACCTGGAGGGTGTCATTTTTATAAAAACATACAACTCCTTTTTGTGTGACAGGTAAAAATAAAGCTATTTTGTCCTGTGATCTCACAGTTCCTGTATCGAAAAGTAAATTCTCCCAAGTCTCATTTATCCCCAAAGGGACAGCGGACATTATCAGTCCTCCATATGCTGTTGGTATGGCTGTACAAACCCAGCAATTTGAAATGTTCATAGTCTCTGCATATACACGTTTCATGGCTAGGTATGTGTTAAAATTTTGATGCCAGTCTATAGACGTTTCATCACGCCTACCACTTTCACTTGTGTGGTTGTGTGTAGGATAAACCACAACATGAGGAAAATTGTCACAATTACAGTCGATAAATGTACACTCAACAAAACGATTATGCAACATCTCTGGGGTTGATCTAAATTTCTATTTGCTTTGTTTTTGGCCATCTCGGTCTGGTTGTGTATCAGTCACAAAGTTTTTATCAAGTTGAAAGTTCTTTACCGGTTTACAATGCATCAAATGAACCCAGGACGTCCTCTCGGCCACTCTGACTGCAGTAGGCGTTGCTAACAGAACCTGGTGCGGTCCCTCCCACTTTGGACTTGCCCAATTCTTCCTTTTCATCACTTTCACCCAAACGTATGTCCCAGGAGCCAAGACTGCTTCCACTGGTCTGGTCTGTTCCTTATCTGAAAAAGAGTTAAACTGCAAAACAGATTTATTTGTTAACAGTTTCCTCATATAACTAGCTAATGAACTGTCAGCCTCTTGCTCTGCAGGCATGAGAGCTTTCCACTGAGGCACATAATATGCTCTCCCAAAAACCATTTCAAAGGGAGTCAAACCCTTTACATTTGGAACCGTTCTCATACTCAGCAGTGCTAAAGGCAGACAGTATATCCAATTCTTTCGGGTTTCCTCTACTAGCTTCCTAAGTTTACTTTTTAGGGTACCATTGTACCTTTCCACCAGTCCTGCTGTCTGTGGGTGGTAGGCACAATGGTTCTTTAAGGAGATACCAAAAAATCTACCAAGTTGGTGGATTGTCTGGTTTACAAAATGTGTGCCATTATCACTATAAATCCTTTCCAGAATGCCAAATCTAGGGATTACTTCCTTTATCAAGGCTTTCGCCACTGTTGCTGCATCCGGGTTTTTGGTTGGAAAAGCTTCTACGCATTTAGAAAACATGCCTACAATAACTAAACAAAACTTTTTCCCTTCACATTTATTCAATTCTATGAAATCCATACAAATAGTATGGAACGGGTATGGTGGTATAGGAAAACTTCCTTGCTTGGTTTTAAATGCTCCTTGTGCATGGTGCTTGTTACAAGTATGACAAGCTGCACAAATTTTTTTTGTGTAGTTTGTGTATCCGTATGTTTGGAATATTCGGTTTACTAACTGTACCATCCCCCCTGTTGAGACATGGCACTGCCCATGGCTCAACAAAGCTGCATATCTAAATAAATTAGACGGCAATATCGGTTTTCTTTCTTTGGAAATGTACAGTCCATTCTCAAGAATTGCACCTCGTTTTACCCATTTTTGTTTCTCTGCTTTCGTAGTAAGCATCTGCATTGTTTTTAACATGTCTAAATCTAAAATCTCAGAGGGTTGTAATTCCTCATTTAAAAGTAAAGTTTCTGAGTCTGAGGCTGCTTGCTTTGCAGCTGCATCAGCTCATGCATTGCCTTTTGAAATCTTATCCTGCTGTTTTGTATGAGCTACACATTTACAAATAGCTACTTTGGTAGGTAACTGAATAGATTCTAATAACTCCAAAATAAATTGCGCATGATTAATAGGTTTTCCACTGGATGTTATCATTCCTCTATTTTTGCATTGTTGTGCAAATACATGTACTGTAGAAAAAGCATACTGACTATCAGTATATATGTTCACACACTTGTTTTTTGCTAAAGTACATGCTCTCGTCAAAGCTATCAATTCTGCTGCTTGTGCAGATAAGTTGTGTGGTAAGGATTGAGCTTCTAAAATTTCAGTGTCTGTAACTACTGCATACCCTACCAGATTCTTCCCTGTAGGACCCCTTCTGCATGAGCCGTCCACATAATATGTCACCTCGGCATTATCCAAGGGCATATCTGTGAGATCTTGTCTAGGTAAAGCTAACTGTTCAATTTCCTGCAGGCAGCTGTGTGGTGTGCCATCCACAGGAGTTGGGAGTAGTGTTGATGGATTTAATGTCATACATCATTCAATTGTCATATGAGGTTGGCTCAGCAGTATAGTCATACACAAAAGATGTCTAGCAGGGGAAAGATATGCCACTTTTTCTTGCAGTAAAATTATTGCAACTGCATGAGGCACTCTCAATGTGAGAGGGTGGAATAACACCACTGAGGCCAAAGCCTGTACTGCCATTGCAGCTGCAACCACTGCTTGTACACAGTGAGGCAAAGATCGTGCCACTGGGTCTAACTGTGATGAATAATAGGCTATGGGGCATTGCTTATCCCCATGTTGTTGCATCAATACTGATGTCATATATCCTTGCTTACAATCTACGGTCTGAAAGAATCATTTATGATAATTCGGAAGTCCTAAAACTAATGAAGAAGCTATCAACTGCTTCAACCTGCAGAAAGCCGTTTCTGCTTCGGGTGTCCATTGTAAGATATCTTGTGCTGCCATTGCTGTCTTATATATCAAGTCAGTCAGTGGAGCAGATTCCAAAGCATAATTTGGTATCCAACTCAGACAAAAATTAGTTGTGTCCAAGAAATACATCATTTCTTTCTTGGTTGTTGGTTTGGGTGCTTGCAAAATTGCTGTTTTTCTTTCCTCATCTAGTATTCTACCTTCATTGGATATTACATATCCCAAGTATCTAACTTGTTTTCTCCAAAGTTGTAACTTACTTTTGTTTACTTTGTGTCCTTGTGTTGCTAAAAATTTCAATAATGCTACAGTATCCTCCCTGCACTGTTGCTGGGTGGGGGCTGCTAGCAAGATGTCATCTACGTAAAGTAGAATTTGACTACCTCCCGGTGGGGTAAACCCTGCCAGGTTGCTAGCCATTTCTTGTGCAAATATTGTTGGACTCTCACAATATCCCTGTGGTAGTCGAGTATATGTATACCTTTTACCCTGAAATGTAAATGCAAACCAATATTGACTATCAGGATGTATAGGTATTGAAAAGAAAGCATTGCTAATATCTACCACAGAGAAATATTTCTGTTGCGGTTCTAAATCGTTTAACAAGGTATGTGGGTCTGGCACCATAGGTGCTCTAGGTATTACTGCATTATTTACAGCTTGTAAATCTTGTACCATCCGCCATTCCCCATTTGCTTTTTTAACAGGAAATAGGGGTGTATTACATGGTGAATCAGGAGATTCTACCAGTACTCCTTCTTTGAGTAATGCTGCTATTATAGGCTTAATTCCTATTTCTGCATCCTTTCTCAAAGGGTATTGTCTTTTATGTGGTCTAAAAGCTGACCTTGGGGTTATTGCAACTGGTCCTGCTGTTCGAATAAGTCCTACATCTGACTTGCCTGTTGACCAAAGAGTTGTTGGAATTTCACATAAAGCCTTTTCTTCTTCTTCTAATAAGAACACTAATCAGCTGTCCTTGCTAGATTGCAAGTGTACAGCTGGATGTGTCTGTGTCAACCAATTCAGTTTTTGTTTTTGTATCCCTTGTTCTGATAGTTCTAAATCAGTCTGTTTCTCCCATCTTGTTACTTTTTCTCCTAAGTCTGCCCATTTGACACTTTTGTTCTTTGTCAAGCTGACATGTGGTAACCGATTTGATCTATACAATGCAAGAAATTCTTGAGGTAATGAACAGCTAACTACACTGTTCCCCTCAGTATCCCAGTACAAAGTACGCAAAACCAATCTAGTTGCACGATTTCTAAACAATTCTTGCTCATACTCTCTATCAGGTCCTGGTGAAGTACAGTAGTATAGAGTACAGTGTAACAAATGCTGTCGATCAGTGTCAAGGGAGGGGGCTTTACTGATGACTACGTTCATCAGTTCCTCGGTTACTGCCCCTGGATCAGTCGTGACTAGGTCCTGGCTGTACCAGTAAAAAGTTTCACCCTCCGATCGCACTACAAAGGTATGCATTTGTCTATGTGCCTCCATACCTTGTACAGTTGGAACTACTGCTATGCCAAATATCTGCATAAGGTCCCTGCCCAATAGGTTTACTGGACACTTTGCAGAAACAACAATTTTACTTCTCTGGGTCATACCTGAAACAGGGTCAGTTATTGCTATATCATGGGAAAGTGGTTCCTGTATAGCTGTCCGTTTGCTGCTTTTACTAATATATAATCAGGTGATTCGGAATGTTCTGGTAACTTGGAGGGGTGTATCAAAGTCCGTGACCCTCCTGAGTCACACAGGAATTTGACTTCCCTTCCCTCCACCAGAAGTGTAACTTCCGGTTTCGTATCTGCTAAGCAGAGCTCTAAGCTCAATAATGCTAAGTCCAAAATTTCACTTTCTTCATTCTCCATATCTACTTGCACTTCCTCTACTCCTTCTATCACATTTACATTTGTTTTCTGTTTAGTAACTTTTCTTGATGATTTCTGACTTTTACATGATGTATCTTCACTATCATATAGTCAGTCTTCATCTCCCTTATCTTCTGTAATTACCTTTTTGTTTTGCCTACAATCCCTTGCTAGATGTCCCTTTTTCCCGCACTTGAAGCATTCACCTCTCTTTTTCCTCTCTTCAAAATCTTCTGATCATTTGTCAGACTGTTTGTTTCCCTGGGCATTCTTCTTGCCCTTTTACCTGACTGTAATACAAATACTTCAACTCCGTCTTCAGCAGTGAAGACTTGCGCCTTCTTTTTCTTTTTACTATTAAAATGCCTTTCAGCATGTCTAGTGTATTCGAGTAAGGCTTGTAGCCTCCCTGTTCGATGGTCTATCATATGCTTCGTAATGAAGCTACTAATAGGTGCAATGCAACCTTTCAAAAATGCATTTTTTAATTGTTGTTCATACGGGGAATCATTTGTTTGGTTCTCAGGAACCGACATACCGCTATGATTATTAAAACATTCTAATAATATAGCATCATACCCATCTATTGTCTCATTTTCCTGTTGTATGCATTGATTAATGCAAGTCCAGTCTGCCCTAGGTTTCCATTTCTCAGAGATTCGGTCTGTCAGACCTTTCACTCTATTGTTTAACTCTGCGTCACTATGTGGGAGTGGTTTAAATTCTGCATTACGAGGATTCCAGTTGCCACAAATCATGTGCCAGTCTGGACCTATAATTTGTCTTACTACTTTTTCTACTTCTTCCCCATTCAAGTGGTAACTCAACCTCATGCCTTGTAAATCTTCTAAAAATTTCGTAAAATTAACTTTCGGATGGGGGATTCCCTCAGTAGCCTTCCGGATATCTTCCGGTGTCCATGGTCTATATACTAAGAGTGTTGGGTCCTGCCTTTCCTGTCCTGCCTGAGGATTTGGAACTTCTATAAGTGGGCATATTTCTTCCTCACTCTCATCCTGTAGATTTCTCTCTGTTTGGTATGATTCTGTGTCCCTATGTGTTTTACGTGTTTGGGACCTAGTTTTAATAGGATCTCTAACAAATGGTTGTGATCTTGCTGAAACTTCAGGATAACACGGAGGCGGACCAGCCTGTCCACTCGCTTCATATCCTGAAAAGGGTAAGGGAGGGGGCAAGGGAGGAGGAGGAGGAGCTGTTGCTATTACCAAGTTATTATCCTCTTAGTCTAAAAATAATGTTTTTGAATTTTTAAGCTTCTGTTCTCTATGAATTGCTTCCTCAATCCACCTGTGTGCCTGAGGAATGCCTAACTGGCGTTGCTTTTTTGCCTGACCTTCCGCATCAGATTTAAGCTGTTTAAGGAGTTTAACTAGTGAAGTTTTATCTAGTTTACCATCAAATTCATATTTATTAACCCATTTTGTATAATACCTAACGTTATCAGAACGTTGTAATTGCATGTATTTTGCGTCTTCGGTTAGGGGAGGATCTCGCGATGTTTTAGTGCACTGATTACCCATGTCAAAGAAAAATGTTACGTAACCCTTTTTTTTATCACGTGATATCAAGTTCTCAGTTCCTGTTCACAGTTTATCTAGAATAACTGCCTACCTTATTCTGTTGCTCCGATCTATGACCAAATATACAGTACTTCCTTTTGTCCCTGATCTGCAAAACAAATCTTGACAACAATATACTGTAACCTAGTCCCTGATCTAAAACAGAAAAAAGGCAAATTCTTCCTACCTGAGCCTCCGGTATTGAGAAAGTCCAAGTTCCGCTTTTCTGCCACAGATCAGAAAGTGGCCAGCCTCTTTACACGACAATTCAGTCGGAGGTCTTTTCATTCAAGAAGAACCATTTCGATAACTTCTCCTGCGCAGTATTCGACCACCGATACGCTCTGATCTGCAGCTTACCAAGGGAATTCAGTCTGCGAAGGACGAAACTGTTAAATAAAATAAAATTTCAATACACAGGAGGTTCAGGTTAAAAAGTTTACTAGTGTACACCAGGAGGCAAAAAACGTACAAGTACAGAATTTTGTCTGACATGAAACAGGAAGCACACAATTTTATATAGGTTTAACATTTAAGGTATGCCCACCTTACTGACATGATATGTCACAGGGCATCTACATCACTTTAGCTTACAGTCCTCTATTCATAAAACTGTTGATGCTGTATATTTAAAAAAACTTTTCCTCTAGATACAATACGGCCTTGCTATCCAGCTGGTCAGACATAATGTCTTTTTGTAAAGTTACTTCTTCAAGGTTTCATATCATTTCGAATACAATAGCAGCTTCAGTCTTTTAATACACGTCTTTGTTCTCTGTTACACTTTCTCACACAGCTGTGTGCTATCTCAGTAACACATATACAAGGCCAAATCATTCCAACAGGAAAGAGCAGAAGATTTCATTATTTCACACATTTAATTTCCTGACCCAGCAGATAATCACTTGTGAAAAGCATAAACATTAAAACTTGCTAAGCTAGCATTCTGCCAGGGTCAAGGATCAGCTTTGCTTCAAGCCACACTGCAGTTTCAAAACTACTTACATTTACACATGAATAAATCTGTACTGTTATATGATTAATAGAATATTTATATACTACTTTGCTTTTAAACTAGCATTTCTCATATATTCAAATACACATTTTTCTAACATCAAACAACCATTTATGACTAGCGGTTGCAAAAATACAGCTCTGTCTTACCTCTTTGTGTTAGTTGCACATTATTGTTTAATCTGACCAGTAATCTGAGACATGCAGTCTGTAAGGCATGCTATATTCTTGTCCTTGAAATATGAGAATATTACATGACAATAATATACAGTTGTCACCAAATGAAGGGGAGATTGGAAGTTAATGAACAGAACCTGTGAATTGCATGCTACTTACTTACATTTCCAACCTTGAATTCTATAGACTTTGTAAGTCTAATCTGACACACCCACTGGAGGAAGGGCAGTCTGCATTGCTGTTGTGTTTTCCTTCTCCCTAACATTAATTATTCACAATTGCAATCCATTAGCAACAAACACTGAGAGAGTGCCTGCACAATGTTTACATCTTCACATAAAAAAGGCAACTGTATAGATAGGGAACCTGAATTTGAAGAGATTTGTTTATGTAGGGAACACAGAAAAGAGGCTACTACTTTGGGATATATCTGCCCCTATGATTATTGGACTTGAGAAAGTATACTCGCATTTATGCTGAAATGTCATTCAGAAAAATGTGTTAAAAAATATATATATATATATATATATATATATATATATATATATATATATACATATAGTAATTAGCAAATGGTTCATTTTTATCTGTATGCATTAGTTAGAAATGTACTGATGGCATGAGCATGTTTGTCAGGACATTTCACAGGTATACATGATTGGCAATACCTTAAAATGGAATGTTCTGTGTAAAATCTGTAGACTTGGTTCAGGGACATTTCATTTGATAGCACTTTTAGAATTTCAGTGATGGTTTGTAAACAGAATGTGTCATTTGCCTGTTCTTTTGGGGGTGCAGAGCAAATCTGCATTTCTGTTATGGCAGAAACAAGGATATGTTGCTGTTGTTACTCTCCCCTTTTTGGCATCCAGCCTGTTATTCATATTTCATATTTCTAGACTGTTTTATGTTTCTCCAGTGGGCAATATTGAAATGCTACCTTTTACATTTTATCTGGGAACAGTTACTTTATAGTTATGTGGCACTTATGCGTGTTGTCCTTCTATTGAGTTTTAGGACATCTAGGACTATGGCACCCAGGCATCTCATTCTCCAAAAAAACACCCTTCAGTGGCCCTGAAAATCAGGTCATTATGGAAGGTTTTAGGCAATATGTTTCCTTTCTGCGTGAGAGAGGACATGGAGATATGTCAGGCAGAATGCAAATTTGGCAGCAGATAGTTGCAGATATGAATTCCATAGGCAGACACAACAAGACATATGAGCAGGTGCATGATAGGGCCACTGATGTTATTTCATCTGCACAGAGGAGAGCAGCTGCAGTGGGACATGATCAGATGGCTACTTGGGGAAGGCCTGATACAGAACCACCACTAACAGCAAATGAGTTCCCGTCCACTGTCAGGGATCTAGACAACTCCCAAGAAAGTGCAGAACAGCATGTCCTTGACATTGGTGCTATTGTTTCAGGGACAGCACATATGTCTAGGGAGGAGCGTCCATGTAGGCTTTTCATAGGTTTATAGGTTCATACCTGTGTACTAGGCTAATGGCCCTGGAGCCTTTACAAGCCTAACCCAGAGGATTACCCTGGCATCGTGCCACCCGACCTTAGTTTCCCATTCACTCATCAAGATTTCTCTTGAAGAGGGCCATTGAGGTGCTCTGTTTGAGAATAAGGCCTTCCAAGTCTTGATCCCAGGGCCCTGTAAACTATGATAAAAGCAATGTACCATTACACCATCTGAGCCCTCAGTTGTTAAATACTGTTGTATAGTAAAATATTTACATCAATACATTAGTTCTGTTTAGCAAGAAATTGGTTGGGGGGTTGAAGATTGCTACAGTTATCAACACATTCTGACTGATTATGCAGAAAGCTTAGGTTAGGCTTGTCATCCAAGTTCTTGTTGAAAGTATAGTTAATGAAAATATAAAGGGCAAAATGTTTTAGCCCTTTATGTTACTGTTAATTGTGATGATGTTGCCCTTACCTTTTGCTTAACGTCTTCCAGCATACCATCATCTGTACATGATAGGCCAAACTTTTTTATGTCAGTACTGATGAGCAGTTCAAATAAATATTTTAGTGTGTGATGTTGATGTCAGGACTCTAGTGTATATTGCTGTACTGTCTAATACTTGCACCACTGTTATTTTGTTAGCCTATATTGGATTATAGTAGTGTATGTATTACTTTTTTCTGTGTCTGTTGCTTATTATCACAGGTCATCCTGACAGTGGAAGTGTGGGACTTCTACCACCTGATGTCAGAGTATCAGCAGACTCTGATGATGATGGCAGCCAAATGGAGGCACAGTTTGGAGGTGCAAAGGTTGAATTTGACACTGAGGTTGCCATACAGCCATCACAGGGAGTAGGCCTACACCTACCCATTCCAGTAAGCCCCCGTGTATTGGGCAGGTGAAGGATGAAACCCTCGATCAGGGAAGTGTGGTTACTGTAGCTCCAGTGCCTGTTGATTCTGGCCATAGACAAAGTGTGAGTGATATGCCACTCAGGAGAGTTGCAAGGGATGCTCAGAGGATGCTTGCTGCCCATCCTTCACCTGATCCAGGTGTCTCTTCCTGTGCCACTCAACATATATTTAGTGGCATCATGGAGGCACAGGTATGTTCCCATAGGTCCTCTAGAGAAATTCTTATGGTTGTAGATGTGGCACAAGCTGGCATGTTTTTTTTTTTTTTTTTTCAAAACAGGTTTATTGTTTTAACATACAAGAGAAATATCATAACAATTTTATACAAGTAATTAAAAATAGATATGATTATAACATTCAACAAAACAACTAAAGTATTTACAAAGACATCCACTCCAATCAGATCAATTAATTAAACTAAAATACCATGCTATTGAAATTAGGATTTTTTTAACAAATTTTGTAAATTATCCCATACAATATAATAAGATGTGTTTCTAGTTGTTCTTGACCTAATTGTGTTTATTTCCATATACAAGCTGACATGTTTGACTGCCTCCACCATGTGGCTAATTCAATAGATTGGATGAATGATACATTGGAATGGGCGGTGCCTGTGATGGAACATCTGCTGAGAGGACGACAGCATCATCATGAGCACAGATCAGCTACATCATATGTTGTTACCCAATGTAGCCATGCTTGATCATGGTCAGCTGTGAAGCTTAACCTCATTTTGTCTCACTGGTCATTTGTTACTTTATCTGAATGTTTTCCTCCTTCCCTTTCTTACTCACACAAACTCACCTACCATTTGTGTCAGCCTAAGCTTCCTGTCCGTCCCCCCCCACAACACCCTATACAAGTGATGATAACTGCTCCAGATCCCCATTTTCTTTTGGAATCAGGGATACATAAGCTTTGAGTCTGATGCTCAGGGTGCATAGCTGACTTAGTGCTTAGCATATCTGCATTTGTGATGTTGCATTAGTAATTGTAGCTTTGACTTATATTGGTCTTAGAATGTTAAACAGTTGATAGCATCAACATTTTTCAATCTTTATTGTTAATGATCTTGTGAGGGTTGAGATGTCTGAAATTGAAATGTGTATCATTACTTTCTAACTTCTCTCTTTAATGATTTTTCAGTACAAACATATGGTGCTAAACTGTGGGCATGCAGTGACCATCACTACTTTTGAGAGGTGTGACTTTGTGAATCTTTGATGCCTGAAGCTAGTTACTTACAAATGAGCACATATGAGTCCAATAAGTCTCTGCTGTCACATGTTACCTCATTACATCCAAGTGACACCTCCAGGTGCATCAGCATCTACTGATGCTTCGATGGCATCAAATATTGCTTGTTCATATTTGCATCAATAATTCCAAAACCATGTTATGTACAAGATTTTAAAAGACTTCATCTTAAACTTACACAATGGCAAACTCAGCTACATTAATATTTGACCTCTGGTTAGTGAAGGTAAAGCGATATTAACTGTTGTTTTTATTATATTTATATAGATATAATTTGCACATGTTTGTAAATATCTCAACAACCAAGTAACACAGACAGAACACCTTAGCCTCATATGAAAGCTTTCAGATAGATTAATAAAATGCTGCTGATAGTAAGTGTGTAACTTGAGTGGTTGCTGAGATATTGTATGTTGTTTACAAAATATTACGAATGTAACAGTTACTGTGTTTACTTCTTCTCTTTTGGCTGTTCCCGTTAGGGGTCATCACAGCGGATCATCTGTTTCCATTTCTTCCTGTCCTCTGCATATACCGCCTGCATGTCCTCTCTCACTAACCACGTGCATGTCCTCTCTCACTATGTCCATAAACCTTATCTTAGCCCTTCCTCTTTTCCTCTTACCTGGCAGCTCCATCTTCAGCATCCTTTTCCCAATATGCCCATCATCCCTCCTCAGCACATGTCCAAACCAACATAATTTCGCCTCTCTGACTTTGTCTCCAAGCCGTCCAACCTGAGCTGACCCTCTCATATACTGAATCCTAATCCTGTCCATCCTAGTCACACCCAGTGCAAATCTTAACATCTTTAACTCTGCCACTTCCAGCTCTGACTCCTGTCTTTTTGTCAGTGCCACCGTCTCCAGCCCACACAACATAGCTGGTCTCAGTACCTTCTTGTAGACCTTCCCTTTCACTCAGTTTACACAGTCACTGTGTTTACAGTGAATTATAAAATTCAGTTTAAGACCTAGAACCTAAAATGCTACCACTGTAAAAATAGTTTGTGCTAAAGGGTTTGCCATTTATACTTCTTTCATAAGCCCTATGGTTCCAGAAATATGAACATTTGTTTGAAAGCATCAGTGATTACCTCGCAATATTTTCTGGTTGAGCTAGAAATGTCAAGGCACACCGTTAGTTTAGTCAACCAAGTAACTTGTATTTATAACAAGTTGGCAGGTCAACATAAACAATATTAACATTTCAGCATCTCACACCCAAATGAGTATTGGTTAGAAATGCAAAATATTATAGACTATGTACATTCTAAAAAAAGAGCAATGCCACATATTACTGTTTAAAGTGGCAAGTTACCTTAATGCATGCTAACCCTAACACTGCCCATGCACTTAACCTTACCTTAGAAAACGTTTCCATAACACAACTACCATGCAACAAATGTCTGAATTTGGTAGGGTTTTAGTTAATGGATTGCAAAAGAAAAATGTTTGTTTTCCTTTTACATTTGTATTTTGAAATGCTGGCACTGATCACCTGTGTTTCAGTGCTTCTGTATTTGAACATATTTTCACATACAAGACGGACAGAAAGGATTATGGTGGGGGTCTTTGATCATTGCCATTAAATGAATGACAAGAAAATCATTCTTTGAGAGTAGAGTGAAGCTGCTGTGTTATACTGGATATTATATACATATTCATTGTTTAGGACAATACTTAACGAAATTGGAAACTTGCTACAACAAAATAAACTGCTTTGCAGCTAACCTTCCCCACCAAACCCACCATTGTATTGCTCTACATAAATTAAATTGGCTTGAGGTACCTAACCTTCTCTATCTCTACCAACTTAAATTCACACACAATATTATCTTCCATCCTGACAGTTGCCCATTCCTCAAGGAACTTGTTCCCTACTCATGCTCACGAAGTCTAAGATTTGCAGACAGAAACTTTCTTACAGTGAACAAAGCTTACAACACTCACAGTAAAGCCCCATTCTCAAATCAAATAGCCAAATTATGGAACTCTCTTCCCCACACTCTCCAAAACAGACCTGTATCTACCAATTTCAAACAACTACTATTTGGACATCTATCCATGTATACTAGATGGTGTATTCTGCATCTTACTGTTATGTATAAAACTGTACTAATTATTGCATTTTGCTTAAATTTCTGTGGAGCTTTTCTCCCCAGGCCTCAACTGAAAATGGGCTTTTGGTCCAGTCAGATCTTCCTGGTAAACAATTGCAAATAAATAAATACCTCATCAAAAATGTTCAGCTTTTTTACGTTATTAACAATAGCACAAAAGATCAATGATTGGTGTGTGAGGCATTTTGATGTCAGCCATTGAGTGTTAGATCTGAGTTTTTCTTAACAATATTTCCCTGACCCCTGTTTTATTTTTAAAATTCATACTTAGTGACTCTCAAAAGATAACAGATTTAAAGCATTCATGAGTACATAAAATGTGTAAAACAGATCATTTGAGAAAACAGCTTTTTTTCATTTAGGTTATGCCAAATATACTAACAAATACTGATAACTGTTATTTGGTTGACTTTCTACAATCCACAGTATAATTAATAATGTAACACTGGATAGAATTTTGTTGCAGTCACTCTGAAATCTGTTTTAGTGACACATACATCACAATTAAGTAGATAGCTTTGCTAGTTTATAGCTTTCTAATTTCTTTAAAGTCATTGTTAATGAACCAGTGAAGTCCTTTGTTTAGCACAGAGACAAATTGAAAAAAATAACAAGTTTGTTTTTATTATACTCACGTTTTGACATGCATGCACATTGGGGAAACCCATTATGTTGATTAGACTTAATATTACATTTTGCTTCCTTATGTTCAGTATAAATAAAATATTTCATATTATTTTGACTCAGTGGTAGATCATCTTAAAAGTGGTATTCGAGAGAAACTACCGTATTTCGCAATATTACTCAAGCTATGGAAGCATCATTATCTTGTATAACAATTAGAATGAATCAACAGTTAATGAGCTGTAAAACTACTCTTTTAAATAACCAATTGCCTAAATTAAATGGCAGGACATAATGTAAATTAATTCCGGTAAATTAAAGATGGCCATATTCTGCTGCTCAAGTCCTTTGCAATCCAATGTAACTTGACTTAATGGATTAGATATACTATAAGCCAATTTTTTTTAGTTTGAAACATTTTACTTTATTGATAAACCAAAGAAGCCCAGAGTATTTCAGTGCAAAATGTCACAAGTAAACAGCAAAAGCACTGAAAATAAAAGAGTCACAACTCTCAAGAGGTAAGTACCACAGTTCTTTAATGTTTCCACGGCAAACACATAACACACAGTTGAATCGGAAAGAACATTAAACGCTTTAACAAAGCACTGCATTTTTCGTCTCACTGTGGACTTCATCAGATAAAGGAAACCAACCATCATTAATTAACGTACATACACAAATACATTCAAACTATCCAATGAGAGCAATTTCCCCAAATCCAACCCATGAAATTATTCATTAGATTTTAATTTCATGGGTTGGATTTGGGGAAATTTCTCTCATTGGATAGTATGAATTTATTTGGGTATATAAGTTAATTAATGATGGTTGGGTTACTTTATCTGATGAAGTCCACAGTGGGATGAAAAATGCAGTGATTCATTAAACTGTTTAATGTTCTTTCTGCTTCAACTGTGTGTTTTGTGTTTGCTGTGGAAACATTAAAGGACTGTGGTGCTTTTTATCTCCTGACAGTCGTGGTTCTTCCATTTTCACTGCTTTTGCTGTTTATTTTATTGTTTATTATATTTTAGTTTGTTTACTGGGGTAGTACACTGGTCACTACAGACCATTTGCAGGCATAGCTTTGAGTGAAGAGATTCACAAAAAAAAAAAAGGAACAAATTCACAAACACAGGGTAATCACAGAAGGTAGATAATCCCATAGGCAATTGATACAGTATGTAAATAATATTAGCAGAGTAGAAAATCAAATGTGAATTAATTTTAGCAGTAAATATGAGAGGGAAGCAGCAGCTGAGAACAGAGGATCAAAGTAGAAGTGATGCAGGTGAGGAGGGAGTTAGGTTACTTGTGCAGTGGAAAAGTACCAGTAGTCAGATTTTTGATGAAGGTGTCTTTTGAGTTGAGCTTTGAAGGTGGGGAAACAGGAGAATTCTTTAAGGTGAAGGGGAGGGATTACCAGAGTTTGGGTGTAAGAATGAATAAGGAATGGCCAGTACAGTGCATTTTAATTAGGGGTGTCTGGAATGAGAGAGTTAATTGGCAGAGGTTGTGGTGGTTGTAGGGGATGGTTTTATTATGGAGTTTGGCGGGATGTGGAAGAGCACCTGGCTGAAGTAGTTTGAAAACAAGAGGCCCAAGGAGTGGCTCGACTCTGTTGGTGTTCGGTAGCCATTTGGCCTTGGAGAGGGTGATGCAGTGATACTCCTGAGGGGAGGAATTGGAAATGAATTGTCAGATTTTTTCAATGGACTTAAGAGTGTTTGAGTTTTTTTTGTTTTTGTTACACAAAACAAACTTCTTATAACTCAAGTTTGTGTCTATTTCTTACTGTGCAGATAAAAACAGCATCTCCTAATTTCCCCCTATTAAATATGGTGTAAAAGTACAACGTAAGAGGAACATTTCTTTTACAAACATTATCATGTTTGTAAAAGCACAAGTTATTTATTTATTTATTTGATTTATTTGATTTATTTATTGGCATATGGTTACCGGGAAAGTCCACTGGGCTGAAAGAATCCATTTTCGGTGGAGGCCTGGAGAGAAAAGCTCAGCAAGGCAGTTAATACAATGGTACAAAACTTTAAAAATAAATAGTACATGCAAGCAGTGTTAGCAAAATTAAATGATGTTAAGCAAAACAACAGAGTAGAAAGGATATACATATAAAATTTGTACAGATAATTTAAGGGTATCTTTTAAAACAAGTAAACGTTTTGTTATACATTTTTTTATGATAAGCAGTGATATACAAATATTTTACAAGTTAATTAAGGAGTCACAGTCAGCATAAATGCTGCAGGAAAGAGTGAAATTGATTTATTGACAGATGGTTAGGCAAAAATAGAATGTCAGTATTAGAGGAATCATGAAGCCAGAATGACTTAGGGTGTGGGGATCAGGTTATAGATGGGTGAGAATTGGAACATCTACATTGCTAAAGGGTGGAGAGGTGATATTGGATATCTCCTGGATAAGGAGGAGATATTGCTGGAAGTTCTGATAGCTATTGGGAGAGAATTCCATAGCTTGGCAACAGAAAACGAATAAAGCATGTCACCAGCTGGGAGTTTTGGTTTGTCTGCTTCAAGAAGGAGTTGATTTTCAGATCTGAGTGGCCTATTTATGGTGGTAGTGGGTTAAGATGGATGAAAGGGCTGGACAGTCTGAGGGTTTGTAAATCATTTTATGTGGTGTGGTTAACTGTAGAAAGATTAGATAATTTTGGAGTTCAAGCCAGTTAAGCTCTTATAAAAAGATGCAGTGGTGTGAAGAGTGTTTTTTGTTGGTTGCAAACTTAGCAACCTTATTGTAAAAGGATTTGAGCTTGTTTTTTTAGGGAGGACTGGATGTTGGTAAGCAGAGGAGTGCCATACAGGAGAGATGGAAGGCGAAAAGTTGTGGTGAGAGTACACATAGTAGAGCAGTTAAGACAGTGTTTGTGCCTGTAAAGGGTGCCTAGTTTTTTTTTAATATTATTGTAAATGTGGAGGTCAAATGTCAGGTTTTCATCAAGAATAATGTAATTTAATGTGGATGATGACCACTATGGTGGTATTATTTTGAGAAAGGTTGATGAAATCTGAATTATTAACAGAGAGGTTTTTTGTAGGGGTAAACATTACCAATTTGGCTGTGTTAGGGTTTAGTGCTAGGTGATTAGTGGCCATGTACTTTTCAGTGGCAGTAAAAGTGTTCTGAACTATTTGCAGAAGTTCAGATGTTGAATTATCAGAGCAAGTAATGGTTGAATTGTCTGCATATTTTGCTAAGGGTGGAATGGAATTCATTTATAAAGATACTGAAAAGAAGGGGTCCTAAGACAGAGGCTTGGGGAACACCTGTTGAAGAGTCAAGGAATGAGGAAAAAGAGTTGAGCCATTTAGTAGATTATTGTGTGCCTGTTAGTTAGTGAACCAGTTGGGGAGAGATACCTAGGGTGGAGAGTTTACTGAGGAGTAATGGGTGGGAGACTGTATTGAAAGCCTTTGAGAGGTCAAGAAAGAGTAAGGATACAAATTTGCCAGTGTTTCTGGCTTGATTAACTGTGTCCATAAAGGAAATAAGAGTGGTAGTAGTGCTGTAACCTAGCCTGAACCCATGGTGAGTTGGGGAGAGGAGCTGGTTTCATATTAGATAGTGTAGAAGTTGAGAGTAGATACATTTTTCAAGGATTTTGGAGAGAGTGCAGTGAATAGCTATGGGTCAGAAGTTAGAAATGTTGGTACTATTACCACCTTTGTGGAAGGGAAGTATATAACTTTTTTTCCAGATAGTGGGGAGATAAGACTCTTGGAGGGCTCTATTGATAAGTAAGCTGATTGGATAGGTAATGGATCTAAATGACATCTGGAGGTATTCTGGGGGTAAGATGTCTGGGGCAGTGAAGCCAAGTTTTAGTTTTAGAAGTGTTATTGTGGTGATGGATATGGAGGAGAAAGAGACAGAGGGTGGGGAAGGGGTGGCTGTATCCTGAGAAGAATGTGTTTGTGGAAAAAAAAGTTGGTATTAGAAGTAGTTTGGGGAAAGTTGGTGGTAAGTTTGGCTATAGTTTCGATGAAATGTGAATTAAAGAGTGTAGCTATTTCACTGACAGTTTTCTCAAGGAATGGGCAGGGGTTCGTTTTGGTGCCTGGGTTAATTATAGATGAGATGGAGTTCCAAAATTCCTTTGGATTTTGTTTGTGATCATTTTGGAGGGTTAAGTAATATTATTTTCTGTCAGACATGACTAGGTGCATAAAATGATTATGAAGTTGTCTAAATTCCATAAGTGGGATTCTTGTACTCATGCCATTTTTTCCATATTTTGTCCCTTGCAGTCATGATTTACTTGTTAGAGCCATATGACATGCTTACTTTTTACTCTTTTTTGTCTTACAGGGGAAAGTTTGTTTAAGATGTTGAGGAATGTGGAGTTGAAGAACTCAACATCCTCATCAAGGGGCAGAAGTTTAGTTTGTTCCAATTGATATTACTTAGTATATCTTAAAAAGTTAAGGGATTAAAGTTGCTTAGGCTTCTACATTGTTTATATTTGTGTTGGGAAGGTACTGGGTTGGTTTTACAAAGTATATAGGCTGGTAGGTGATCAATAATGCTGCAAGGAAGTGTCCCTGCTGCTGAAATTTTATTTGGGTCTGACGCTAGTATCCAGTCAAGAATTGGACCAGAGTGTTTATTTCTGTTGGGTCTGATTATATCTGTTATTAGTTGTGTAAAATTGAATAGGTTGATATTAGATAATGGAAACTGACCTAAGAAATAATTCCAATTTATGTTTATATCACCTAGGATGATTGTTTCATTGTTTATGTTGCTTGATAACCAGGCTAGAATGTCTTCTAAAATTGAAATATTGCTACCTGGAGGGATGTATAGGACTATAATGAAAAGATAATTGGCACTGTTAACTTTGAGGAGAGATATAAGTATTTCAGCTGTGGAGAATTTGGGAATAGGATTGGAATATGGGACTATGGTAAGGGTGTTAGGAAAGAGTATAGCTATGCTTCCTCCTTTTTTCCAGGGTATGTCTGCTCACAGGCAGGCATACCCTAGGGGAAGGAATTCTGAATCCTTTATGCAATGTTTTAGCCAAGTTTCAGTAGCAGCTACAATGTCTGGCTTATTTAGGGACATCCAGGCATGTAAATCTGGTATTTTGTTTCTGATAATTTGGAAATTAATTGCGAAATTTAGTGATTTATGTGAACTAGGAAGGTTGGCAGTTAGTGGGGTGGATCTTGGGTTTGGGTGGATATCTCCACATAGGGATATGATAGATAGCTTGTATTGATAAGTGAAAGGCGTAAGGTGTCTTTTTGGGTCACTGGTTACCTATATGATTGGAGGTGCTTTTGTGGGAGGGAAGACGTTTTAGTTCAGTGCATAGAAGCATGTTGAATGAATACAGGCTAACGGATATGTCTGAATAGCTAGAGAGAGATGAGAATTATGTGGCAGTTGTAGGTGTACATGTTTGAAGTATATAGGATGTAAGTAGGGTTGTCAGAAGAGATAGGAGGCATAGCAAAGGGCAAAAACACACAGTAGTAGAGGGATAGGTGTATGAATGGCCAGCATTTTGGATAAAGCAGAATACAATTCAGATAAGATGTATTTTGGGATAATTTTGTTGGTGGTAGTATACAATTAATGTGAAGGTTGTGGGTAGAAGATGTAGTGGTTAATCTAGTTTGAGAATAATAGATATTGTAGAGGTAGTGTCAAAAAGGGTAAGGGTTTTATTACTGGATAAAGGTATTGTAGGAGTGTTAAATGCTATTGGGTGGTTGGATTTGAGGGGGTTGGTTGTTATTGGATTCTGTAGGGGGGGTGGAACTACAGAGAGAATATATGAAATTTATGCAGGGGTGGGTGGGAATGGGTTTACGCTATGGGGAACAGAGTGGAGCCCAAGCAATAGCGAGGGTGGAATGGAGCAGAAAGGACCTTTGTTTGGACGTGTGCCAGAGACTATCAGCAAGTGAAAAGTTTATCTCACTGCTGCAATGTTATGCTAGGCATATTTTGTAAAAGTAACTACAGATCAGCAGAGAGAAATTTCTAAAGCCAGCAAAAATACCATCTTAGATGAAAGGATAAGTCAAGGAGGAGGATCTAGTTAAGATGAAGAGACCTGTAAAGTAGACTTGGGAGTGTAAGGCTGAGCTGGGATTGTAGTCGATGTTAAGATTCTAAGCAGTGGAGTTATGCTAAGAAACTGAGGGGGCATTACCTAAGAGAATTCATGAAGGGAACAGTGAGTGGCAGATGATGTAACAAGCAGAGGGGGGGTGATGGTTATTTTAGTGATGTGCAGCAGGTATTAGGGCAATAGTATAAATACTAAGTTTTATGCTTAAAGTTAACCACATAACAATGTACAATTACTGGATGTCCATTGTGCCCACAATAGTGTGCAGACAGGTGTGCTTGTGAGGTTGAGGTTTTCTTTTGTAAATGCTTTGTTGTTTAGTTCTTCAGTCAAATTTGATTTTTGGTGACTTGAAGGACTTTACCATACTAAACCTGTCAAGAACTATTTCTTTAAGTGCTTTCAGATTAATATTTATTACATTAGTAATGCTGTCAATCCACCTTCATCTCTGCTGCCTTCTTGTTTTGCCTTTGGACTTTCACAGAATTATTGTCTTGTCTATTGTAGCCTGTCTTTGCATTATGTGATAAAAGTATTTGAGTTTTACATTAAAAAGTCTGAATTTATTTCATTGACTTATATAATCTTCTTGCAGTCCTCAGAATTCTCAAACATTTTCTCCAACACTGCATTTTAAAAGTAATGAATTTTTACTGCATTGCCTTATATATATATATATATATATATATATATATATATATATATATATATATATATATTTAAGATCTCACAGCCATGTTATTACTGGGAAAAATGTAGTTTTGGCTACATGAACCTTGGCTGACAATGCAATGACTTTGTTCTTTAAAGTCATGGCCAGGATTCAATAAAGCTTACACGGTCAATTTCAACCATGTTCGCATCACAGCATGATGAGCACTTAGTGATGGCAACGTTTGAATTCAGTAAGCACTCTGTAGAGGCACGCACTCCCATGGACACTAGTTAAACACTGTGGCATGCCAATCGACTGCATAAGCAGCCGAATAGCATGCAAATCAACCAGGGAAACAGGCTGGAGTGATTCAACAACAGAGAAAGCAAACATGTAGACTCCATGATGGTGTTCCGTCAGTATTTAAAAACTTTTCAAATACAGCTATGGAACTAGTCTAATCAGTATACCTCTCACCCTCTTAAAGCAAGTAATCTGGACAAAGACATCAATAATGTGGTGACAAAGGGTCAGAAATAGGGACACTTTTTAGATATTGCTCTTACAAATGTTGAAAATTGAGAGAATAAGATGTTTAGAGCAGCAGCAGTTAATAGCTTTGCATACCGCTCTACCTCTTACACGATACTTCTCAGCCTGTTAGCACAAGAAATCTGGACACATTTTAAATATTGCTCTTATTAACTTAGAAAGTTACTAGAATAACAGGATTTATGTTAGAATGCATTTTCTGAAGGTTAAGAAGTCTGAAACTCAAATGCCATGTCATTATTTAGGGACTTTAATCCTTATATCATCCCAGTGATCACTCCAAAAAAAAAAAAAAAACACATGTTTATGAGGAACAGACCAAAAATACGAGGCAAAAACTGAACATTCTGCAAAAAAATCTGTACAGTGGAGAAGTATGCTAGATCAAAGGCTCAAATTAGGAACAAATGTAATACCCTCCCTTCTGTGCTCAACATTTGGCTCCCCTTCAGTTTCCCCAGCTACACAGTTGCTGACCATGTAGTTTCAGGGCTGTCAGCATGATGAATATGCAAATGAGGTCAAAACTCATTAGAACAGCTGAATCCCAAAAAGTTGGATCTGTGTAGGGATGTTCACATCGTGTAGGCACTTCTTCAGTGCTTGTTCTTATGGGATGGAAACTGTGATTGCTTACATCATCAGGTGGGTGTGTCAGGTTACACTTATAAAGTGTTACATATAGGTCTGTCAAGGCTGGATATGAAAGTAAGCAGTGCACAATTCACATGTTCTGTTTCATTAACATCCAATATCCTCTGCATTTGTTTGCAAATTGTGTTTTCTCTCATGTTTTTAGTATTATTCAGTATAAAAGAAAAAAAAAGAAAAGAAAAAAGAGAGAAAAAGTTGAAATGAGGAAAAGCAGTCTATAACATACACAGTAGAAAATGTTATATGATATGTCTACATAGATCTTGATTTCAACTCTCACTTCAATGCACTTTCAGAAAACATGATGGGTGCCTTTTCCCTCTTTGCCACACAAACATCTTTGAAGCAAAGAACTGAAGTCATTCATCACACAACCAACTGCAACAGAATGTATCAAACTATAAAGCACCAGGGGAAGTTGACATAATGGTTAAAATATTTGCCTTATAGACACAAGGTGCATTGTTTGACTCTCACTTGCGTTAATTGACTAGGCTTAAATCTATGAACCTATTTATTATTATATCTGGAAGTAGTGCACTTAGTGATCCCACAACATGTTATGATTATTGCTTGCAAATATACAGCTCTGTCCTACCTTTTTCTGTTTCTTGGTCACTCATCAGTTATCTGTACAGTACTCTGAGACATGCAGTTTCTAAGCCATGCTATATCATTACCCCTAAAATGTGTGAGGATATTAACTGCAATAATATGATAGGCATTTGCAAAAAAGAGCAGTGTGTATGTTCCAAACAAGCACAGACTGCACTTTTTTGGGGGGGCAAAGGTGAGTTACTGTTATGGCACAAACAAGAACATGTCACTGTTTGTATCATTACTTTCTAACTTTTCTCTTCAATGAATTTCCAATACAAACTTATAGTGCTAAACTGAAGGCATGCAGTGATCATCAGTACTTTTGAGAGGTATGACGGTGTGAAACTTTGATGCATGAGGCTTACTACTTACTAATGGACACATATTGGTTAAATAAGTCTCTGCTATCACATACTATGGTAATGTTTGTAGAAATCTCCCACCTTTTACTTGCTTACAGGAAAGTGATGATATACAAGGATATGTCATAAGAATACATTGTAGATTTAGGACTGACTTGCAAATGCAGCAGTTGACACAGTTTTAGTTTAGGGCTAACTCTGATGCAAGCAGTACACAGCCAATACATGGAGAGGTAAAGGTTGTGTGAGTTGCTTGGCATCAATTTTACCATATGTATGTGAGTAGGAGAAAGGTATTAAGCCCCTAGATGGTCATTGAATGTGCTATGCACCGTCTCTTAGCCAAAGGAAGGGATTACTGAACACATCTATTTCACCTTCCAGATGTTCCCCCTCTGAGTCCGATTGTGGCTGCGGTGGCCTAGGTGTTGGTGGGGGGATAAGTAGCCATTTCCCTTGATCCTGCTGCAGATATTTCCATAGAATCAGATTGTGAAGCAGAGCACATACTGTGAATATTTGCATACATGTGCATGGATTATACAGCAGGGCTCCATCAGATATATCTAGGCACTGGAACCATGACTTCAGCAGCCCAAAACACATGCTCTGTGATGTTTCTGGTTTGTGTGTGTGCCTCACTATAGCATTCTTCCATGGGTATGTGTGCACTTCTGATGGGTGTCATGAGCCTTGGTTCCAGTGCATAGCCAGCATCCCCCAGTAAATGGCCCTGTGGGATGTCCCCCCTAGCAAACACCTAGTACAGCTGTGATATGTACCAGATATGGAAGTCATAACTGCCAGAGTTTCCAGCACATACATTCAACTTAATTCCCTGGGCATTACACATGACTTGGCAGTTGATGGAGTGGTATCCCTTGTGGTTCATATAGATTCTACCCTGCTCACCAGGTGGGGCCTTAATTTGTACATGAGTGCAATCTATGGCACCCAGTACTTCAGGGTAGTGTGCCACCCAGTAGAACTGTTGTGTATTGTTGGCCCTCTCCTCAGAACTACAGAAAAAACATACATGCTCACTGGCAGGTATGAGCATAGCATTGAGGAATTGGTGAAGGATCCTGGATGCTGATGCCTGTGACACACCCATCATGCCCCCAGTTGATTTTTGAAAGGTACCTGTAGCTAATATTCTAAGGGCTACACATGCCTTAGTTTCCACTGGGATGGGATCCCCTTGGTTAGCTCTGGTTGTGAGTTGAGGGTGGCCGATTTCATAGAGTTCTTGTAATGTGTCCCTGTCCACCCTGTAGTACTCTACAATCTCCAGGTCATGTAGCATCTGAAAAGTTACACTGGGCCTGAACACTCACCTCCTTCTTGACCTAGGTCTATTGTCCCTGGAACCAGCAACCTTGGCTTCAGCCAGCACGTACATCTGGAGCAAAGCTGCAGCAGCCCCTAGCATTATGTTCCTTTAAAATTTCCTAGTCTCTACTTCAGTTGTATTGACGTATTCAGGAAAAACAGAATGGAGGCTACATGGATGCTTTATAGATTGTTGAATAGCTCCAAAGTGTTGGATTGGTTGATTAGCATGCAATTCAGCTGCTTATGCTGTCATTTCCATCTATGAAACATAGACAAATATAGATGTAATCCATTAATAATCTATACCATTATAAAAAGGCAAATGTGTATCTAGCCAAACTGATGGTGAGGGGAGTTGTATATGTGTGAAAGACTGAAAAAACACTTTTTCTTCAGGATATATCTGTACAGAGGAGTACTGAACTTCAGCAGGTATGCTCCCATTTTGTCACCTGCATACTGCATATGCTGGAATGGGTCTATATTAGAACACCGAACTTTCAAAATTTTGAGTGTTCTAATATCAAACCCTATTAATCAAAAATTTAAAAACATCAAACATACAGAACAGCAAATTTTTTTCCTAGGGAAAGAAATTGCTGTTCCAAAACCCATACACACAACACAAGCACACCAAACAAACAGCAATCCACACACATACACCTAAACTCTTACACCTAACAATACACTAAACTATACATACACCACTAACTATCCACTTTCCTTAACCCAAACCCTAACCCTAAGGTCCGTCACTATTGCACAGTCACCTCACCTGCACCCTAACCCTAACCCTAACTCACCTACCCCACCCTAACCCTCACGTCCACACAATCGCATACTTACCTGACCTGCACCCTAACCCTAACTCACCTAACCCGCCCTAACCCTCACGTCCACACAATCACAGGTTCATAGGTTTATACTAGGCTATCTGCCCTAAGGCATTTATAAGCCTAGCCCAGAGTTTTTGTGGCTTACGCCACCCCTTATGTTAAAAAATACTGTGCCCATTAGTTTGTTGTGCCTCTGTCCAGCAGTGACACAGAGATGATTCCCGGGGTAAACCTATGATCTCCCATCCACCGGTCAAGATTTCTCTTGAACAGAGCCAGCGAGGTGCTCTGCCTCACATGGACCGGGATTTTATTCCACAACATAGGGAGTCTCTGGGTGACAAATCTATCCCTCCAGCATGTCCTATTTATATCCGTGCTAAGGTTTAAGTTGCTTGCTCTAGTGGATCTGGTAGATTTGGATTTTTTGATGTGGAGCATGTCCATTAATTCCTGGTTGGACATGGCCTTGTATGTCAGGCACAGGTCACCTCTGAGCAGACGGTATGCGACTGAATAGAGCTGGAGTTTCTTCAGTCTGGCAGCATATGACAGATTTTGGAGTCCCTTTATCCTTTTGGTGAGGAACTTTTGGGGTCTCTCCAATTGCTGCAGGTGTCGGGTGAGATACATCCCGAATGGGGCATTGTACTCGATCATTGGTCTGATAAGTGAAGAGTACAGGGGAACAATGACCTCACTTGATCTGGATGTGAATCCCTTCATGATCAGGTGGGCAGTGTAGAAGGTTTTTCTAACCACTTTAGCAATGTGAGTGTCAAAAGAAAGGCCACTGTCAACCTGGGTCCCTAGGTCCCTGATAACCTCTTCTGTGCTTAGTGGATTGCCACCTATATGGTAGCTTGGGGTTACCTTGTTTTTCCCGAAGGGTATGACTATACATTTTTTGGCATTTAACTTCAGGCCATGGCTCTGGCACCAGCTATCAATTTCCGTAAGACCCCTCTGAAGGATATCTGTGTCCGATGTACTTTTCACTATGGCTCCCAGTTTGCAGTCATCTGCAAACTTTGTCAGCCATAGTCCTCCTATGTTAGCCTGTACTTCTGAGAAGTAGATGCCGAACAACAGGGGGCCAAGGACTGAGCCCTGTGGGACACCACTTGTGACCGGCTTGAAGTCTGACATGGCGCCAGCTACTCTAACCCTGTGGGTTCTGTCCTTTAGCCAGTTTGCAACCCATCTTGTGACATATGGGTTTACATTTAAGCTGGTAAGTTTCTCTATAATACCCGAGTGGGGTATTGTGTCGAAAGCTTTTGCAAGGTCAAGGTAGGCTGTATGGACTGCCTTTCCCTCATCAATGGCCTTGGTGACTGTTTCGAAGAAGTCGACCAAGTTCAAAAGGCATGATCTGCCCTTGACAAAGCCAGACTGGGTCGGGTCCAATGTCTGCAAGTCCCCTATGTCTTTGTTTATATAATCGCACATTTACCTGAACCCAACCCGTAACTTTCTACCACAGCGCTGAAAATACCAAAGCAACAGAAATGGAAACCAAATTCTTTCTTTAGGAAAAATTTTTGGTTTTCTGTTTCTTCGATATTTTCAGCATTCTATGAAAATGGGTCGATATTAGAACACTCGAAATTTTGAACGTTCGGTGTTCTAATATAGACCCACTGGAATGTATAGTGTGAAACAAAGGCTTTTACATTTTTATCTGTATGCATTAGTTAGAAGTGTGTTGATTGCATGGGTCTGTTTGTCAAGCCATTTCAGAGGTACACATGAATGACAATACATGAAAATGGAATTCTGTGTGATAAATATGTACAAATGTGTCAGGAACATGTCCTTTGATAGCACTTTTAGCATTTCAAAGAGGTTTTGTTAGCAAAATGGCTCATTTGCCTGTTCTCTTGTGAGGGGTGGGGAGATCAAGGATGAGTCACTGTTATGGCACAAACAAGGATATTCTCCTTCTTTTGCATCCTGCCTGTTGTTAGTATTTCACATCTCTAGCCTATTTTATGCTCCATCAGTGGGTAATACTGACTGACTACCTTTTCTGTTATCTGGAAACAGTTGTTTTGTAATTATGTGATACTTGTGTGTATTATACTTCTGTTGTATTTTAGGACACCCACACATATGTCACTCAGGCATGTCAGTCCATGGAGACCCCCCCCCATTTCACTAATGCTGAAAATCAAGTCATAGTCAATGGGTTTTGGCAACATGCTGCTTTTCTCCTAGAAAGGGGACAAGGAGATATGGCCCATAGGATGCAAATATGGCAGCAGATTGTTCATGATGTCAGTGCCATGGATGGACATGGCAGAACATGCAAACAGGTGTGCCACAAGGCCACTGACATGATAACATCTGCAAGGAGGCGAGCAGCTGACATGTTTCATGACCAAATGGTTACTGGGGGAGGGCCTGCTAGGGAACCACCACTAACCTCCAATGAAGAGTTCCTGACCAATCTGATAGATCCAGACAGCTCCCAAGAGAGTGCAGTATAGCATGTCCAGGATGTGGAAGCAACACCTTCCAAAACATCAAACACATTCCAGAAGGAGCTTCCAGGTAAAGTTTGATATCTCAACAACTAAATAATGTTGCAAACAATTGAAATGAATAAGTTAATTCTGTATCAACATGTCTTGTTTTGGGGGGATTGAAGATTGTTACAGTTATGAGCTTAGTTTGGAGTTGTCAGCCATGTTCTTGTTCAAAGTATCATGAATGCGCATATACAAGGGTAAATGTATTACCCCCTGGGTTACTGTTAATTGTGATGATGTTGCCCATACCTTTTGCTTAACTTCTTCCCAGACTGTCTAGTGTACAGTGCAGTAAATCTTCTGCAGATAGTAAGCCATATATGTTTATGTCAGTAGTGCTGAGCAATTTAAAGAAATATTGTAGTTTGTGATTTTGATCTCAGGCCTGTTGTGTGCATTGCTGTACTGTCTGTAATAGTGGCAGCATTGTTAGTTTGTTATCATATATTGCACAATAGTAGTGCAGGTATTATTGTATTCCTGTGGTTCATGCTTTTTACCACAGGTGATCATGAGACTGGGATTGTTGGCCCTCTGTCACCTGATGTCAGTGGATCCACAGACTCTGATGATAATGGTAGCCAAAGTGAGGCACAGTTGGGTGTGTACAGGTTGAATGTGACACAGAGGTTGACATAAAGCCATCCCTTGCATTTCTATTAAACACAACCAGAGCTACGCCTACCCAGTCCACTGAGCCCAAAGATATTGGACAGGTAGAGGGTATGGACATTGATCAGGGAAGTGTGGCTACTGCGTCTTCAATTACTGTTGAGTCTGTCTGTAGTCAAAGTGTGGGTGAGGTGCCACACAGGAGGATTGAGAGGGGGTTTTGAAGGGGGTCTCCACCTGGTGCAGGTGTCACCACTCGTGCCACTCAACATATGTTTTGGGCCATCATGGAAGCACAGGCACATTCCCATAAGTGCTCCAGACAAATGCTCTGGGTTGTGGATGTGGCACAGTCTGACATGCGCGACTGCCTCCACCTTGTTGCCAATTCACTGGATCAGATGAATGACATGTTGTAATGAGGGGTGTCTGTGATGGAGAAAGGGATGTCATGTCATGGAATGAGCAGTGTCTGTGATGGAACATCTGCTAGGAGGGGAAAGGCATCCTTATGAGCGTAGGTCAGCCACATCATCTGCTGTCAGCCAACATAGCAGTGACCTATCATGCTCCCATAGTGCCAGTAGTTCAACTGCTCTGTCAGTGAGTCTGCTGTCCACACTCAGATGTGGCAGGCCATTGAGTCATGGTCCTGGGCATCCCTGTGTATGGAACTTGTCCAGCAGACATCAGTCACTTTCAGGTAGCAGCACTACATCTGACCGTGGGTGTTTATGTACCAGTGCAACTTCTGCCAGAGCAAGTTCTCATGGTTGGGGATGACAATGATGAACTGCCAACTCTACCATGCATGGCTCACACCTGTCTGACAGACCAAGATATAGTGTAAGCACAGAGCTTGGCCGTGTTCATGCTCACATTCATACACCAATTTCACCTGGAAAACCTCTACAGACACACACACAGCAATTACTCAGTTTGTCTCACTGGCCATTTGTTGTTTTATTCCAATGTCTGCCTTCTTCACTTTCCTACTCACACACACACTTACTGACCTTCTGTATCAGCCTAGGCTTCCTGATCTCCCCCAATAACACCCTGTGCAAGTGTTTTCTATCTTTTGGATTCAGGGATACAAAAGATGTGTCTAATGCTCAGAGTGCATAGCTAACTTAGTACGTAGTATATCTGTATCTGTGTTGTTGACCTGGTCATTGTACCTTTGACTTGTATTGGCCTTTGAAAGTTAGACACTTGATACAACCCAAATTTAACAACATTATAGTGAATGCTCATGTAAGGGTGTTAATATCAGAAACTGCAGTGTGCATCATTACTTTCTAACTTCTCTCTTTAATGATCTTCCAGGATAAATGTATGGTACATATACGTCATGCCATCATATTCAGATCTTAGGACAGTATGACAGCACTGTATTCAAACCTCATAAGAAGAGTATTACAGTATAATGCTATCTTTTTCATGTACATCTACAGACATATGCAGCAGATGGAGAGCCAACAGGGCTTTCTCAGGAAGATAACACAGGGCCTACAAATCATAGCATGCTGTATGGGGATAAATTAAAAGCCATGTCACTGCCATCTGTCTGGTATAGGATGAGGTGATGTATGCCTGGCCTCCAGGCCAGTGTCTGATCATGCCCCGGTAGAATGACTGTATATCCAGACATCTATGTCTGATAACATCAGCAGTGTCCATTGAGTATGTGATAATAACAGTGCCCCACATGCTGCAGTAAAAGTCTGTCTGTAATGTCAACCAAGCGCATGAACGCACACATAGTTAACTGCAGTGAGAATAGAACCCCTACCTATCTAAGCACACAGACTACAGAATGCAGTATGTAATGCAAGCACCATGGCACAAGTCTGATTTTTATACAACTGCAGATGAACTTATAGTACATAACATCAGCAGCCCATGTGTGCAACAAGATGTTGGCAGGCCTGCATAGGTTTATAGCTTCATAGGTTCATACAAAGCTACTACCAAATTGGCACTAGATTCATAGTTTCATAGGAGATTACTAGGCTAACGCTAATGGCCCTAGGGCTTTGTCAAGCCTGCCCAAGTTGTACCATTGTTCTGTTATCAACCAAGAAATGTAGTCCATATTTGTGAACCCATGATCAGCACTGGTTGACCCTGTCTTAGAGTGACATAGATGAAATCCCTGGGGTAAATCTATGCTTGTCCCAGTTACGCTTAAATAGGTCCTTGAGGAGCTCAGTTTCAGATAAATTGTGAGTTTGTTCCATACAAGTGGCAATCTCTGCAAGACATATCTGTGTCTCCAGCATGTCCTGTTGATGTTGCAGGCTAGGTTAAGGTCCTTAGAGTAAGTGAGTCTTGTCCCATGTGATTTGCAGTAGTGTATCAATTTTCCATGTTGTTGAGTACTAGGTAAAGGACATTCAAGCCCCATGTGAGGGTGCAGGTTATCTCTTCCAGATCATTCGTGTACAAAGGGCAGGAATCTTAGGGTGAGCATGTTTGAGCTCATATGTATATCCCACTTGATGGAAAGATAGTTAAAGTTAATCATGCCTAGGGTGTTTGGCTATAGTATGCATGACTCAAGTATGTCTAGGAAGGCACTTTGTGGTTTTCACTGTTCATGTTGGTGAACCTCTAGCTAACAATGATGTTGAGGGGGGTTTCTCCTACAGTTAGTTGGACTTGTAGTAACTGTAGGAAGCCATACTGCTGAACCAGTCTTGATATGTACTTGTCTTTTATGAAGATGGATACACCTCCTCCTTTGGTTCTTTCATTTTCATTTTGTGGCCTGAAGATGTGAAAGGCATTATAGCCTTTCATGGCCAGAGTACTCTCTGTGGCCCTAAACCATGTCTCTGTGACTGCACAAACATCGACATCTTCCCAAGTAAGAAGTGCCTCCACTGAGTGTAGTTCCTGATTTAGACTCCTAGCACTAAACAGCATAACCTTGATTTCATTTTTTGTGGATATTTTTACATCAGGAAGTTTGTTCTTATGACATTGCCTAAACAACTCACTATGAGGGAGGCAAGTACTGTACCTTGGCTAGTAACCAAAAGTCAAGAGGTGACAGATGAAGACTATCCCTGGCAAAGCAGCATGGTCTGTCAACCATATCTTCCCAGCCTGATAACTACTGGATCTGTCTGGAGTGACACCATTAGCTAAGCCAGTTGTTGAATTCAATAATTCGTTTGTTTGTATTGAGGCATAATCCTGAGTGAAGGTAGAATGCTGCTTAGGGCTATGGATACACCTGTCTGGGACACATAATCAGAGAGGTCAGTCATAAGTCTCTTCATATAGTCCAGTGAGATACGTCTCAAGTCATTTACTCCAACATGGAGTACGACAGAGGTATAACTGTGGTTGTTTTTGAGAGACTTGAGTGCATGCATGACTTGCAGATCCTGGCACCTGACAGGCAGCTGACTGTGACTTTCTCCTTGTACAACCTGGTTAGGGGGACATCTGTGTGCCTCACTAAGGATTCACCTATAACCAAGACATTGGTTTTGAAGTGTTTTGCCTTAAGTGCTTAATTGGTGAGACACTGACACATTTGTTTTTATATGTAGTGGGTTCCGTTGGGACTGTTATGTGTGCATAATGTTTGCATTTGCAAGGTTTCTGCTCTTTTGGTAAGCTTCTAATTAGTACCTCTGTCTACGTGGGTTTATGTGTGTACATTTGGTTTGTTGAGGAGGTGAAGAGTGTGTGCTGACAATGTGTTTGATACCTGGTGAATTGTTACCTGTGAGAGAGAGCATTTATTCTTGATTCGTTGCATACTTCCATCTCTCACATATTGTATTGGTAAGTTTTAGGAGGAAATGGTTATCACTATACATGAGGAAACTAGCTGTGTAAAAACACAAGTACCCTTATAAAGCATATTTAGATGGTCATTGTTAGCAGGGATTTTGTGAGCAGCAACAATTGTGCCTGTCTGTGAGGGACATATATGCCATCCCAGAGGCTGAAATAAGCTCCCACTGTGTGTGAAGCAGTGCTCCTCAATGACCCTGTTCATTCGCAACCTTGACTACTGGTTTGGTGATTGTACAGTTGCCTCTGAGTTGGCACCTATGTCCCTCATGGACAGGGCCAGCTGTTGCTATTCACAAATATGCTCTGCTACAAGCAACCATCTAACTATGCTCAATAAAGCTACTTGTGTTTCTACACAGCTAGGCCTCTACACACTGTAGTGCTATTAGGCTAGTAGCCTCATATGAACCTATCTACATGGCCTGCTGATGCCATATATTATAAGGTCACCTGCACTCCTATATGATGCAGACATGTGCAGTGGGGCTTGCATTTTCTGCACTCTGATAGGTAGATTTCTGTTCTTACTGCAGTTGAGTGTGTATGTATGTGTGTGTGTGTGTGTGTGTGTGTGTGTGTGTGTGTGTGTGTGTGTGTGTGTGTGTGTGTGTGTGTGTGTGTGTGTTTAGCTAGAAGGGCAGAAGTTAGTATCCCACAGTTACTACTCCAATAGCGTGGATTACCAGTATTTTGATACTTCTTCATGCCTATACATTAATTTCATGCAAGCATCCCAATCTGTGTCTCCCACATGGCCTGCTGATGTCATCTACTATAAGTTCACCTGCACTCCTATACAAATCAGACTTGTGCTGTGGCACTTGTATTAAGTACTGTGTTTTGTAGTCTGTGTACCTAGATAGGTAGGGGTTCTATTCTCAGTGCAGTTTTGTGTGTGTGTGTGTGTGTGTGGTTACTTGAGATTATAGAGAGCCTTTTACACCAGCATGTGGAACACTGCTATATTCTTCCCAACAGACACCGCTCATGTCATCAGCTATATTACATTTTTGGATATGCAGTACTTTCTCTAGGGCAGGATCAGAGACTGGCCTGGGGGCCAGACAGAGATCATGTCATCCTATACAATAAAGTTTATAGTGACATGGCTTTTAATCTGTCTGCATACATCATGGCATGGTATGTAGGTCCTATGTTATCTTGCTGAGAAAGCCCTATGGTCTCTCCAACTGCTACATGTGTCTGGTCAGGACCATGTAAAAAAGAGCATTATACTCTATTAGTGCTGTAATGCGATTTGACTACATTGCTGTCATACAATCCTAAAATGTAAATATGATGGGATGACTTATGATGTGCACAACATAGATTTTCAATAGCAGTTTGGACACTTTGTGGTCAAAGTTCAGATTGCTATCTAAATGTGTTCCCAGTGCTTGCATCACTGGGTTTCTGCCTAGCATGACTGTTGTCAGTGCTGTTATCAATATGGAACTGCACCTTTCAGATGGGCAACATTACAAGCACACATTTCAGCATTTATTTGTAGATCAAGTGCCTTTGTCAACATTCATTTGTGTGTGTTAGCTCCTCCTGTACTATATTATCACCATTGGTGGACTCAATGATTGCATGCAATATGCAACAATCAGCAAACTTGGTAAGCCAAAGGTTATATACTTTAGCCTGAACTGTTGAGAAATACAGTTCAAACAGTGAAGGGCCAAGCACAGATCCGTGGGTTATGCCAATGGTGACAGCTCTACTGGTACAGGTTGATTCACTAACTGTCAAATGATGTTTTCTGTCGGTGAGCAAATTGTTCAACCATCAACTGACGTAAGGTTTAATCCCCAGCTTGTTTTTTTTTTTTCAGTGATACCTGCGTGTGTGATTGTGTCAAAACCCTAGGCCAGATCACAATAGGCAGGATGCACTATCTTACCCTCCTGCATGCCTATTCCACAGAATTAATGTACTGTGACAAGGTCACAGATCAGCTGTGGCATGACCCAGCACATACACCTTTCTGATACACTGGAGTACACAGTTCAATACACCCTCCACATGACCTATGTTCCCCTACAAGAGTGTAAATCAACATACATCCACCTGCATTGGGGGGACAGCACCTGATTCATGTATGTATAGGGACATCCTGACTCTCCTTGTCTGTGAGGTAGATCAACATTTCATCATGGACCTTATCAACATGTATACTAGTAATATTTCAGGTATATGCAACAGACCTGTGTGAGTTGTTACTGCTGCAACAAGTCCATTGCACCTGACAGATGTCTTCAAAGAGGTCATCAAGGGCATGCATGATGACAACAGCATCATCTTGTGGAACTTGAACAGTTGAAGGCACTTGACAAAAAGTTACACTGTGGTATTCAGTCAACACTGTTGCATATGGTCATAAACAGCTATATCACCAAATGGTTATAACTGTATATGACATACATGGCATCTCAATATGTTGAAATGTGTGACAGGACATATATCTCAGGTCCAGTGATCAGGTCAGCACATCAAGGGTGTTTGCTAGGCCCTTGTCTGCCCCTTAGTTAAGTGATGGACATCACAGATGACATACAAATGCTGTGTCAGAACAGCTGCCTGGAAGACTGCAGCTTGTAGGCAATCACTGATTACAACTGTGATATTAGTATCATATACACAGTATCAACATATACCAGAGACTGTTGCCACAACCATGAGAACACCTGCATTGATGAGACACATGGAGGGATGTGATGCTTCAGGACACAGTCACATCACCCAAGTATAATGTGGATATCACACCCTATAATCAGACCAATAGGTATGTGACCTGTGTCCTGAGGTAGAGGGTAAATTGTACATCCACCAGCATGTGGTCTCAATATTGACTACTCCCTGGACTGTAACACAAGTACTAGGCTTGTGAAGGACATGCACATCAGAGGGCCTACTTACGTCATGATTCCCAGCCTTCTTCACACCGATAACTGAATACAATGCACTCTTCTCCATGTACCTCCCTACACATGTTCCAGTGATGTGTAACTGAAGTGTACCACCTTTGCCACAGTGTGCTGTCACACAGCTTATTGTCCTTACCTAGGTATTTTTTCTGTGGAATATACATGACTGTCTGATGGTGCGGAACAACAATCAAATTGTTACACAAGATGCATGTGTGCTACCTGTTCATCTTATGCACATACTGCATACATAGGTGTTTGACAACATTAATGGCATGTATATCATTTGTGACAGTGTGAATTGTACTATTGATGTATGCCATGCACACAAGACAACTATCCTCTAGTGCCCATACTGTCACATACAGGCATATCAGTGTCCCTCCTAACACCTCCTGCAGGTATTACAGTACCAGGACAGTGTGCATTGTTATCCTCATAGAGTGTGGATGTATCATACTAGTTGTTCAGTGTGTGTGCAGGCTCATCTGCTTTCACTCAACATCACATATATTATGTGAGAGGCATGGAAATAGTGGTGGTATTATTCAGATATTGTCCATGACTATGGATACCTCCACTGAAAGTACAGTCATATTCATGTATATTACTTTGCACAGCCTCCCAATATGCACCCTTCCTCAATTGTATGTCATATCCCTGATAGATGTCCTCTTCATTATTCATGTAAGGATGCTTATCTCACACACACACATCCTCCCCATTATGTCACCTTGTGTGTCAGTCACAAACAACACGTATTCACTGTACAGTCTGTACTGTACCATATAGATATGTGCTTGGTGTTGCTGATACAGCCGTCTTCCATTGACATGCCCTCCTGTGCTGCACATGCAGGAGTTTCACTTGTACGCTTGCCCTGTGTTCATTCCTACAATTCATCTGTGTGTCCCTATTCAGTGCACACACTTTTCCTGAGTGTTCATTTTGCATGGTAGGAATGGAATATCACAATACTCTGCCCTGTAGGTACACTGTCCTGTACTATGTTTGGACCATATACCTCACATTCATACCTCTCTAATGTCCAGATAATCCTAGGACATCCAGATGTTTTCCTTATCAGATATGTGGCTTTCTGCCATATCACAGGGATGATCTCTGGACTGCTATGACTCAATATTACAGACATTTAGATGCATACCTCTCAACTGTCCTGATCTGTGCATGATGTCCAGTTTTTTCTCATATTTGTGATCTTTTCCTCTTAACATGTTGTTTTCCTGACAAATCATTGGCATGTCATTGCAGAGTGCAGTCAGTAACTGATGACTGACATTCAAGTGTCAAACATCTTGCTCTTCAGAAAGGTCAAGTTTGTATGTGAAATATTAACAATCTGCCCCTATTTCTTTCCCCTTGTCTCCCCATTTTTATGGCTTTGTCCACATTTCTTGCTATAACAGGATCAGAGTGTTACATTCAAACACATTACTATGTGACATCTATGTCAAATATGTCCCTATTGCTGGTTCTTAGTCCTCTTATTAAGTTGGTTCTGAGCAGATATGTTGTGGCCTCTGTACAGATATGTTGCACTGACAGAATGACAGGTATTTGTACAGCCATACCTCTCAATTGTACAGATTTTTTAGAATATGCAGATTTTGCCTCATATTTTTAGGTCTGTTTCTCATACAGTTGTGGTTTTCTGGCAAATCATAGGTAAATTCTTGAGGATTGAAGTCAGAAAATAGTGAAAGTCATTTCAGTATCAGACTTCATGATGCTTCTGAAAAATCATGGGAATGCAAAACCTGTCTTTCTATCAACTTTCTAAGTTTGTAAGAGCAATATCTAATAGGTACGTCCCTAGCATACATCTCAACTATCCAGATTTTCACAGACTTTCCAGATTTTTGCCTCTTATTTTTGTCCAGTTCCTCATATAATGTATGGTTTTCTGACAAATCACTAGAATGTTCTGAGAATTAGTCACTAAATAATGACATTCCTTTGAGTTTCAGAAATGCTAACACAAGTTCTGATATTCTAGCAAATTTCTAAGTGTATAAGAGCAATACTCAATATGTGTCCCTATTTATGGGCGTCTGTCCTCACATTATGCCATGCTTTGTCCAGATTTCTTGTGCCAAGAGGTTGAGAGGTATGGACCCCAGCTGTCTTCCTTTGTCGTTACCTCACAGCAGTCCAGATTTTCACAGAATGTTCAGATTTTTGCCTCGTGTTTTTGGTCTGTTTCTCATAAATTTGTTGTTTTCTGGAATTTGTAGCAAATCATTAAGGACTGAATTCCCTAAATAATGACAGGCATTTGAGTTTCAGCCTTCATATCCTTCAGAAAATGTATGGTGGCACAAGACCTTTTATTCTAGCAACTTTCTAAGTTTATAAGAGCAATATTTAAAATTTGTTCCTACTTTTGAAGATTTGACCCCCATTATTTTTGTCTTTGTCCGGATTTTGTGTGCTAAGAAGATGAACGCTATGCCTCTGTTCCCACATTATTTATAGCTTTTGTCCATTTTTCTTGCTCTCATCTGAATTGTATAGCCCTGGTGACCATTGTGGCATTCTGAGCAAATCCATGGACCATGTATGCTCTTCTTTACACAGAATTCATATGTGTGTTTGCTTACAAGGTTTTGCAGCCAGTAATACTGTTGTGAGCCGCAAAACCTAGCTTAGGCACACTGTGCCTCATTAATATGCATTATGTGTTGCTGCACACTGAGCACCATCAGGGTCGCAGTTACACTCCATGTAGGTTCTGAGTAGAGCCTATATGGAGCTTAATGAATCATGGGGCATGTTTTTTTTTTCTTTTTGTCCTGTCCTTCTTGCACTCATCTGACCCATTCACTCCTTCATTAAAGTGTGAGCCCTCCAGTCCATTGGTTTCTCAGTGGAAGCAAGTGTCAGATGATAGAGAGTAGGCCAGTCCACATATCCTGTAGACTGTTCTATTCCTCACCTCCTCAACTGCCTGAAAGCTCTACTGCAGCACTTAGGAGGTGCTTACTTCTTCATTGGATCATAGGATCATAGGAAGTTACTAGGCTATTGGCCCTGATGCCCTTACAAGCCTAGCCAAGAATTTAGCCCATGTTATAACAAGTCAGCACCCGATGCTCCTGTCCAGGGACAAAAGTGAAATCCCAGGGGTGTATTTTCTGTTCCCCATCCAGGTTGCACTTAAAAACGGTTAATGATTTATTCGACTTAACACGGAGAGAGAGTTTATTCAACAGAAGGGGGAGTCTCTGTGACACAAATCTGTCCTGCTACCAAGTCCTATTAATGTCACAGACCAGGTTGAGGTCGCATGTGTGGGTTATTTGAGTGGAGCTTAATTTGCGGATATGCAGCAGTCCCATCAAGGCAGGGTCTGAGATTTCTGTTTGAGGGGAGACAGAGGGGTGAAGTTTTCACTGAACCTCTCTGCCAGCAGGTTGGCTATATCTATGGCATTTGTTTATATGGTGTCCTTGACCATCCATTCTGAGCAGATCTGAGTGCTTCCTTTGAGAATGTGGACATATGTGAAGAAGGCCTTATGATTGTCTTTAGTAGATGTGGCCAGTTTGGACTAGAAGTTTGCTTTGGAAGATTGTACTAGTGCTCTTATTTCCTTGTTTATGCTAAGGAGAGATTTGTTCCAATTAGGCACCTGCTCCTTCTTGGTCCTGTTCACCAATTTTTTTCCTTTTATTATAGCATTTATTTATTGCAGATGTCCACCAGACAGGTTTACTCTTCCTTGAGGAGGATGATTTTGTCCTGTCGGGTATTCCTGATTCCATGCAGCTCTATAAATGATTGTATAGTACTTTGGCGTAGGTTTGGACATAAGGGCCAGTTCCTATGGAGGGAGAGGGGGCTGTGAATCTGTTTATACCTTCCCTCAGGAGGTTGTAATCAGTTTTGGAGAAGTTTTTTTTGTCTGTCACCAGCTAGCAGGGGTTGTGGGACATGGTGACTTTGAAATTGACCGCTTTGTGGTCGGATCTTACCAGAGAGGATACCACTATAGGGATACTGCAATGGTTACTCATGTTGCTTAATACCAAGTCCAAGATATTTTCACCTCTTGTGGGGGTGTCAACCAGCTGGTCCAAGGCATTTACACTGATGAAATCAAGGAATCTCTGGACATTTGTGTTTTGGCATGAGTAGTTCTTCCAGTCTATGGTTGGATAATTAAAGTCACCCAGGATCAGGGTAAATGGCTGAATCTTGATAGAGTTGAAGATGTCCAGATAGGTGGAGTGGACATCCTAAGTCAAAGTTGGGGGCCCATAGCTAGTTATGATTTGAATAGGGATCTTGTCAATGGTTAACTGCACCTGGGGTATCTCCTGTGAGCGTTACTGTTTGATGAGGCCTAGAGGTGTGTATGTTTTTATATATAGTGCAACTCCACCTCCTTTTACTTTGCTGCCCACGATTTGTGGTCTGAATGTATGATAGGATGAGTAACCTGGTATGGCTGGGGTGCTATCCACAGCTTTGAACCAGGTTTCTGTGGCTACACAAATATCAGCATCGTCCAGGGTTAAGAATGCTTGTAATGACTGCAGTTTCATGTTTAGACTCCTAGCATGACTTTTAATTTGCATTTTGATGACATTTTCATGTTGGTAGTTTTGACCACATGGCATTGTCTAAAAAAGGCACTATGGGGAAGGCAAGAGCCTTTGCCAGAAGCCTGAAGCCCAAGGGAGACAGATGCAGTCCATCTCTGGCAAAGCATCGTGGTTTGTCAATCATGTCTCCCCAGGCTATCAGGTACTGGATCCCCTTTTAATGACACTGAAACTAAGCCAATTGTTAGTCCATCACTTTCTGTTTGTATTGAGGCATCCTTCTGGATGACAGTAGAATGCTGCTTAAGGCTAAGGACAAACCTGCCTGGGACACATATTCAGAGAGATCGATCAAGTCTCTTTTCATATTGTCAAGGAGGTACATCTGAAGTCATTCACGCCAGCATGGACTATGACAGAGTCATAACAGTACCTGTTGTTGAAAGACTTGAGTGCATGGATGATATGGTGGATTCTGGCACCTGACAAGCAGATAACTGTGACTTTCTCCTTATCTAGCCTTGTGAGGGGTACATCTGTATGTGTGTCACAATGCAGTCTACTATGACTAATATGTTGGGTTTATGTTTAGGCATTAGTGGCTGTGAGACATGGGTATGTGGACAATGTGTGGTATGTGGTGTGGTGAGCAGTGGATTACGCGTGTGTTTTTGCCTCAGAGGTCTCTTTTGTTTGGGTATGTTTTTGTTGAGGACCGCCACATATGTGGGTGTGTGTTTGAGGTGTGGTGTTTGTGTTGACAACCTTCTCAGTGTCAGATGTACTGGCTTGTGAGGGAGAGAGTATAGACTATAGGTTCTTAATATAATTGCATCTCTCAGAAATTGTGTTCCTAGGTGGTTGTAGCAGAGGGCTGTCAGTGTACATGAGGCAGTTGCTACACTGTCTCAGGATGCCCATATCAACCAGAGTGGCAGGAGAAAATATAGGAAATTGTTCATCTATATTTGTCAGAATCTGAGGGAGAGAGGCCAGAGAGAGCTAAGAGGGTACATGGTGGAAGGTCTAAGAGTAGTACTACTAGGTGATCACACAAGTGCTACTAAGGGAAAATCTCTAGCTGGAATACCTCACTAAGGGTTAAAAACAGTACAGCTGTGGTGCATGACATGCAAACAACCCCAAACCAGCTGAAACACAGTGTTTAAATACCACAAAAAAAAACTAGAAGATTCTAGTAACACAGAAATCTAGCAAATCCTGCTAGTCCTTGCTTTCTTTACCAATCAGTTTGCCAGCCAAGGTCCAGGCAGCCCTGCTACTCTAAGTAGCAGAGGACATAGGCCCCTACCAACACAAGATGGCTGCCAGAAACACAGACAGCAAAAAACACAACTCTGGATGAAGCAAACCTGTATCCAGACTATGCCACTCAATTTAAGGGTAAAGAACACAGTAAAACTCACAAAAAATGCCACAGATTAACTACTTACAGATAAAAATAGAACTCACAGTATGGAAAAAATACAGCTAAACAGTAACAAAATGCAGTTAATCAGGAATTGCTTTACAACAGTGCAAATTTGATAAATTATCTTGCAATCACAACAGTATAAAACAGCTCAAATAAAGCAGCAATTCAGTAGAATACTGTAATCAATTTAATAAGGCTACCAACAAGCAGAAACAAATGTGGCAAGCTATCGACAAGCAGTAACAAATGCGGCAAACTAAATGCAATGGAACACCTAACACAAGCAGCAAAATTAAGTAGGAAGAGGCACAATACATTTCTATTTATTTTTTTTCAAGTAGAAAGTGAGGAGACAGAAGATAATTCAAGGTTAAGAAGCTAAAGGGGTGGGCCTTCACAACTGATCTTACTGTACTCAGTAGAATGAGCTGATGCAATGAGACTCGGAGGAGTATCCATTATCAAATTTATAATAGAGTCAGGTGACCCAAAAGCCACCAAACTTTAAGACCACAACAACAGTTGGGCTGGTGGATGAAAATACAAAATCAAAACAGAGGTAAGGATTGAATCCACTAAACCTAAAAACAGTTGCACAATTTAAATAGATACACAGCTATTATTGTTTTAGTTAATCAGAAGTGCAGAAAACAATTAAAAATAAGCACTTATCTTTTGTAGTCTCACAGCAGTTTTTTGTAAAACAGCAGAGCAAGGGCAGAAGGCCTAACTCACTGCAGCTTTGAGCAAACAAGCACAAACTTGTTTAAACACTGGCTATTTAAAGCAGAGAAATGAGAACCAGCCAAATTATCCAATCAAAAAACAGAGCCCTATAGCAGTAACACTATTCAGATCAGACAAAACTGAAAACCCTCCCATGAAGAAATAGCTAGGCCTGTCTAGACAAAAGAGTAGCTGTACTACAAGCTCCAAATGACACAAACGATACTAGATTCAGCTCTATGCTAGTGTCTTTCAAGTAAAATGAACAGAACAAACAGAGAAACAAAAAAGAAGACAGATAAGGTTTGAATTCACTAAGCCTAAAAAACAGTTGCACCATTTAAACAGATATCTTACACATATACAGCCTCATGATTAAGCAGCACATCACCTGCAGTGGTGGGCATGCAAATGCCTTCATGCTGCGCTGCTTGCCAGTGCAATTAAACAAGTAACATCCTCCCTCTACATCATAACTCTCAGCTTCCTTGTCATGAATTCTGGATAAAGTCAAAAATAATAGGGAGAACAAAGGACCAAAACCAGGGACAATTTTAAAATAGTGCTCTAACTTACTTAAAAAAGTTTATAGAACAATGTGTATTGTATTAATATGCATTTTATGAACATTGAAACACATGATGTTCTAAAGTCTGGTGTTACTGACAGAATATAAACCCCAGTAATGTACCAGAAAATCTAACAATGTATGGGGTACAATACAAAAATATGACATACAATCAAGGACATTTTGCAAAATGAGGTACAGCTGATAAGATATGCACGAGGTGGGTAAGTCAACATCAGCTACTCACTCCCATCCTCCCTCAACCAGGCTCTCTTTTTAAAATCTTATCCAGATTTTCCATAGCTTTAATTCCAAAAAGCAAGCCCCTTTTAATGTCATGGCTGTAATCCACATCTGCAGAGATCTTTCAGCTAAAGAAAATAATTTGTCATGGCTTTCATTTCTTCCCCATCTATTTGCAGAGAATTTTGATAGGGCTAGATTACAGTCATCCATCAATCCACAACCCCTTTTTCCCATATTTTCACATGGGTTTGGGGGTACACTTCAATAGTGGCACTCATCTAGGGCCAAGGTTCACACTGCTGGGTGGCTAGCCCTGCCATTTTGCTAGATTGCATAACTGTATTTATTTATTTATTTAGTGGCACTAAACCACATTCTTCAACATTCACTCATTTTCAGCCATCAGAGTGACATCACTTGAATATGTGAGTGTTAATATTTCTGTTGTCAGTTTTGATGCCAGATTGTTTTGTCTAAACCATCAGTTTAGAACATAAATGTATGTATCCTTTGTTGACTAAGTTAGTCTCACTAGTCTAGTGGCTTAGTTTCAGGGGAGAACTGAGATATTATTTCTGTTAGTAGGACAAATTTAGCTAGGGCACTGCGAGAACTTTTCAATAAGGTGCCATGTGATCTTCTGCATCCACTTGAGCTGTCAACAACACAAGAAGATTCTGTTCAAAGGAGAGCATACTCAGGAGTGCAGCAGATTCATGTCAACTTGCCAAAGTCAATTTCAGCAAACAGAAACCAATTGAAAACCTTTTGGCAAAACTCCCATTGATGAAAATTACAACATTTTTACAGGGGGCTTGCCCCATGCATCTCCATGTGGGAAGACAGCCCCACACCCTCCTTGACTTGCATATACAAACACTGAAGTCACACTACATTGGAGAAGAAAACAAACTTCACTGTCAGCAGACAGCACCCATTCTTTTTACATTCTCTTAAATGATCCTTGTTGAAGTGACACATTCTTAAGCGCAGCATAGGTTCATAGGTTGATACTAGGCTATCTGCCCCAGCATTTATAAGCCTAGCCAGAGTATGTTTGGCTTTCACCACCCTTTTAGATTAGCTGACTGTGCCTCTGTATAGTACGTCACAGAAGGTAGCCCTTTTAAGGTTTGTTTACTATACCTCTGTCAAGCAGCGACACAGAAGAGATCCCAGGGGTAAACTTACGATCTCCCATCCATTCGTCAAGATTTCTCTTGAAGAGGGTCAGTGAGGGGTTCTGCCTGACATGGATTGGGATTTTGTTCCAGAGTGAGGGGAGCCTCTGGGATATGAATCTGTCCCTCGAGCATGTCCTATTTATTTCTGTGCTGAGATTCAGGTCCCTGGAGCATGTAGCTCTAAGGGATTTAGATTTCCTGAGGTGAAGCATGTCCATTAATTCTGGGTTGGACATGGCTTTATACGTCAGAAACAGATCGCCTCTGAGTAGGCAGTACCCAACTGAGTAGAGCTGGAGTTTCTTTAGCCGAACTGCATAGGGCATCTGTTTGAGCCCCTTGATCCTCTTGGTGAGATACTTTTGGGGTCTTTCCAGTTGCTGAAAGTGTCGGGTAAGGTACATCCCAAACAGGGCATTGTACTCAATTATGGGCCTGATAAGTGATGAGTAGAGGGGCACAATGACCTCTCTTGATCTAGAGGTGAACCCTTTCATGATAAGGTGGGCTATATAGAAGGTCTTTCTAACCACTTTGACAACGTGATTGTCAAAGGAGAGATTGCTATGTACTTGGGTCCCCAAGTCCCTAATTACTTCTTCCGTACTTAGTGGATTACCACCTATGTGGTAATTTGTGGGCACTTTGTTTTTTCCAAAGGGGATGACTATGTACTTTTTGGCATTTAGCTTTAGGCCATGGCTCTGGCACCAGTTATCCATCTCTATGAGACCCTTTTGGAGGATGCTTGTGTCAGTCGGAGAGTCGATTATAGCACCCAGTTTGCAGTCATCTGCAAACTTGGTCAGCCATAGTCCACCCGTGTTAGCCTGTACCTCAGAGAAATATATACCGAACAAGAGAGGTCCCAAGACTGAGCCTTGTGGGACACCACTTGTAACTGGTTTAAAGTCTGACATGGCACCTGCTATTCTGACCATATGGGTTCTATCCCTGAGCCAGTTTGCAACACATCTTGTGACATAGGGGTTGATATTTAAGCTGGTGAGCTTATATATGATGCCCGAGTGGGGTATTGTGTCAAAGGCCTTTGCGAGGTCCAGGTAGGCTGTGTGGACTACCTTCCCTTCATCTATGGCTTTGGTAACTGTTTCAAAGAAGTCGACCAGGTTCAAGAGGCAAGATCTGCCCTTAATGAAGCCAAATTGGGTAGGATCCAGTGTCTGGAGGTTCCCAATGTCTTTGTTTATGATTTCCATGATGATATGTTCCATAGCTTTGCAGACCAGGCTAGTCAGGCTTATAGGGTGATAGTTTCTGGGGTCTGTTTTGGCACCACCTTTGTGGAGTGAGACCACTGTTGCTGTATGCCATTCCTTGGGAACATATCCTGTAGTAAGGCTGAGATTGAACAGTGACTTTATATGAGGGTTTAGTTCTTCTTGGAGCTCATGTAAGACGCAGCCCGGGACATCGTCTGGTCCCATTGATGCTGTGTTTTTAGCTTTGGAGAGGGCAGCTCTCACCTGTGCATCTTTGATCTCAGGAAGGCTACACTCTGTTGGGATAGACATTTGCTCTTTTGGGGAGGAAGGGCGGGAGAAGTTTGCACTGAACCTTTCTGCCAGGATGTTGGCAATGTCTGTGGGTTCAGTGAATTTTTTGTCATTTTGCACTAACTCAGAGCATATCTGGGAGTTGCCTCCCAGGTTTCTGACATAACTAAAAAAGGCCTTGTGATTATCTTTAGTGTCTTGTGCAATTTTTCTTTCAAAGCTGGCCTTAGAAGATTTTATGAGGGATCGTAGTTTCTTGCTAGTACTGATCAGTGATGCCTTCCCTTTTGGGGATTTTGCTCTGTCATGTAGTAGCTTTCTCCTTCTGTTGTATAGCTTATTTATGGCTGGGGTCCACCAGACAGGTCTCCTGTCTTTGGAGGAGTGAGTCTTGGTTTTATTTGGGATAGCATGCTCCATGCATTCCTGTAGGTGTCCATAGAATGCTTTTGTAAAAGATTCTGCATTTTGGGCCGTATTGTCCACTGGCCCGGGGGCTTTGAAGGATTCCACGTCAGTTTTGCAAAGTGTGAAGTTTGCTTTTGAGAAGTTCTTCACCATGGTTTCCTTGGCTAGGGGTGGGGATGGAATATGGATGTCCAGTGAGATTTGTTTATGGTCTGATCTTACCAATGAGGGGTATACCTCTGGTGTGGAACATAGAGATCCCATGTTGGTGATGACCAGATCCAGTATGTTTTCCTCTCTTGTGGGAGTGGTGACCAGTTGTTACATAGCATTTGAGTTTATAAATTCTAGGAACCGTTGGGCGAGGGTGTTTGGGCATGAGTAGTTTTTCCAATCGATGTTTGGGTAGTTGAAGTCGCCCAATATAATAGTGTTTGGAGAGACTTTGATATTCTCCAGTGTTTTCAGGAAAGCCAAGTGAGGTTCCTGTGTTTGGGAGGGTGGTTTGTAGCAGGCTACAAACTGAAAGGCAGTTTTGCCCACTGTTAGTTGCACATGTATGGTCTCCGAAGCTTCGTGCAGTGCCACTAGCCCGGAGGTATGGGTATCTTTGATAAATATGGATAGTCCCCGTCCTTTTGTGGTTCAGTCCAAATTTTGGGGCCGGAAAGCATGGTATGAAGTATAGCCTGGTAGTGCTGGGGTGCTCTCGGGAGCCTTGAACCAGGTTTCTGTTACTGCACAGATATTGATATTCTCCATTCTGAGGAGAGTCTCAAGTGCGTACATCTTGAGCTTTAGACTTCTGGCATTGAGTTGCATTACCCTTAGTTGTTTTTTTCTTTGTGTTGTCTATGGGGGTGGGTTTGTCTTTTGAGCCTTGCCTAAAAAAGGCACTATAGGGGAGGCAAGAGCCTTATCCAGTATTTGAAAACCCAGGGGTGACAGGTGCAAGCTGTCCCTAGCGAAGCAACGTGGCTTGTCGAGCATGTCATCCCAGGCTGACAGTCACTGGATCCCCTTCTAATGTTGTAATTGAGTGTTAGTAATCTAGTCCCCTGAAGTGGGAATAGAACCCACAGACTTAATTTTTTCAACATCATAGACAACTGTGCTACCTGTTGCAGCATTAACAATGCAAAATAATATATATTCATTAAATACATTGGCATATTAGGGTTTGGCATAATGGCTAAGGTGTTTACCTTCCAAACACAATGTACAGGGTTTGAGTCTCACCTTTGGAAAACATGGCTGAGTTTAAAAAGTCTAGTAATCACCTATGAACCTATGTAGGCAAACATTACTAGAAAATGGAAATTAAAATCTAAACCAACTGTAGCTGAAGTACTCAATATTGTAAAGGAGTTAAAAGAACTGGAGGAGGGATCTATGGAAAAGGGAAGGAACAAATTACACAGGAAAAATGGAATTTGTAGGAAGAATGACTGGAGAATATGAAAACCATAATGTATAAAAATATCAAATACAGAATCCACCAACCCAAGAAATAGTGTTAACTTGGATCCTTAAGGAGGTGTGGACCCAGAAACAACTGTGAATATGGTTCATGCTTGGGAGGGGGGAAAATCCTGGAGTTTGATATTGTGGTCTTCAGCATTTTGGTCTTTTGATATGGTCTCAGGTTTATGGGTTTCAAGATTGTGATAGTAAACTATATATATATATATATATATATATATATATATATATATATATATATATGTGTGTGTGTGTGTGTGTGTGTGTGTATAAATTTATTTCTCTCTTTCTATATATACATATATTCTATATGTATATATATATATATATATCTATATATATATATATATATATATATATATATATATCTATATATGTATATATATATATATATATATATATATATATATATATATATGTATATATATATATTATATATGTATCTATATATGTATTTATGTAATTTTGCAGTATTTATTTTCAATATGTATGACAGGTTTATGCATGTTTAATCTGTATGAGTTGTTGCACCAATTGTTAAATATTTTATATTTTATGAAAAGGGTAGGGACTGTATTACAATTGTATTTTAATGCAATGTATTTTTTATATATACGTTTCATATTGAAAAGAAGGAACTATAACAGGCACTAGCACTTTAAATATTAACAGGAGGAATGTCATGTGATGTTAAATTTTGTTTTAAAAGGAGTATAGTTAGATCAAAAGGCAGTTCTGATGAAGTCTGTATTTGATGAAAGCGCTTAACTGGATATATTGTGTGTGTCAATAAAATTCGTTTTTATTCGGATCTACGAAGTGCTGGTGTTTGGCGAGTCTAATTGGAACAGATTGTTGTTGCTTGACTCTTGTTATCAGTTGTTCGCTGTTCCAGCTAACTGTTTCTTGGTTGTATTTGGAAAATGGACTCTCTTGACGAGTTACCTTCTATTTTTTCCCCCCGAAGAGACGAGATCAGGGGGCTTCAGTCTGAAATGGCTATCATGCGTGGAGAGCTGACAAGGTTGATAGACCTAATGACACAACCTAACCCTGCGGTAGGTCACAACAGGTCCGTGACGTCGACGCGTTTTGAAGGCCGCAATGGTGACCAGAAGGGTGGTAGGAGCGTTTGGATGAGTCGCGATGAATTGGAGGTTCCAGCCTCTCATGGATCCTGACCGGAGCACGATTCCTTGCTCAGAAATGTATCTGGAGGTGACAGGAACGGATCGGAGGTGGATTTTATCAAAACCGGTGCGCGACCGAAACGAACAGTTCCTAAGAAGACCTATGCCTTCACGGCACTTGAAAAGGGTACAGGTACTGTAAAAAAGCCCGTAGTACAGCAAACTTTTAGAGTTAAAGGGCGGGCTGAATATAACAATTTCTTAGAAGGGCAATTTGACTTTAACGACAATCTTAAGCCCACAAGTGGTAATATTTTCAATAAAGAAGCCATTGCAAGTGATAAAAACACACTTAAAGACTTAATTGTTGCATTTGGGAAGAAGTTGAAAACGCTTAAGACTCTGCAGTTGGACAACAATTACTTAAAGAAATGTTTGGATAGTGGTGTGGTCCCTATGGGGTTGCGGTTCTTCAAAATCCCTATGGGCATAGCAATGAATGAAAAAAATAAAAGTGAATGTAATAAAATGTTCGATGGGTTTGGTTTTACCTTCATGAAGTACATTATTGGATGTAATGACAATAGAATTTGTAGGTTGTTGGCTGAAATGGATGATTTAAATAACAGTATAATTCAAGATGTATTGTTTGATGAATATGAAACTCTATATGGCACACAATTCAACTGGGTAGGAAGTATTACCACCAAACAGTTTGAAAGGAAGTGTAGGAAATTAAATAGAGATTTAGAACAGTACAAAAAAGGAGAGGCATATAGATGGGAAAAGGACACGACTAGGAAAGGGTATAAACCATACAATTTTTCTAAAACTAGACAACAGGATAGGACAAATGGTAGAGTGGACTACACTTATAATACTCATAATATTCATGGTGGATACAAACAAAGGGGTGGGGGTAGAAATAACAACCGAGTGCCCAACAATTATAATTACAACAACCACATTAATGATTTTTTAGGGGGAGAAGAAGAATGGGAGGACTACCAAACAAGGCAAAACAGACCTGGGGGGGACTCCCATCTAAGGGGGAGGGCAACCAAATAGCTAAATGCTCTCGTGATGTAAAAACTAAAGAAATCATCAGGATTGATGATGTCACCTGTTCTTTTGAGAATTTTTACATCTACAACTACACTGACGTGTCCCTTAAGAAAGAACACTTCACCCTATTATCCAAGGGTATGAAGCTCATTCCCTGTGCCAAATTTAATGTGGTGGAGAGTATCATTGATGTTAAGAAATACATCAGGAAACTAAATCTGAAAGTTAAATTTGATGGTGCTACGATTAAGCAAGACAAAGAATTTCATACAAGAAGTACTTATACTCCACCGTTAAATCACTTATTAGATACATTTGAGAAAATGATTATGGAAGAAATGTATAGGTACAGTAAAAAGAACTATTCAGTTAGGTATAATCTAACGAAGAAAGAATCGGATGTATTGAGGGAATTACAGGAAAATATGAATATCCGGGTTATGAAACCGGACAAGGGGGGAGGGGTGGTTTTATACCCCACCCAGGAGTATAGGAACAAAATTAATGGCATTTTGTTACAGTCCGGAAAGTATAGTGTTTCATCAGTGAATGAGGTCAACATAGGGTACCATAAAATAGATCTGCAACTGGAAGACCTATTGATGGATGGTAGGATTGACAACAATCTATATCAATTTCTTAAGGTGAGATATCCCATTATCAGTACCATAGTAGGTATCCCTAAAGTCCACAAAGATCTTAGGGACCCGCCATCATTCATCATTCTCTTTCGGCTTTTCCCGTTAGGGGTCGCCACAGCGGATCATCTCTTTCCATTTCTTCCTATCCTCTGCATCTTGCTCTGTCACACCAACCGCCTGCATGTCCTCTCTCACCACGTCCATAAACCTTATCTTAGGCCTTCCTCTATTCCTCTTACCTGGCAGCTCCATCCTTAGCATCTTTTTCCCAATATACCCATCATCCCTCCTCAGCACATGTCCAAACCAACGCAATCTCGTCTCTCTTGCTTTGTCTCCAAACTGTCCAACATGAGCTGACCCTCTAATATACCGATTCCTAATCCTATCCATCCTAGTCACACCGATTGCAAATCTTAACATCTTTAACTCTGCCACATCCAGCTCTGACTCCTGCCTTTTTGTCAATGCCACTGTCTCCAACCCATATAACATAGCTGGTCTCACTACACTCTTGTAGACCTTCCCTTTCACTCTTACGGATACCCGTCTGTCACAAATCACTCCTGACACTCTTCTCCACCCATTCCACCCTGCCTGTACTCTCTTCTTCACCTCTCTTCCACATTCACCATTACTCTGAACTGTTGATCCCAAGTACTTAAACTCGTCCACCTTTACCAACTCTACTCCCTGCATCCTCACCATTCCTCTACCCTCCCTCTCATTTACACACATATATTCTGTCTTAGCCCTGCTGACCCTCATTCCTCTGCTCTCTAGAGCATATCTCCACCTCTCCAGAGTCTCCTCAACCTGATTCCTACTCTCACTACAGATCACAATGTCATCTGCAAACATCATAGTCCACGGGGCCTCCTGTCTGATCTCATCTGTCAACCTGTCCATCACCACTGCAAATAAGAAAGGACTCAGAGCTGATCCTTGATGTAATCCCACCTCCACCTTAAACGGATCTGTCACTCCCACTGCAGTCCTCACCATTGTCACACTACCCTCATACATATCCTGTACCACTCTTACGTACTTCTCTGCCACTCCCGACTTCCTCATACAATACCACAACTCTTCTCTAGGCACCCTGTCATATGCTTTCTCCAAGTCTACAAAGACGCAATGCAACTCCTTCTGACCTTCTCTGTATTTCTCCATCAACACTCTCAGAGCAAACATTGCATCTGTAGTGCTCTTTCCTGGCATGAAACCATACTGCTGATCACTAATCATCACCTCCCTTCTTAACCTTGCTTCCACTACTCTTTCCCATAACTTCAAGCTGTGACTAATCAGTTTTATCCCTCTGTAGTTACTGCAGCTCTGCACATCACCCTTATTCTTAAAGATAGGTACCAAAACACTTTTTCTCCACTCCTCAGGCATCCTCTGACTTTCCAAAATTTCATTAAACAATCTAGTTAGAAATTCCACTGCCATTTCTCCTAAGCACCTCCATGCTTCCATTGGTATGTCATCTGGGCCAACAGCCTTTCCATTCTTCATCCTCTTCATAGCTGCCCTTACTTCCTCCTTGCTAATCTGTTTCACTTCCTGATTCACTATCCCCGCATCATCCAACCTTCTCTCTCTCTCATTCTCTTCATTCATCAGCCTCTCAAAATACTCTTTCCATCTACTCAACACACTCTCCTCTCTTGTGAGTACCTTTCCCTCACTATCCTTTATCACCCTTACATGCTGCACATCTTTCCCAGCAGCTCTGTCCCTCTGTCTAGCTAATCGGTACAGGTCCTTTTCTCCCTCTTTAGTGTCCAATCTCTCGTACAACTCTCCATATGCCCTATCCTTAGCTTTTGCCACCTCTCTCTTTGCCATGCGCCTCATCTCCTTATACTCATGTCTACTTTCTTCATCTCTTTGACAATCCCACTTCTTCTTCGCCAGCCTCTTCCTCTGTATACTCTCCTGTACTTCCTCATTCCACCACCAGGTCTCCTTGTCCTCCTTCCTCTGTCCAGATGTCACACCAAGCACCTTTCTAGCAGTCACCCTTACTAGTTCTGCTGTAGTTACCCAGCTATTCGGTAACTCTCCACTGCCTCCCAGTGCCTGTCTTAACTCTTCCCCAAACTCCACTTCACAATCACCCTTTTTTAACTTCCACCATTTAATCCTTGGCACAGCTTTCACATTCCTCCTCCTCTTCTTGATCACCAACGTCATTCTACATACCACTAATCTATGCTGCTTAACTACACTTTCACCTGCCACCACTTTACAGTCTCCAATCTCCTTAAGACTGGCCCTCCTACATAGTATATAATCAACTTGTGAGCATCTTCCTCCACTCTTGTACGTCACCCTATGCTCCACCCTCTTCTTAAAATACGTATTCACCACAGCCATGTCCATCCTTTTCGCAAAATCCACAATCATCTGACCTTCTGCATTCCTCTCCTTAACACCATACCTACCCATCACTTCCTCATCGCCTCTGTTCACTTCACCAACATGCCCATTAAAGTCCGCTCCAATCACTAGTCTCTCACCCTTGGGTACACTCACCACAACTTCATCCAACTCACTCCAAAATTTCTCTTTCTTCCATCGCACACCCAACTTGAGGAGCATATGCACTAACAACATTCATCATTACACCATCAATTTCGAAGCTTCATAAACATCACTCGGTCAGACACTCTCTTCACGTCTAAAACACTCTTGGCATATTGTTCCTTTAGTATAACCCCTACCCCATTTCTCCTGCCATCCACACCATGATAAAACAATTTGAACCCGTTTCCTAAACACCTGGCCTTACTTCCCTTCCATCTGGTCTCTTGCACACACAATATATCAACCTTCCTTCTCTCCATCATATCAGCTAGCTCTTTTCCTATACCAGTCATACTGCCAACATTCAAAGTTCCTACCCTCACTGCTACACTCCTAACCTTCCTCCTATCTTCCTGCCTTTGGGCACGCCTTTGCCCTCCTCTTCTCCTTCGGCCAACAGTAGCCCAATTTCCGCCAGCACCCTGTTGGCTAACAGTACTGGTGGCGGTCGTTGTTAACCCGGGCCTCGACCGAACCGGTATGCAATTATGAAAAGTTCTCCGCATCAGTAATTTTTGGCAGAAGTTTTATGCCGGATGCCCTTCCTGACGCAACCCTCCCCATTTATCCGGGCTTGGGACCGGCACAAAGAAATGCACTGGCTTGTGCATCCCCAGTGGCTGGGTTATCTTAGGGACCCACCATTTAGGCCTATTATATCTGGGAGTCAGTCTAAGACCTTTCCTTTTGGTAAAGTCATAGACAAATGGTTGAAACCTGTAGTTAAGGAAATTCCACACTTGGTAGTGGACTCTTGGGATTTTTTAGGAAGACTGGAACCCGGATTAGCCCATGGGGTAAATTGGCTGGTGACCATAGATGTGGTTGACCTTTTTTCTAATATACCTAGAGAAGAAGGTATGCAGAGATTACAGGACAGCATCATGTGGACAAAAACTATTTCTTGGGAGAAAACTTTACTGATCATGGGATTTATGGAAGTGGTACTAGCCCACAATTATATTTGGTATGAAGGAGAATACTACAAACAGGAGAAGGGAGTGGCTATGGGGGCAGCCTGTGCCCCCATGTATGCCAAACTTGTAGTATTTGATTGGGAAAAGGAATACGTTTTTAACACCCATTGGTACCAATACATTTCTTGTTACTTTCGTTTCTTAGACGATATTTTTATTTTGTGGAGGGGTGATTTAGATCTTTTAAATAAGTTTCATGAATATTTGAATTCGTGTAGTGAACATTTTAAATTCACAATGAATAAACATCAGGTAACCATACCCTACCTGGATGTACTAATTACTTTGAAGGAAGGAAAATTCAAATCCAATATTTTTAGGAAAAACACATTCAGTAATTCCTACCTCCACTTTTCCAGCAATCATCCTTGGGCCCAAAAAAGGAATATTATAAAGGGCCAGTGTATTCGGGCGGCCAGGATGACCTCCGAAGGGGAAGATGTAGATAAGGAATTTGAAAAAATAGCATCATTCTTCAAGGATAGGGGATACCCGACGGACATGATAGAGGACATTACTGGGTATGTCAGAAAACAATGGGGTAACAAATACAAACCCTTATTAGGTGAGGGTCTGGCCAAACGATTAGAGGGGGACGGAGTCTGTAGTGACCAAGATGGAATACCCAACAAATACGGTATGGCATGTGTACTGCAACACAACAATTTTAGTGGAGATGTAAAGAAAATTATTAAACATAATTGGAACACTTTGAAGGTGGACGAAAGGGTGTTCAGAATTGTGGGGGGAGAGCCACATTTTGTTTCAAGAAGGGGCAATAATTTGAAGGGACTTTTGGAAAGGAAAGTTGAAAAGTATACAGACATAGTAGGGAGATGTGGTACCACAAAGTGTGGTACCTGCAAACAATGTAAGTATATTGTAGACAAGGATGAAATAGTGCTTTCAAATTATAATAAAAGTAGAATACGATATCAGAGGGGGAATTGTAGGACAACTAATTTAGTCTATTTGGCCACCTGTAGTAAATGCCCATGTTTTTATGTGGGTATGACCACCCGTTGTTTAAGGAATAGGATTTACGACCATACATACAGTATCAAGAATGGAGATACCAACAATGCCCTATGGAAACATCTAAGAGATAGTGTAACATGTTTAGGGTTTAAATTTGGAATATTGGAAGTCGTAAAAATGAATACAAGGGGGGGTAACATAAAAAAGAAAATTAGTGATAAGGAAGTCAGGTGGCAAATAAAATTGAATGCCTCTACATATCCTGGACTAAATGAGCAGATATCAATTAAGCCCATTTTAGATGGTGTATAAGTGGAAGCCCAATCTGTGAATGAATCAATAATTTTTAATGCACAAACTATTTTGCAGTATTTATTTTCAATATGTATGACAAGTTTATGCATGTTTAATCTGTATGAGTTGTTGCACCAATTGTTAAATATTTTATATTTTATGAAAAGGGTAGGGACTGTATTACAATTGTATTTTAATGCAATGTATTTTTTATATACACGTTTCATATTGAAAAGAAGGAACTATAACAGGCACTAGCACTTTAAATATTAACAGGAGGAATGTCATGTGATGTTAAATTTTGTTTTAAAAGGAGTATAGTTAGATCAAAAGGCAGTTCTGATGAAGTCTGTATTTGATGAAAGCGCTTAACTGGATATATTGTGTGTGTCAATAAAATTCGTTTTTATTCAGATCTACGAAGTGCTGGTGTTTGGCGAGTCTAATTGGAACAGATTGTTGTTGCTTGACTCTTGTTATCAGTTGTTCGCTGTTCCAGCTAACTGACTGTTTCTTGGTTATATATATATATATATATATATATATATATATATATCTATATATGTATGTATATATATATATATATATATATATATATAAATAATAAAAACTTCTATCTTAATGTACTATAACAACTGCAAAATAAAGTAAAGAGAAATAAATAAATAAATAAATCACGCAGACACCGAACAGTTAGTTAAGCTTTCGCTCTTATTGGATGAAAGAGCTTCTTCAGAATAACTCCTTGAGGTTACAGCATACAGTATAAATCATAAGAAATTACATGCATTTACAGTAGCCAATGAATACAGTGAAAATATTGGAACATAAATACAGAGGCCAATAGCAGGAGCAGAATCCTTTCTGTTAAAATTCAAATAATGCTTATAACTGGAAAGAGAATGTGGAATGTTATGAATATTCATAATAAAAAATGAATATTCATATAGAAGTAAAACAGTGCATACAGTAAAAGTGTTGTAAGTTCACAATTTCCATTTTAACACACACTTAATATTAACATTTTCATTTAAGCCTGGAAATACTTCTGAATTAAGAAGTAACTGCCACTTTAGTTCCCTTAATTCTAGATATAATTCCCAATCTATATATGTGTATATATATATATATATATATATATATATATATATATATATATATATATATATATATATATATATATATATATATATATATATATATATATATATATATGTATATATATAGATATATATATATATATATATATATATGTATATATATATATATATATATATATATATATATATATATATATATATATATATATATATATATACATATATATATATATATATAGAGAGAGAGAGAGAGAGAGATATACATTATATATGTATACATATAGATATACATTATATATGTATATATATAGATATATATATATATATATATATATATAGATATACATATATACAGTGTATATATATATATATATATATATATATATTTATTTGTATATCTATATATATATATATATAGGTTTACTGTCATAATCCTGAGACTGATTCTGTCGAGTGATGACTTCTTTGAACTAAAATGTTGAAACTGAAAACATCGGAAAGGTACAATAATGAAACCAGTAATGCTGACCCGTCCATATTTGACAAAGTAGACATTACCCAGTGTACCTTCCCTTCCAGTCAGTTCCAACTAAAATTTTGCAGGGGGCTGCACCCCCCCCCCACACCCCTGTTACTTATATATACAAACTCTGAGATCACACTACAGTGAGGAAATGGGTACATGTCATGATCCCCAAGGAGAATGTCAACCTTACAACATCAAATGCACGCTAGAATTCACTGTTGTGGTGTCTATCTCGGTTTGGCCTTTAGTGAGCTGGAAATTAGCCTTTTGACTTTCCCAGTTCGACTGCATGCCGTCCAAAATTTTAATAGTAAACTATATATATATATATATATATATATATATATATATATATATTTATATATATATATATATATATATATATATATATATATATATATATTTATATATATATATATATATATATATATATGTACTGCACTGACACCCAGCACATTCTGGGACGCAGCCTGGCACTGCTGCCTCTTTTGGCCCTGAACTACCTGCACCATCAGGTAGCAATACCCTGGCAGCTGGTGCTGTGGTACCCTCCAAGAGTACTGGAAGAGGTGGGGATTTTATCATCCGCTATGAGATGCCAAGATTGGTGCATAGGGTCATGCACTCCACCACTGGTGTACACCTATGCCAGATGGAGTTCCTGCTCTTCCTCATGGTTCATAACAGGAGCAGCCAACAGAGTAAGGGGACAGTTAAGGCAGTCCTATGAGTGATGACTAGATTCTCATTGTCCCCCATTTTTAACAGGCATTGGCTTGTGTTGTCCATTCTCTCACCCCAATCATGATGTCCCCATCCTTTTGGGTCCCTCACCATCCCTGTGTCTTGTCTAGTTCATCCCTGTTTGTTTGCATTTGCTTCCTCACCTACCCAACTTACGTGACTCAGAAGTACTAATCAACTATTCTTCTCTTACTGAAGTTAAAAAAAAAGGCCACCTGTTCCACAAAAAACAAAACACATATATATATATATATATATATATATATATCTCACATCCCATACATAGCTCTTCATTTTCCACGTCTTCTTGACACACTTGATTTGGTCCAACTGGCTATACAACATGATTGCATTGTTATCACCCCTCTTTGTGGAGGTGACAGTCACACTAGTCATAGGTGACTCTGTAGTCAGGCACACTGATGTCCCACTCACTAGGCTAAACAAGGAGAAAGTTACTGTCAGCTGCTTGTCAGATGCCAGGATCCACCACATAATGCACACACTCAGGTCACTCCACAACAAGTAAAAATACGACTGTCATTGTCCATGTTGGTGTGAATGACCTTAGATGTACCTCCCTGGACTACATGAAAAGAGATATGGAGGAGCTCTCAGATCTTGTAGCCCAGGCAGGTATGACCCTAGCCCTGAGTAGCATCCTGCCATCACACAGAATGATACCGCAGTACAAGGACAAAATGACTTCAACAATTGGCTAAGCTTCTGGTGTCATTCTAAGGGGATCCAGTATCTGTCTGCCTGGGGTGACATGGTCAACAGACCACGATGCTTTGCCAGAGATGGCCTGTACCTGTCACCCCTGGGATTCCAGATACTGTCTAAGGCTTTTGCCACCCCTATAGTGCCTTTTTAGGCAAGGTTCAAATGCTAAATTCACCACCGTAACAGGTACAAGCAAGCAAACTCTAAGGGTAATGCTACTCAATGCTAGAAGTCTAAACCTCAAAATGCACTCGCTGGAGGCACTCCTTAAAATGAAGAACATCGACATCTGTGCAGTGAGAGAGACCTGATTCAAGGCTCCAGAGAGCACCCCTTCATTACCAGGCTATAATTCATACCACACCTTTTGGCCACCTAACCTAGACCAAAACACTAAAGGCGGAAGCGTGTCCATATTCATTAAGGATATCCACAACTCCAGGCTAGTTGCTCAACATAATGCATCTGAAATTATCCAAGTGCAACTAACACTGGGCAATACTGCAGTCCAGGTGGTTGCTTGTTACAGATCTCCCACCATGCCCCAAGATTCCCACTCTTCATTTCTTAACTCATTCCCTCCAGTACAGCTCTTTTGATTATGTACCTTTAACTCCTAGTGGGCGTGGCTTGAGTCTTTAAAAAATAAAGTTATCACCTTACAATTCTAACAAATCCTCATTGACATAGGTCAAATATCAATACAGTTGTGTTTGCCATCATGTATGCTTCAAGATAAAATATTCTGATACCCTGTATGTAGCATGGTTTTGGAATTAATAATGCAAATATGAACAATCAATATCTGATGCCTAGAGGAGCAGTAGGAGGTAACTGCAGATGCACCTGGAGGCGTCACTCGGATGTAATGAAAATATTAAGGTGCAACCCAATACCTTAATTATGGGTGATTTCAACTACCCCACCATCAACTGGGAAAACTACTCATGTACCAACTCATTCACTCAACATTTTCTGGAATTCATAAATTCCAACACCTTGGATCAGCTTGACTGCACCCCCACCGGGGGCAGCAATATCCTGGGCCTAGTCATTACCAATATGGGTAACTGGTGTTCCATGTCAGAGGTCAACTTCTCCCTGGTTATATCCGACCACAAGCTAATCACCCTAGACATCCATATCCCACCCCACACCCCATTAAGGAAACCACCATCAAAAACTACTCTGAAACCAACTTTATGCTTCTTAAGTCAGAAGTGGCAAACTTCACGATACCCATGCAGATGGAAAATAGAGGTACGACTGCTGAATCTTACACAAATGCACTGTATAAGCACATACACGAGTGCATGGATTATGCCATCCCAAACAGAACCAAGACACTATCCTCCAAAAAAAAGGAAGCTAATCTGGTGGTCCCCTGCCATAAACAAACTCTACAACAGAAGGAAGAAGCTGTTGCAGAAAAGTGTAAAATCCCAAGATTGGAAGAACTCCCTGTTCAGCCTCAGCAAGAAGCTGAGATCCCTCATAAAATTATCCAAAGCCAGTTATGAAAATAAAATTGCCACTGATTCCAAAGACAACTACAAAGCATTCTACAGCTATGTCAAGAATCTCAATGGCAACACTCAGATCTGCTCTGTGCTACAGCACAATGGCAGCAAATATACAGAACCAACCGATATTGCCAACATCATGGCAGATAGGTTCAATGCTAACTTTACCACCTCTCACCCTCCAAAGGACCCCGTCTTAATACCAGAAGAATGCAAAGCCCCTGTAATCATGGATGAACAAGTAAAAGACTGTTCTCTCCAAAGCCAAGAACACAGCATCCATGGGACCAGACAACATCCCAGGCTGCATACTGCATGAACTACAGAACAAACTGGCAACCCACCTAAGTACCATGTTAAATAATAGCATCACCTCAGGTTATGTGCCTACTGAATGGCGCACAGCAATGGTTATCCCATTTCACAAAGGGGGTGCCACCATGGACCCGGGAATCTACCAACCCATTAGCCTGATGAGCCTGGTCTGCAAGGCTATGGAACATATCATCTTGAACTGGAGCATACAAACAAAGACATAAGTAACCTCTAAACCCTGGACCCCATTTAGTTTGGATTTATAAAAGGTAGATCATGTCTACTAAACCTGACTGACTTCTTTGAAATAGTCACTAGAGCCGTAGACGAGGCCAAGGTAGTGCACACAGCCTATCTTGACCTCGCAAATGCTTTTGATACCATCCCCCACTCTGGAATTATAGATAAACCTCACTAAACTGGGCATAAATCCCTATGTCACAAGATGGGTAGCCAACTGGCTCACTGACAGAACACACACTGTAAAAGTAGCCAATTCCAAGTCCGACTTCAGACCAGTGAAGGGTGGAGTACTACAGGTTTTGGTCCTGGGCCCTCTCCTGTTTGGCATCTACTTTTCTTAAGTGCAGGCCAACACAGAAGGTCTTTGGCTAACAATGTTCACAGATGACTGCAAAATGGGAGCCATAATAGAATCACCTAATGATGTAGACATTCTACAAAAGGTCCTCACAGAGACAGATGCTTGGTGTCAAAGTCATGGTCTCAAGGTCAATGCCAAGTAGTGCATTGCCATCCCCTTTGGGAAAAACATGGTACCCATGAGGTACCACATAGGTGGTAGCTCACTAAACATTGAAAGTGTGATGAGACCTCGGGACACATGTGGACAGTAGTCACTCCTTTGATAACCACATCGCCACAGTAGTCAGGAAATCCTGCTACATGGCACACCTCATCACAAATTGGTTCTCCTCTACAAAAAAGGTCATTGTTCATAGGTAGGTACTAGGCTATTGGCCCTAGGGCCTATATAAGCCTATCCAAAAAGGTACCCTGGCTTTCACCACCCAAGAAATTTATTTTTCTGTGACCCTGTTGAGCAGAGCCACAGAGGTGATCCCCAGAGTGAATTTCCCATTTTCCATCCAATCATCAATATTTTTCTTGAAGAGTGCTAATGAGGAGCTTTGTTTGATATAGATAGGTAGTTTGTTCCAGAGTATGGGAAGTCTCTGGGACAGGAATCTATCCCTCCAGCATGTTCTGTTTATTGTGGTGAAAAGGTTTAGGTCCCTAGAGCATGTAGCTCACAGGGATTGGGATTTCTTTAAGTGGAGCATGTCCAACAGCTCTGAGTTTGACATAACTTTGTATGTTAGGCAGAAATCGCCTCTGAGTAGGCGATATACGACGGAGTAAAGCTGGAGTTTTTTGATTCGGACTGCATAGGGTATCTGTTTGAGGCCAGTAATCCTCTTTGTGAGATATTTCTGCGGCCTTTCCAGTTGTTGTAGATGTCTTGTGAGGTACATAAATAAAGGGGCGTTGTACTCTATAATGGGTCTAATGAGTGACGAGTAGAGGGGAAAAATTATCTCTTTTTTCCTGGATGAGAAACCTTTTGTGATGAGGTGTGCCACGTACAAGGATTTTCTAACTACTGTTGCAATGTGATTATCAAAGGAGAGACTGCTGTTCACCTGTGTCCCAAGGTGTCTTACTACACTTTCGGTGTTAAGTAGACTACCACCTGTGTAGTAGCTCATGGGTAAAGAGTTTTTACCAAAGGGGATGACAATGCATGTTTTGGCATCGAGCTTGAGGCCATGGCTTTGACACCTCGCATCTGTCTCATTGAGGCCGTTTTGTAGGATGTCTACATCATTAGGAGTTTTGATTATGGCTTCTAGTTTGCAGTCATCTGAAAACTTCATTAGCCGAAGACCATCTGTGTTAGCCTGCACTTCAGAAAATTAGATACCAAATAGGAGAAGACTCAGGACTGAACCCTGTGGTACTCCATTTGTCACTGGTCTGAAGTCAGATTTAGAGTCTCCTACTTTCACAGTGTAGGTTCTGTCAGTGAGCTAGTTGGCAACCCATCTTGTGACATATGTATTTATACCTAGTTTAGTGAGTTTATAATTCCAGAGTGGGAGATGGTGTCAAAAGCCTTGATGAGATCTAGATAAGCTGTGTGAACCACCTTACCCTCTTCTATGGCTTTGGTGACTGCTTCAAAGATGTCTATCAGGTTTAGGAGACATGATCTGCCTTTTACAAACCTGAACTGGGTGGGGTCCAGAGTTTGGAGATTACCAGTGTCTTTGTTTATACGTTCCATGATGATACGTTCCATGGCCTTGCAGATCAGGCTCGTTAGGCTAATGGGGCGGTAGTTCCCGGGGTCTGTGGTGGCTCCCCCTTTGTGAAGTTGGATAACTGTCACTGTGTGCCATTCAGTGAGCACAAAGCTTGAGGTGAGGTTATGATTGAACGTGGTGCTTAGTTGGGGTGCCAGTTCATTCTGTAGTTCATGTAGAACGCAGCCTGGGATGTTGTCAGGTCCCATGGATGCTGTGTTCTTGGCTTTGGAAAGTGTGTTTTTTTACCTGTGCAGCTGTGATTACAGGAACTTTACATTCTTCTGGAATAGAGATGGGCCCTTTAGAGGGTGAGAGGGGGGTAAAGTTAGCACTGAACCTTTCTGCCAGGATGTTGGCAATATCAGTTGGTTCTGTATATTTAGTGCGATTGTGCTGTAACTCAGAGCAGATGTGAGTGTTGCCATTGAGGTTCTTGACATAGCTATAGAATGCTTTGTCGTTGTCTTTAGAATCAGTGGTGATTTTGTTTTCATATCTAGCTTTGGAGGATTTTATGAGGGATCTCAGCTTCTTACTGAGGCTGACCAGGGAGTTCCTCCAATCATGGGATTTTACTCTTTTTTGCAACAGTTTCTTTCTTTTGTTGTAGAATTTGTTTATGGCAGGGGACCACCAGACTGTCTTACTTTTTTTGGAGGATAGCATCTTGGTTCTGTTAGGGATAGCATGATCCATGAACTCGTGCAAGTGCTTATAAAGTACATTTGTGTAGGATTCATCAGTCATACCTCTATTGTACATCTGCATGGATGTTGTGAAGTTTGCTACTTCTGTCTGAAGAAGCATGAATTTGGCTTTATAGAAATATTTTACAGTGGTTTCCCTAATGAGGGGGTGGGATGTGGATGTCTAGGGTGATTAGCTTGTGGTCGGATCTGACCAATGAGGAATTAACCTCTGGTGTGGAACACCGGTCGCCCATGTTGGTAATGACCAAGTCTAGGATATTGCTGCCCCCGGTGGGGGTGTGGATAATTTGATCCAAGGCATTGGAATTTATGAATTCCATAAAACGTTGGGCAAAAGAGTCGGTACATGAGTAGTTTTCCCAGTTAATGGTGGGGTAGTTGAAATAGCCCATTATTAGGGTGTTGGGTTGTACCCTAATATTTTCCAGTGTATCAAGAAATGAGGAGTGGGAATTCTGGGGTATGGTGGGGGATTTGTAGCAAGTTATAATTTGGATTGCGGTCTTGCTCAGAGTTCGTTGCACTTGGATAATCTTGGATGCATTTTGCTGAGCCACTAGCCTGGACATGTGGATATCCTTAATGAATATGGACATGCATCCGCCTTTAGTGTTTCGGTCCAGGTTAGGTGGCCAAAAGGTGTGGTATGAATTATAGCCTGGTAATGCAGGGGTGCTTTCTGGAGCCTTGAACCAGGTCTCTGTCACTGCACAAATGTTGATGTTCTCCATTTTAAGGAGTGCCTCCAGTGAATGCATTTTGAGGTTTAGACTTCTTGCATTGAGTAGTATTACCCTCAGATTTTGCTTGCTTGTACCTGTTACAGTGGTGAATTTGTCATTTTAACCTTGGCTATAAAGGCACTATAGGGGTGGCAAGAGCCTTAGCCTGTATCTGGAATCCCGGAGTAGCAAGAGCCTTAGCCAGTATCCGTAATCCCAAGGGCAACAGGTGCAGACCATTTCTGGCAAAGCATTGTGGTCTATCGATCATGTCATCCCAGGCAGACAGATACTGGATCCCCTTAGAATGACACCAGAAGCTTAGCCAAATGTTGAAGTCAATAACTTTGTCCTTGTACTGTGGTATAATTCTGGGTGATGGCAGGGTGCTACTCAGGGCTAGGGTCATACCTGCCTGGGCTATAAGATCAGAGAGCTCCTCCATGTCTCTTTTCATGTAGTCCAGGGAGGTACGTCTGAGGTCATTCACACCTACATGGACAATGACAGAGTCATATTTGTACTTGTTTTGGAGTGACCTGAGTGTGTGCATTATGTGGCAGATCCTGGTACCCCCGACAGGCAGCTGACAGTAACTTTCTCCTTGTTTAGCCTGGTGAGTGGAACATCAGTGTGCCTGACTATAGCGTCACCTATGACTAGAGTGTTGGGTACGTTGTTATGCCTTATGGGCTTTGGTTGAGTGGCACACTGAGTTTGTGGGCTATGTGTCATTTCAGTAGTGTTGGGGGTTGAGGTTGCTTGCTTTTCTGCTATGGAGGTCTCTGTTGCTTGAACAGATTTTTATTGAGAGCCTCCATGAATGTAGGTGTGTGTTTTGTGTTTCTATGTGTCTGTTTTGGTGGTGTTTGTTTTGAGGGACTATGTGATGAGTGTGGTGTGGTGCAAGTGTTTACCTTCTCCTCTTGACTGTCTAGTCAAGTCTTGGGTGAAGAGAGCTTTGCTTCCAGTTTGGCTATATAAGTGCATCTCACACAGGTTGTAGTGTTGGGTGGTAGGAGGAGAAGGTTGTCTGTGTACATTAGGCAATTGCTACATTGCCCCAAGATGCCCAGATTCATGAGGTAGACAGGAAAAAACACCAGGAGCTGACCTTAGACATGCCGGGATAGGTGCTTATTTAGTACTAAAAACTGTTTTCCACTAGATAAGCGAGGAAAGTTGAATGCTGTAGTAATTTGTAGCTCATTTAGTGCTTACAATGAGTTCTAAACAAGTGCTTAGCTCAAAGAAACAGATTTGAGTGCTAAAACTAAAACAATGGCTAGTTCTAAGGGAAAATTTGAAGAAAAGACTTTATACCGCCAGGAATAGTTTAACCCTAACTAAGCGGTGATGCATGAAGTGTATTTTTTTAATATAACAGTAGCAAATTAGCAAACTGATTTAAACAAATTAATCAGTTAGCCAATAAAAAGCTAAAAACTGAGCCCTGTTCCAGCAGTCTTCGATCAGACAAGTTCTAACTGCACACTCCTGCCACTAGGGTGCAGGGGAACTGTCTCCAAAAAAGATGGTCTAGATTAGTGCTCAAGTTATACAACCAAAGCTAGATTCAGCAGGTCTAAATTTAGTCTATGCTACAGCAAACAAGGCACACCAATTTCTGAAAGAAACAGCTCAAATAAGCAGGCACAATAAGCCTTTAACCAGAAACTCCAAGCTCAGAAGAGCAGAATCTACACTCTCCTCCCACAAGAGTGCACACCACACCTTCTTAATGTAAAATAACTGGCCCTAAGCCCAAGTGCTTATACCAGAACTAATACACTTTTAGAATAACAGACACTAAGCCTTCAGTCAGCAGCTCCCAACTTAGAAGGATGTAAGCTACCTGTCCTGCCACAACAGTGCAGACCACAAACCTTCTTAATGTAAAACAACTGGTCTGAAGTCCAAGTGCTTCAACCAAAGGCTTAGAATAACAGTTACAATTGAATCAGGTTACTAACAAGCAGTAATAGATGCAGCAGAATAAATGCAATTAAGTACTTTTAAGAAGAAGTAGCAAAAGCAAAATAAAGTAGGAAGAAACACAAATACAGTAAAAACAAATGAATAAAGTGCAATCTTTTTATATAACAATAAAAAACGAGCAAATTGATTTAAACAAATTACTCAATTAACCAGTAAAAAGCTCAAAACTGAGCCCTGTTCTTGCAGTCTTCAATCAGACAAGTTCTAACTGCACACCCCTACCACTAGGATGCAGGGGAACCTTCTCCAAAAAAGATGGCCTGGATTAGTGCTTAAGTTATACAAACAAAGCTAGATTCAGGATGTCTGAATCTAGTCTCTGCTACAGCAAACAAGGTGCACCAATTTCAGAAAGAGTTCAAATAAGCAGGCACAATAAGCCTTTAACCAGAAATCCTCAGCTCAGAAGGGCAGAATCTAGCCTCTCCTCCCACAAGAGTGCAGACCACAAACCTTCTTAATGAAATATAACTGGCCTGAAGTCCAAGTGCTTTAACCAGAACTAATACACTTTTAGAATAAAAGACACTGAGCATTCAATCAGCAGTTCCCAACTTAGAAGGATGTAAGCTACCTGTCCTGCCATAACAGTGCAGACTACAAACCTTCTTAATGTAAAACAACTGGTCTGGAGCCCAAGTGCTTAAAATAAAAGGCTTAGAATAACAGTTACAATTTAATCAAGGTACTACCAAGCAGTAATAAATGGTGTAGAATAAATACAACTGAGTAATTTTAAGAAGATGGAAAAGCAAAATAAAGTGCTATTTTTTAACTCATTCAATCCAATGCAGTTCTGGAGGTTTGCAGTCTAACTTCCAATGGGTGGAGCCTAAGACTTTTAAAGAAACAAATTATGTCCTCACATTTCAAACAAATGTTCATATCTCTAGAGCCATAGGGGTTATGAAAGAAATATAAATGGCAAACTCTGCAGCACAAACTATTTTTTATTTTGCTGCTATTCTTTAGCTTCTAGGTATTAAAATGACTTTTATAAGTCACAGTAAACACAGTAACTTTTACATTTGTAATATTTTGTAAACAACTTACAATATCTCGGCAATTACTCAACTTACCCATATACTGTTATCAGACTTTTATTCATCTGGCTGAGAGCTTTCATATGAGGCTAAGAAGCTTTGTCTATGTTACATGGTTGTTAGCAAAATTGAACATTATATCTGTATAAAATAATATAATAAAAACAACAGCTAATATCTTTTTACATGCACTAGACAGAGATCAAATATTATTGCAGCTGAGTTTGCCATTGTGTGAGCTTTAAGATGAAATCTTTTAAAACCTTTCACATAGCATGATTTTGGAATTATTTTTGCAAATATGACAAGCAATATTTGATGCCTAGAGGTGTCAGTAGGAGTTAACTGCAGATGCACCTGCAGTTGTCACTCAGATGTAATGAGTTAAGTAAAGTGCAAGGAGAGAGGAAGAAGGAGCAGAAGAAAAATTCAAGGTTAAGAACCTAAGTGGGTTGGCGTTCTCAGATGTTCTCTTTGTACTAAGTAGAGTGAACACCAGACTGGGAGGGGTGCCACAGATCAAATTTACAGTAGGGGAGGGCAACTGCAAAGCCACCAACTATGACAACACCACAAGAATAGGATGAGGGGAGGAGAAAACCCAGTTTCAGGATATATGAGAAACAAACCACAATGCCAGAAAATATATAAAATAATTCAGTCAGGAAAAATTAAGACAATGCAGAACTCTGAAAGGTTAAAATGTCAAGAAATATACTTAGCAATCTGTAATATATTTCCAGATTGTTTGAGAATCACACACCAGCCAGAACACCAGGTGTTTCCAACAGTGTTCCTCTCTACTCATCCCTCATCAGACCCATTATAGAGTACAATGCCCCATTTGGCATATATCTCACAAGACACCTACAACAATTTGAAAGGCCACAGAAATACCTCACTAAGAGGATTACTAGCCTCAAACAGATGCCATATGCAGACTGTCTCAAAAAACTCCATCTCTACTCCATCGCATATCGCCTACTCAGAGGAGATATCTACCTAACATACAAAGCTATGTCAAACCCAGAATGGTTGGACATACTACACTTAAAGAAATCCCAATCTCTCCAAACCACACACTACATGGACCTAAACCTTGCTACCACAATAAAAAGAACATGCTGGAGGGATAGTTTTCTTTCCCAGAGACTTCCCATATTCTGGAACAAACTACCCATTCATGTCAAGCAAAGCTCCTCATTGGCCCGCTTTACGAAAAATCTTGACGACTGGATGGGAAATCAAAAATTCTCCCCGGGGATCACTTCTGCAGCACTGCTTGACAGGGGCACAGGAAAATAATTTCTTGCATGGTGAAAGCCAGGGAACCTTTTTGGCTCGGCTTATATAAGCCCTAGGGCCAATAGCCTAGTACCTACCTATGAACTTATGAACCTAAGAAATGGACAGCTATGGTTCTTTCCTACCTCCCTCCTGCACATTCCTATATAGCTTTCCCTTTGTTCTTCCCCCTGCTAGCCCCCCCATTTCAACACTTTCCTATCTATCACATTTAACACCTATAATCTGAGCAAAATAATGGGTGGCCGCAGTGGTGCAGAGGTTACAGTTGCCACCTCACAGCAAGCGCTTCTCCAGTTTGATCTTTGGCTGGGGTGCCTTCTGTGTGAAGTCTGCATGTCCTCTCTGTGGCTGCGTGGGTTTCCTCTGGGTGCTCAGGTTTCCTCCCCCATCCCAAAGACATGCTGTAGGTGGCTTGGACACTCTAAATTGGCCCTAGGCATGAGGGTGTGTGTGTGTGTGTGTGTGTGTGTGTGTGTGTGTGTGTGTGTGTGTGTGTGTGTGTGTGTGTGTGTGTGTGTGTGTGCCTTCTGTGGAAGGTTAGGTGCTGGGCTGGCAACTCGATACTGTAAAATTCTACTGCCAGTCATGAACAGACAGGTGATCCACTGTCATGACCCCTAACCTGTAAAAGCCAAAAGAAGAAGAAGAAGAATCTGATAAAAAAAAAATCACACATAACACACATAAGTAACAAAAAAATGGAGTCCTTCATTTTTTGGCCAATATGTTTCCACAGAGCTTGGCATCATGCACCAATGCCAATCAACAGTGAATGGCTGTTCTGTGGTGCAGGTACCTGTGCCCAATTCTGCTTAAACCTACTGCACTATGTCAACACACAATAACACATGGTGAATGTATTTTATATATAAGGTCTTGCTGTGAGTAATATACTGTTTTATTCTGAAGAAGGCTGAGGAATACCTTAGCCGATAGTGCTTACATTTAATAAACAGCCCGTGCTTTGCTGAACCTGTCCGTTTCCACTTTTTTGGAGTTTACATGGTGAATGTAGTATAAAGAATTATTTCATTGCATAATCACTACTTAATTAAAAGTATTACATATACCTGGATTCAAACCCTATATCATCTAGGCTCAAAAAAGAAGTGTGTCAGTGCATTTACACCTGCTGCTAGAGTCAGCAAAGCAGCAGGTGTGCTTCATACCCTCAACTCTGAAAAATCACAGAATTTTAGCAATGAGGCTCACTTTCCCACACTGCTTAACTATGTGCAAACAGGGACAGTATAGAAATGTGTATCTTGCATGCACACACACTAAGCCAAACATCATGCAAACCTGCTGCTCTGGGGTGTACTATGCAAAGTGAACAATAGCATATATTACTTCTATTTAGTCTCCATTTAGTGTTCATGACATGAAACTACATGTAGAAACACAAACAAAAGGAAGGCACTGTCTAAGAAAAAGGCACATTTACAATGCAGCCATCTGTACCTGTCCAGATGCACTGCAACCTTAGTCTCTCAGCACTTGTTTATAGATATAGCAACTACACTACATGAATAAATAGATATTGTCTTGTATACCATGCACATCTTTAGAATGACAATTCACATACAGATGTTTCTAGGACTTGTAGTAATGTGGGCACCTATTTGCATATAGTTTGTAAAGCTGTCTCTTAAAATATACATGCACATTGAAAATGCAACCACCAAATACTACACATTGCACACTCATCAATCTGGAAACATGCAGAACTTTAATATCTTGACAGATGGACATGGCTAGCTATCCATTTCATGCTAGCCTCCCAACATCTTCTCTCAAACATTGACCGCTGATGTCATCCACTATAAATTGTCCTGCAGCCTTGTAAAAGTCAGACTTGTGCTGTGGCACTTGCATAAAATAAAGAGTTCTGTAGCCTGTGTATTTAGATAGGTAGGGGTTCTGTTTTCACTGCAATCAACTGGGAGGTATTTGTGTGTGTGTGTGTGTGTGTGTGTGTGTGTGTGTGTGTGTGTGTGTGTGTGTGTGTGTGTGTGTGTGTGTGTGTGTATGTGTGTGTGTCTAGTCTGTCTTGTCAGTGGAGCATACATGCATATCCTGCAATTACCACTCCAATCCCATGGATTGGCACTATTTTGACACTTGTACATGCCTATCCATCCTTGTTACTCAGGTCTCCCAACATCTCTTCAACATCTATTGCTGATGTCCTCTACTATAAGTTGTCCTGCAGACTTGTAAAAGTCAGACTTGTGCCCATGGCACTTGTGTAAAATATTGAGTTCTTTAGTCTGTTTAATTAGGAAGGCATTATAATCTCATTTCAGTCAAGTGGTGTGTGTGTGTGTTTATGTGTGTGTGTGTGTGTGTGTGTGTGTGTGTGTGTGTGTGTGTGTGTGTGTGTGTGTGTGTGTGTGCACAGGTTTCACATTAGGGACAGCATTTTATGCCAGCATGTGGGACACTGCTATTATCATCTTCTCCTCACCAGACACTGCTGATGTAATCACTTATAAAGTGTTGTCTATCACTAGCCAAATCAGACTTGTGCTATGGCACTTGCCTTAAATACAGAGTTTTCTAGTTGGTGTACTTAGGTATGGTTTCTATTATCACAACAGTCAACTGGTGTGTGTGTGTGTGTGTGTGTGTGTGTGTGTGTGTGTGTGTGTGTGTGTGTGTGTGTGTGTGTGTGTGTGTGTGTGTGTGTGTGTGTGTGTGTGTGTCTGCATGTCGAGTCAGAAGAGCATAATTGTGTATCCTACAATCACTAGTCCATTCCTATGGAGTACCAATGTTTTCACAGATGGACATGCCTACACATCTGTTTCATACAGGCCTCCCAACATCTTCTCTCCAACATGCACTGCTGATATCATCCACTATAATTTGTCCTTCAGCCTTGTAAAGGTCAGACTCATGCTGTGGCACTAGCATGAAATACTGAGTTCTCTAGTCTGTGTACTTAGGTTCAGATTTGTTCTCTTTCTGTTGTCACTGCAGTCAAGTGGTATGTGTGTGTGTGTTTGTGCACTTGCTTGACATTAGACAGAGAATTTTTCACCATGTGAGACACTGCTATTGCCATTTTCTGCTTACAAGACATTGCTGATATCATAAAACTATAAACTGTTGTTTGAAACTCTCCAAGTCAGATTTGAGCTGTGGCACTTGTCATAAATGCAGAGTTCTCTAGGCCGTGTGCCTGGAATGGTATGGTTTCTGTTCTCACTGCAGTCAACTGGGGCGTGTGTGTTTACTTACTTGTTTGACATTAGAGGAAGCATTTTACACCAGCATGTGGGACACTGCTATTACTGTCTTCTCCTTAGCAGACACTGATGATGTCATCACCTGTAAATTGTTGTCTGACACTCTCCAAGTCAGACTTGAGCTGTGGTGCTTGCCTTAAATACAGAGTTCTCTAGTCCATGTATTTAGATAAGTAGGGTTTCTGTTCTCATTGCAATTATCTGGGGTATGTGTGTTTTTGTGCACTTGTTTGACTGAATTTTACACCAGCCAGTAGGACACTGCTATTACCATCTTCCTCTCACCAGACTCTGCTGATGTCATCATCTGTAACTGATTTGCAGATATCCAGTATTTCAATCAGGCAAGATTAGAGATTGGCCAGTAGGTCAGGCACAAGTCACCTCATCCTATACAATAGAGATTACAGTGACATGGCTTTCAGTCTATCCATGTACATCATGGAGTGGTTTGTAGACCCTGTATTTTCTGAATGAGAAATTCCTGTGGTCTCTCCAGCTGCTGCAGGTGTCTGTTGAGGTACATGCAAAAGGGAGCATTATACTCTATTAGTGTTCTGATGAGGGTCAAATACAGTGCTGTAATAACATCCTCAGATCTGGATACGATGGCCTGACTTATGAGGTACACAATGTAGCCTTTCCACACCACTAAGGAAACTTGGTGGTCGAAGCTCAAATTGCTATCTATGTGTGCTCACAGGTCTTGTACCACTGAGTGTGAGCATAGAGGGTGTATTGTCAATGCTGGAAGTAGCAGGGAATTCCACTTTGCAGAAGGCAAACACAATTACGTATTTTGTGTTTATTTGTAGACTGTTTGCCTTTGGCAGCAATTTTTTATCTGTGTAAGCCCCTCTTGTGATATTTTAACATTACTGATAGATTCAATGAATGCACCCAATATGCAGTAATCTGCAAACTTGGTAATCCAAAGGCCATATATTTTAGCTTGGAGTGTCAAGTAATAGATTCCAAACAGTAAAGGGCCAAACACAGATCCTTGGGGTACGCCATTGGTGACAGCTCTACTGGTAGAGGTTGATTCAACAACTTTCACAGTATGTCTTCTGTCAGTGAGCCAATTGGTTAGCCATCTAGTGATGTAAGGGTTAATCCCCAGCTGGGAGAGTTTCTCATTGATACCTGAATAAGGGAATGTGTCAAAACCCTAGCCCAGATCAAGAAATGCAGTATGCTCTGTCTTACCTTCATCCAGGCCTATCATACAGAATCAATGGGCTGTAATAACATCACAGATCATCTTTAGCATGACTCAGAATATACACCTACCTGACATTGTTAGATGCACACTTCAACACACCCTCCAGACAGAATATGTTCCCATAGAAGGGTGTACATCAACATGCATTCATCTGAGGGGACGCAGCACCTGATGCATGCATGTGTAGGCACATCCTAGCTCTCCTCATCTGTGCAGTAGGCCAACATGTCATCGTGGACCTTTGCTAAATGAACACTGGTAATATCCAGGCTGAGTGCAAAAGACATGTGTGAGTTTGTTAATGCTGCATCCATGTCTGTTAAATCTGTTAGATGTCCTCAACAAGATCATTGAGAGCATGAATGATGACAACACCATCATCCTGTAGAACTCTATCAGACCAAGGCATTTGACACAAATCTACACTGAGGTATTCACTCAACACTGTCAGATATGGCCATATACACCTATATCACTAAGTGGGTAGATCACTGGATCACATGCATGACATCTAAATATGTTGAAATGAGTGAAGTGACCTATAGCTCAAGTCCAGGGATCAAGTCCAAACATTAGGGCTGTATGCTAGGCCCTTTCCTGTCCATTATGTAAGTCACAGACGTCAATAATGACATACACATCCTGTGTCCAAACAGCTGTTTGGAGGACTACAGATTGTGGGAAATCGCTGACTCCAACTGTGATATTAGTATAATACAGACAGTATCAGCACACACCAAAGATTGCTACCACAGCCATGACAACACATGAGATGAAATAAAAATATGGAGAATTTGTTACATTATGAAAACAAATGCACAACCAAATGATAATGAAGACATCATACCCCTATAAGGAGACCAAGTGGTATGTGACCTGTGTCCTGGGGTAGATGGTATGTGGAATTTCCACCAGCATGTAGTCACAGTGGTAACTACTCCCTTGTATGTAACACAACTACTGAGTATATGCAGGACATCCACATCAAAGGCCAGAATACCTCCATAGTTCACAGCCTTCATTACACCAATAACTGGGTATAATGCACTCTTTTTCGTGTACCTCCCTACCCATCATCCAGTGATGTGTAACTGAAGTGTACCACCTTTGCCACAGTGAGCTCTCACACATCTTATTGGCCATACCTAGGTATTCTTTTTGTTGTATAAAAATTACTGTCTACTTATACGGAACCCCCTTCAAGGTGTTATACCAGATGCATTTGTGATACCTGTTCTGGTGATGCACACAGGACATACATAGCTGTTTGGCAACATTGATGGCATGGGTTACATTCTTGATGGTGTGGATTGTGCCATATAAATGCCATGTGCACCAGTCAACTAGCCTGAATTGATCATAATGTCACATACAGGTATAGCAGTGTCCCTCCTTACACCTCTAGCAGATGTTACAGTGTCAGTATGGTTTGCTTGATTATCCTCATAGATTGTTGACATGGCATAATAGTTGTACAAGTGTGTTCATGCAGAACTATCTATGATTACTCAAACGTAGCATATGTTATGTCAGAGACATGGGATTACTGGTGGTATTATTTTGATATTGTGAATGATTGTGTTTGCTTCTGTTTACTGTTGTCCATGAGCCTGTAACTGTGTCCCACTTGTTGGAGACCTCTGCTGACATTACATTCATGTTCAGGCAAATCAGTTTGCACAGCTTCACAATATACAGTGATTGTATATAACATCCCTGATAGATGTCGTCTCCATTATTCATGTCAGGATGCCTATATCACAAATACATCTTCTCCATTGCTATGTCACCTTGTCTGACAGTCACATAATGTACATTTTCACTGTGCAGTCCATACTGTACCATGTCGATATGGGATTACTGTTCCTGCTACAACTGTCTTCCATTTTCATGCCCTCATCTGCTGTACATTACGATGTTTCACTGACCTCTTTGCCTGTGTTCATTCATACAATTCAGCTGTGTGAACTTATTCAATACACACACTTCCCTTGACTGTTTATTTTAAATGGCAGGCCATGTACCCTTACAGATCATTTACACACCTTTTATACAGAATGCCTAGAATGGGATTCCACAATACTCTGCACTCTATACACTGTCCTGTAATGTGCTTGGACCATATACATTGCATTCCACGCAATCCTGCCAGCCTAGTTTGCTCATAGATACACAAGTTCGCTATCCTTGTTTTACACAGTTTCCTGGCCAGTAACAGTGTTGCTAGCCATGAAACTCTGCTTGTTTACATTTAAACATGGTGTGCCATATGAATATGTATTTAGCACTGCTGCTCACTGCACAATCATGTAAACTCTGCGTAGGCTTTGCACTTAGCCCACAAGGTGTTTATTGAATCCTACTGTTTGTCTTTTACATGTTTATGTATTGGGCTTTTCTCCCTGGGCCACCACTGAAAAGGGGTTTGTTTTAGCTGACCCAGTCAGACTATCCTGGTAAACAAATGTAAATATATATATATATACATATATATATATATATATATATATATATATATATATACATATATATATATATATATATATATATATATATATATATATATAGTAGATGTAGACAAACAATGACTGCATACATGTCTCTCAGATATAATGAATACAGCTGTTGCCTGCACAAACCATATTTACAAAATATTTACATTAAGAGAGGGAGCAGAAGATACAAGGGAGAGGGAGGAGGATTGTGGGCAAGGAGTGCAGAGAGATCCTACATAGAGAGAAGAAAAGGAAGGGAATGGTGGACCACAGGTGATAATTTTTCCTAGTGTGATAATATAAGGTATTGTATTAGTAGACTGCTGTATGTCTGGGGAAAACATTATAAATATGCAAATATTAGTTGTAGTGCTTTGCAGAGGTAATATTTTTTGAATTTATATCAGTGACAGGAAGACCATATTCTCATTGAGGCAGATGTATCCCGTTTGCCTGTGGTGAATATTCCTTCATGAGAGAAAATAAAAAGTGTGAGATCTTTTTTCAAAAAGTAGTTTGTTTCCTTTAGAATGGATTATTTGAGTGTGGTGTCAGATGTTTCAGCTGCAGTCAAGCCAGCTGCCTATGTATTTGAAATGTGGGGCAATTGCAATGTGCTCAAAGTTTTTGTAGACATTAATCTAATTGTTGCTCTTTGTGGTGTACCAAGTAGCATAACTTTTGTCTTTTGTGACTGAGGAGAAGCCAGATTGAGGGAAAGTTACTATCTTTTCCAGATGAAGTTTTTAACTGAATTGTATTGCGTCCGGCTCTAAATTACCATGTTATCTGCATAAAGGATAATGGTAAAGTCAGCATGGAGTTGTTAATTAATGAGAAGAAAAACAGGCGGGTAAAACAAGTCCTTAGGAGATCTCTTTCTTGAGATAGATCCTGAGAGAGAGGTATTTGTTCTAATTTGTACTTTGAAGTGTCTATCTTCCAGGAAGGATCTAAGCCATAGCAAAGTCCAGGTGCTGATTCCCACATCATGCACAGAGTTTGTTAGGAAAGGGTGGGGTACCAGATTGAAAGCTTTTGTAAGGTCAGTTAATAAAGCTCTTGTTAGTAGGCATCTATTCATATTTTGAAGTATGTCATCTTTTACGGTGTAGATGGAAGATACTGTGTTTTTTTCCTGTCCAGAAACCATGCTGTAGTGGGGATAGTATTTCTTGAGTTTGGACATAATCTAGTAGGTGGTTGTAGACCAGTTTTTCAAGAATCTTTCCAATGATAGGTAGTGTGGATATTCAGAGTAAGTCATTGTCATTTGAAGGTTTAGAAGCTTTCAGTATATTTTTTTTCCTATGGCTGTTTTCTATTGTTGTACAGGTAGTTGTTAGTGAGACAGAGGTTATATACGTGGGTTGGAGGAAGGAGAATGTAGTCTTAACAGAGGGGGGGGGGGTGAGCTTGGTATGAAGGTCAGCTGCACCCATATAAGAGTCTGAGGGTTTTTTTTTTTTTTAATAGAGATTGCAGGGATGAGGGAAGACAAGTTCTAGATGAGTGGATATATATGGGTTGAATGAGAAAAGAATTAAAGTAAGAAGTCTGTAGTAAAGGGATCCATTTTAGGTGAGTATAGAATTTGTGTGAAGTGGGTTGTGATGGGCTGGTTTCAACCTGAGCTAGTCTCCATAATTCGCTGGAGGTAAGGTGTGAGCTTTGAGAGGATCTCAAGAAGTTTTTGTTACAACACCTAGTGGCAATTTTGGCAAGATTTCTAAGAATTATGAAGTGTTCCATATTTAATGCAGAGGAGCTTTTCCTTCAGAGGGACCAGGCAATGTTCTTTTCTTTGAAGAGCGGTATACATTATTTAGTGATCAACTGTTTTGGAGGGATTAAGGAGTTTGGAGACTGTAAGGAAGTATTTGACTTGCAAGTGGAGGAATGTGTCGATGAGGGAATAGGACTATTTTGGGATCAGGACAGTAGAGAATACTTGTCCAGTTGGTTTGTGAACATTCCAGTTTTACTGCTTCTGTAATTTGAGGAGTTTTGTAGCTGAAATAAATGAGCCTGGGGGTTGTCATTGTTGGACAAAGTCAATGAGGTGGTAACAGTGCAGTAGTCACTAATTGTAGGAGGTAAGATAGAGACGTGAGAAACTAGGCTGGTACTTTTGGTGAATATGATATTTAGCAGGATGTGGTTGGTTGATTTATAGTGTAGCCTTGTGGGCTTCATTACCATTTAGGCCATGACGTAGGAGTGTATCGTAGATGTCTACATTTTGGGAATTAAGTAGGTTAATGTTGAAGTCCTGAGTATGTTCAGTTTGTTTCAAAAGTGTATGGGGGGGGGGGGTAATCTAGGATTATAGAAAGGTGGCAATGTTTCTTGAACTTTAGGTAGATAGTTATCCAGTTTGGGTCATGATCTTTGGAGGATTCAATGTGGGAGCATAAAAAAATTTTGAGAGTATTTTAAATAGAAAATGATTACTTCCATCTACTCTATGACCATGTCTGGCACTGAACAGCTAGACATACCCATGGAAGTGGACAAATACATTAGGTATATCCTGTATAACCCAGGATCCAGTTAATGCCACCTGTCAGGGTTATGAATAGTTAAAAAAAGCATGTAGTTGTGCCAGTTCGTTTAGTATATTACTTGTATTAATTAGTGCTATTTTGAGATTGAGAGTTTTGTGGTACTTAACTGCAGAAGTGCAGTGGACATTAAAAATAGTGGAGGGACAGATACATAGTGGGTCAGATGTGGCTAAGTGTTTTGACTTATAAATGTAGCAGTAGTTCTAATTAATTATTTTTTTTACCTAAGTCTTTTTTCATGCAAGAGATGGAGTGAGCTGGATCCAGAATAGCTGCTAATGCTGAAAACTCCATCCATGTGAAGTAAAGAAACACAACGAATGTAAAGTGCCATTAGGGAAAAAAGCATGTGAGTTAGAATAACAAATAGACTTGACTAAGCGTTTTAAATGAGCACTTAACAAAGCGTAACTGCCTGCTGGTCTTTAGGAAGTTAAAATAAATTGCACAGGATGAAGGAGCATTAAGGAATACAATAGCCCATCACAAAGAGGAAATATGAAGAATAAGGCTTCATGTGGGTAAATTGAGGGGGAAAAAGCAGCTCCACAATTGGATCTTATTTACACAATCTCCACATTAAAATTAATTCAGCAGGAACTAGCATTACATCAGAATGAAGCAGATGACCTGAAAAATAGGTCCAGGCAGTCCAATATCAAAGTCATGAGTGTTTTGGAGGGAGTACCATATGAAGAAATGCCACTCATATTCCTAAATGAGTTTATAAAACAGCTTCCGCTCATCAAGGAGGGAAAATTACAAATTGAGAGCATCCACAGAGTCAACATTTGTAGATTAACAGACATGGCTGCATTCTTGTACTTGTTTCAAGTAAAGTCATCGATAATGCAGCAGGCAAGGGCTGCTTGAAACATCCCCTTCCACAGACTGCATATAAGGACTGTGGAGTGGTTGTACAAACAGAGAAAAAAGGGTATACACATAAGAAAAATAGAAAACATTAGGACTGTTTACATGGATAACTTACCCTGTAAACAGTGTAATGAGCTGGGAAGGTCTTACATCAGATAAATGATCTTGTAAGAATGGCACAGGAAAAGGAAGGAAACTGAGAAGTTGGAAAGGCAGCACAAGCACATAAAAATGGGTTGGGAAATGAACAGATGTAGACAAAAAAAAATGGCAGCCAATAGTAGGGTGTATACAAGACTTGGACACCTCAGCAGAGAAAATGTTAAGAGAAGAGAAAAGAAGTAAGGGATGTTGGACAAAAGCCACAGCACAACATGAGGGAAGTAGTGCTGCAAAAAAGAATGTGTGTGTATGTCGGGGGTGGGGGGTATGTGGAAACAAAAGGAGAAACCAGAATAGGAAGAGAAAGTGACACAAGAGACAGATGAAGATCAATATCCAATGTGACAAGATAAGAGAAAGGGTACAAGAAGCAAAAGGACACCAGTGCAAACAGGAGGTTGGTAGACATCCGAACAGATGAGGGGAGGACTTGGATGAATCTGTCTGGATGAATGATGACCTAGTAAAGCTAAAAAAATCAGAGGAGGAGGAGGAGAGATGATTGAATGGCAGAAGGGATCCAGGAAATGAAGAGAAAACCAAGGCTGTAAAGTGCTGGAAGAAATGAACAAAGAATGCTGGATGTACTATAAAGCTTTAATTTTGCTTTCCTGTTTTATTAGCATGCTACTGTAGCAACTACAGAAATAATCAACTGGACTGAGACCCACTACAAAGAAGAAATATATGTTACAAAAAATAACTGCTTGCGCATGTATGGATTAGTGAGGGCAGAGGGATATTCAGAACATCCACTACAATGGAAAGTGGAAACAGATACAAGAAAGAACTTAAACAAATGACAGAAAAAAGTGATGGGAAGGCTCCATTAAATGCAAGAATAAAGCATGACCAAGGTAGGGCAGGCAGGAGGAGTAAGGGGGAAGAGGGATAAAAGGGACAAAGCCAAGATGCTGTTGTCAAGGGGATAGAATAAATAATGTGAATGCAAATGGTCTGTATTTACCAGTACTGGGTAATAGTGAATGTCTTAAAACAAGAGGCAATGTCCTGAAGTATTATACACAGGACAGGGCAGTGACAAACATGAACAGAAATCAAAGAGATGTATATGGAAACAAATGCACTTCAAAGTGATGCATGTGGAAGTAAGCATAATGTAAACAAAGTAGAAGAAAGTGAACAAAAAGTAGGGAGGTCAACAGCAGGTTTATAATCTTAAAATGGAATAGCATACTACAAGTGGATGGGCAGGACTACAGCCATATCCTGATCAGAATGGAGGGGTCTGATCATAGGCATTTCCCAAAGGTTCACTCATCCAACTCAAAGACACAGAGAGACAAAATGTGAACAGGGCAAGCAAGGGGGTTGGGAGTGGGAAGGAGAGGACACCAGATCAGATAGGGATAGTAATGTGGAATCTAGGGAGGTGCACAACACAATAAAAAAGGAGAAACATCCTGACAAAAACAGCTTTCATAGGGGCTATAGTCTTACTGCAGGAAATGAGGTTAAAAGTAGAATGGAGCAGGGAAATCTGTTTACTGGACCACTTGACAGAGGAAAGTAACTATTAGGCAGGCAGGTGAAAGTGAGGGATGTTAATCTTGTTTAGTAGGAGCCTATGGCATGCAGACAGACTGTGAAACAGAGCAAAGAGTGGAGGTGGATAGCAGGGAAGGATCATACGGAAGGGAAGAGATAGGCTATAGAAAATGTCTCCTCCGTGTTGAGAGAAGATAACAAGTTTTACATTGCGCTATTTAACCAGTGACAGCTAACAAAATAGGAGCCGACTTAGATAGTTGGGGAGATTGTGATCACAGATATACAAAAGCATGAAATGTTTGTGTAAAATATAATAGAGGGATGAAGAGTGATCTGCAGTAACAACTGAGGAAGGGGAGACAGAAAGACCTATGCAGAGAACAGTACCGCAAGAAAAGAAGCTACATAAGCACAATAAACTGCCTGACCCAAGTGAGCAGGCTAAACAGATTTTTAAGTACAGAAGAGGAAAAGATAAGGAAGCAGAAATAGAAGAGATATGTCTTGGACTATGCCGCACTGAAATTGGTTATCAGAATGGATATGCAGGGGTCAGGGGCAATAGGACTGAGATAAGTAACCTTCAAATGATAAACAGAGGAGAAAGGGATAGAACAAAAATAAAATAATAACAGAAACACATACAGGGGATAAGGAGGACAAAGAACAGGTGAAACAAGCATAGTGGAATCAGATCAAAACCACAATCATGGGGAAAACAATGGAAAGGGGATGGAGAAGAGGAGAAAAAGAAGCAAGGAAAGAGCAGATGTAGCAAGGCAACTGACAGACACAGAAACAATCATAGGAAAAGTGGAGATGGGAGCTGAACAGAAGAGAACAGATAGTTAGGACAAAACCGGAAATGAAAATGACAGTCATAATTATACAGGCATATTTATTTGAAAGACTGTTGGTGGGTGGCAGGGAATCTGCTGGGAAACAGCTGGCGAGGAAGTTTTGAACAGGGAAAGGGAGGAGAGAGATAATAGACAGAAATGGACAATTCAGGAAACAGGAAGAAGAACTCATGAAGTCTTCAGAGAATAGTACCAGAAGTTGTACAAAAGGTAGGAGTTGAGGCATCTAACAACCTATAAAATATTAGAAACACAAAGTGGAGCTAGAGATTGTCATAAAAAGGGAGAAGGTAAGAAAGGTGGTACAAGAGAGAAAGAAAGAAAAGCAGGACATGCAGATGGTCTCCCAATAAATTTCTGCAAATGGGAGGAGCAGCTGTGACAAACCAGTGCAAAGGAATATGAGAGAATAGAACACAAGGAGAAGCACTAAGATCTAATGGAAATGCTGAGATAGTAGTGATCCTTAGATGGGGGGAGAGACACACTGGATCCAAACATGTACCACCAAAGATCCCTATTAAATGTGGACATCAAGATTAGGGCAAAAGGGCTGGCAAAGAGTTTAGATAACATACTCCTATACACGATCCAAAAAGGATGCATACAGCCTACAGCATTTCAAATCTCCTTACCCCAGAGGCCATCCCCATTATTACACTAATCCCAAGGACAGAGTATGCTTTATCAATGATTGCATCACTATCAAGTCATGATACTGATACACTGCAAGTAAGAGAAAATAAAATATTAAGATCTATACCTTGGACAAGTGCATAGAGCACCATTGTACCAAGCCATATAAAGTGATTCCAGTGCCATGTACCATGTGCTAATCTCATGCCATCCTCAACTTTAAGATGAAAACCAAAAATAAAAAGGTCCTCAAATAGAACTGCATTTTGTATTCTGTATTGCAGGGTTAAAACATCTCTCCTTTCCTTTTTAAACTGTTGCCAACCAGTTGCTATATGTGTAACAAGCAGCTTCTTATAGGTTATACCACATATAGACTGATGTTCTCGTACTTCATTCTTGACTGTACATGTAATACTGGCATTCATTTTGAATGCCAGAAATGCACTAAATAGGTCCATACATGATTATAAGGTCAACAACCCGGGGGATGCTTTTTAAGCCTAGAAATGCTTCCCAGTGTATCTGGCAGGTTTGATATCCCAGGGTTGTTTTATGGGGTATATGCAGGCTTTGGCATGAGTGGTCAAGCATTTGTAGGCTGCCTCTATCCACAGAGGTATTGGTGTCAGACCATGGGTAAATTTCAGATTCCCAATCAAATGGTCCAAGTTAAGCTTGAATTGGGTTAAAGAAGAATTCTGCTAGACATGGATGGGAATCCTATTCCTGAGAAGAAGTGGTCTCTGAGACGTATACCTGTCTCTCCTGCACGTCCTATTTATGTTGCAGGTGATGCCTAGGTCTCCAGAGCAGGTAACTCTGATGTTATCTGTTTTGCGGATGTGTAAATCATCCATCAGAGTGAGGTCAGGAGATACCTTTTAGGCCAGGCATAGATTGCCTCTCAGCATCCTGTGGGATACTGAGTACAGAGATAGGGTTTTGAGGAGGTCTGCATAGGACATGTTTATGTGCTGTATAATTTTTTATGAGAAATCTGTGTGGACACTTCAGATGTTGCATATGCTTGGTCTGGTGCATACCAAAGAAGGTGTTGTAGTCAATGGTTAGTCTGATGATGGCCAAGAACAGCAGAACAATTACATCCTTGGACATAGATGCCATACCTTTTCTTTAAGTTGTACAGCATTAAAATATTTCCTTACCACTGTAGACACATGATGATAAAATACCAGGTTATGTTCTGCATTTGCTCCCAAATCCCTGACCACTGGGTCTACTCTTAGGTATGTGTTATCAGTGTGGTAGTTTCCAAGAGGAGTCATTTTCCTAAGGATACTAGAATGTATTTATTAACACTGAGTTTTAGACTGTGGCTCTGGCATTACTTATTTTTCTGTGCCAGGCCTTCTTGGAAGGTATTTGTGTTTTTGAGGGATTCTATGACTACTACCAGTTTACAATCAGCTGCAAGCATGATAAACCTGAGGTCCTTGACATTGGCATTGACTTCAGAGAGGTAGATGCCTGAAAGGTGTGACCCCAGCACTGAGACTTAAGGGACTCTAATAGTGTCTGGCCTGTTTGTGGAGATACAGTACCCCATCCTACCTTCTTTGGACCCATCTATGAGCCAGATGGCTATCTAGTGGGTTACATAGGCATTGAAACCTATGTTTTTTAGTTTGTCAACAATGCCTGAGTGAGGTATTGTGTCGAATGCTTTGACCAGGTCAAGGTAGGCAGTATTCACCATTTTTCCCTCATCCGTTGCTTTGGTGACCTTCTCAAAGAATTCCACCAGACTGAGCTGACATGATCTTCTCTTGATGAAAAAAACTGAGCTGGATCCAGTGCCAGAAGCTTTACTATGCCATTGTTTATTATTTCCATGGTAATTCTTTTCATAGCTTTGCATACAAGACTAGTCAGATTTATATGTCTGTAGTTACTCAGGTTCATAGATGGCATACCCTTGTGCAGAGGGATGGCAGTTGCAGTCCTTCATTTACTTGGCATGAGAACTGTCTGATGGCTGCTGTTAAATAGTGATTCTGGTGGTCCAGATATGTTATGTTTCATGTTGTTAAGGAGGTACCCTGGAATTTTATCAGGGTTCATTGATGCAATGTTCTTGGTCTTGGAGAGTGTGTTGAGGACCTGTTCCCTAGTTATAGTTGGGGGAGTTAGTGTTGAGGGTATTTCCTGAGGGTTGTCTGGGGGAGAAGAGGTAAAATTGGAGCTAAATTTGTCAGCCAGTAGATTATCTATATCTTCTGTCTCAGTATAGGTGTCTCTATTTACAAGCATTGCCTTTGAGGTTGCAGGCATAAATGAAGAAAGCCTTATGATGGTCCTTGGACTGGTTGACTATTTTTTCCTCAAACATAGTTTTGGTAGACTTGATTAGCCCCCCACGAGTCATTTAGTTTGATTAGGCAGTTTTTACTTTGCTGAGCATTGCACATTGTAATTTTTGACATGATTTTCTTACCTTTGTAATTTATTCACACACACGCACACACACACACACACACACACACACACACACACACACACACACACACACACACACACACACATATATATTCTTGATGCCATGATTCCACCAGGGTGGCTTGTTTTGAGTTCAGCTATTAACATGAGTGTATATGTTTTCTGCGAACATTTCTGTATAGGCAGTGGTGTTCTCAAGGGTGGAGGGCTTGGAATTTTGCCAGGGTGTCACTTAATAGTAGAAAGTTTGACTTTGAATAATTCTAAAAGTACCAGAGTTAGATGTGGATTTTATTTTTATTTCAAAGAAGACAACTTTATGGTCCAACCTTACCACTGTGGACATTACGGGAGGGGGGGGGGGGCCAGGGTTCTCCAATGTTTGTGAGGGATCTACTTCAGCAGACCGAAAGTTCACTTACCCAACTTTCAGTTAGCCGAGATGAAAAGGTCAACAACCACAGAACACCGACTTCTCACTCCAGGTAAGTAACCACTTGGCCATACTAAAAAAATAGTAAAACTGAAGGAAAGTAAACCCACCCATGTTGGGGGCTGTATCCCCCCCCCAACTAAATATACCAACTCCAAGATCGCACTACCACAGAGGTAAGGGGCAAAGTTAAACAGGGTGGCCAAGTGGTTACTTACCTGGAGTGGGAAATCGGTGCTCCGGGATGTCGGTGTTCTGCGGTTGTCGGCCTTTTTGTCTCAGCTAACTGAAAGTCAGGTAAATACACTTCCAGTCTACTGAAGTAGACACATTTGTGAGGACCAGATCAAGGATGTCAGTGCCCCTAATGGTCACCTGCCAATCATACCCAATAAGACTTTGTAACTTGGGATGCTGCCTCCTTCATCCCACCCTAACCACAAAAATCTGGACAAAGACCCATGAAAATTAGGTACAACTGGTCAGAAATCTGCACATTGATTAACATAAAATTTGCATGCATACTTATGTAACCTCACCCCATCCAATGGGATTATGGGATACCATCTTTAAAACACAAATTGAAAAACAGAATTAAACACAAAATAAAACCAGAAGAATGGTTTCATATTTTTATTAACATTTGAGCTTATATCAAACTTTGAACTTATAATTAATATTAAATAACCCAAAACTCAGCATATACAGCAGCAAATCATCTGCAAGCAAACAAACTGTATTTGGCAGCACCAAGATTATCCATGACCCCATTTTGAAGTTAACTGCTCTAATAATGCACAATAATGTATGATGATGTATGTACACAACTAACATGACAAGCAGCTAAATGCAAACATATTAATAGCATTTAACACCAAATGCAATGATTTTAGCAGGTAGCATATGAATATAAATAGACATTTAGACACCTTAGTGTGTACTTCATTCATTTAAAGCAGTCCAGTCCAGGTGACAGCTACTGTACTAATCACATCACAAAGCAAACAAATAGATACATATTAAATACACATATTCACATATCACATTTTGATATTCAAATTATTCTGGAAGGGCTGGACCAGCCAAGTGCATGGTGTGTTAATAATTGGTTTATATCATGCATGTCAAGAAATATAGCATAGTTTTCTATTGAAAGTAGCAATACCACTGCATACTATACAGATAATGTTCCACTTAATTATGATCCAGTCACCAAGACTTGGGTACATGTTAATGCCAAACTCTGCTTTGAGCACCAGGTCTCAATTGTACTTAGATACTCTGATAGACAAAAAGCCCTATCCCCCAACTCAGTCTCATACAGGCTCCTTGGGGAATGATCTTTGCTTAGCTTTCCATGTCATGACCAATTCCAAACTCTTTGAATTACTTCATGTACACAGTGAAGTACAGTAAATACCTGCACTAGAGATCTAAACTTATACCATCATAATAGCAATAGCAGCTGGCATGTGGCTAATCAATGTATCCACAATTTTCCCCTTACATATTAACTGCAGTACGTTCCTGACAACCCTTAAAACGAGTCTGTATTCCTGACTGAAACGTTTCACCTGAAATATGTGAAGAAAATGTATATCATGGGGAATGTTATTAATTTCCCAACAATAGGTGATATGGCCGACGTCTGTAATGGCCTTTTTGGTTATAAGCTTTATAAGAATCAACAAACCTATGAAACCTGTCCTCCGCTCCTAAGTGTGAAAAGGATGAAGACTCTTCTGAAGCAAGCACCACTGCAGTGAGAAACAACACATGGTGATTACTAGTAGGTGTGTAAAAGCAGCAGGACTACAGAGCATATGGGCCAACAGGTTGATGAACAGGGCATGATGTTTCCCTTGTACGTGGCCAAAAAAAAAAACAAATAAAAAAATAAGAACCTGCTGGGGTACAAACACCTTCAGCCAACAAAAAGGACATGCATTCCCTTTACTGACACAGGAAGACTAACTGCTGTAGAAGTCAACACTTTTACTGTTTCAAGTACAGTACAACAATTTTCTGTAACCTTTAAATGTAGACAAAAAATGCAAGGTATATTTAATTCTAAATGTTATGAGTATTTCTTTTTTACTGAATGGAGCAGTGGTGCAACAGATTGCATTGTCACCTCACAGTAAGAGGCTCTCCAGTCTGATTCTCGGCTGGGGTGCCTCCTTTGCAGGGTCTGCATCTCCTCCCTGCATTCATGTGGGTTGCCTCCAGGTGCTCCGGTTTTCTCTAACATTACATGTCTCGGGATTTTCTCCCCAAGCCTCCACTGAAAATTGGTTTGTTCCAAGTCGGACTTTTTCTGGTAAACAAATGTTAATAAAATAAATAATTTTCTCATAGACACACACACATGACTTCCAATTACACCTCTTCACTGTTCTACTCACTGCTTAAAAAATGCATACTAGTATCTTAGTCATAGGTTCATAGGTTCATAGGTTGGTACTAGGCTATCAGCCCTAGGGCCTATACAAGCCTAGCCATAACAATTCCCTGGCTATTTCTTCCCACACTATTTACTTTCCTGGACCCCTGTCTAGCAGGGCGACTGACGTGATCCCCGGGGTGAATTTCCTTTCTCCCATCCAATTGTCAAGGTTCCTTTTGAAGAGGACCAAAGAGGCACTCTGCTTGACATGTATGGGCAATCTATTCCAGAGTCTGGGGAGTCTCTGGGTCAGGAACCTATCTCTCCAGCATGTTTTGTTTATTGTGATGACAAGGTTTAGATCCCTGGAGCATGTGGCTCTGAGGGATTGGGATTTCTTTAAGTGTAGCATGTCCAACAGTTCTGGGTTTGACATGGCCTTGTATGTTAAGCAAAGATCGCCTCTGAGTAGACGATATGTGACAGAGTATAGCTGGAGTTTTTTAAGGCGGTCAGCATAGGGCATCTGCTTTAGGCCTGTGATTCTTTTAGTGAGGTATTTCTGTGGCCTTTCCAGTTGTTGCAGATGTCTTGAGAGGTACATACCAAACGGGGCATTGTATTATATAATGGGTCTAATGAGGGATGAGTACAGTGGGATGATGACCTCCTTTTTTCTGGATGAAAAGCCCTTAGTGATGAGGTGTGCCACATAGAAGGATTTCCTGACTGTTGTGGCGATGTGGTTATCGAAGGTGAGACCACTGTCCACCTGTGTCCCTAAGTCTCTTATCAAACTTTCGGTGTTTAGTGTACTGCCACCTATATGGTAATTCATGGATACATGTTTTTTCCTAAAGGGGATAACTATACATTTCTTGGCATTGAGCTTGAGCCCATGGCTCTGGCACCAAACATCTGTTTCTGTAAGGCCCTTTTGTAGAGTATCCACATCATTTGGGGATTCAATAATGGCTCCTAGTTTGCAGTCATCTGCAAACTTTGTTATCCAGAGTCCCTTAGTGTTGGCTTGTACTTCAGAGAAGTAGATGCCAAACAAGAGCGGTCCCAGGACTGAACCCTGAGGTACTCCACTTGTCACTTGTCTGGAGTTGGATTTGGAGTTGGCTACTTTTACAATGTGGGTTCTATCAGTAAGCCAGTTAGCAACCCATTGGGTGACGTAGGGATTAATGCCCAGCTTAGTAAGTTTATCTATGATTCCAGAGTGGGGGGGGTGGTGTCAAAGGCCTTGGCAAGGTCTAGATAGGCTGTGTGGACCACCTTACCATTGTCCGTGGCTCTGGAGACTGATTCGAAGAAGTCAATCAAGTTCAGAAGACAAGATTGGCCCTTCACGAACCCAAACTGGGTGGGGTCCAGTGTTTGAAGGTTGCCAATGTCTTTGTTTATAAGTTCCATGATAATACGCTCAATGGCCTTGCAGATAAGGCTTGTCAGACTGATGGGACAGTAGTTTCCGGGATCCAAGGTGGATCCCCCTTGTGGAGTGGGATAACTGTAGCTGTGCGCCACTCAGTGGGCACAAAACCTGAGGTGAGGCTATGATTAAACATGACACTTAGGTGAGGTGCCAGTTTATATTGTAGTTCATGTAGTACACAGCCCGGGATGTCATCTGGTCCCATGGATGCTGTATTCTTAGCTTTGGAGAGTGCGTTTTTTACCTGTGTGGCCGTTATTACCGGAATTTGGCAATCTTCCGGTATTGAGATGGGCCATTTAGGGGTGAGAGTAGGGTGAAGTTGGCACTGAATCGATCTGCCAGGATACTGGCAATATCCTTGGGATCAGTATATTTAATGCCATTCTGTTTTAGCTCAGAGCAGATCTGAGCATTGCCATTTAGATTCTTGACATAGTTATAGAATGCCTTGTTGTTGTCTTTGGAATCTTTGGCAATTTTATTTTCGTAACTAGCTTTGGAGGATTTTATGAGGGATCTCAGTTTCTTACTGAGGCTGGTAAGGAAGTTTTTTGCATCCTGGGATTTTCCCCTTTTCTGCAAGAGTTTCTTCCTTTTGTTGTAAAGTTTGTTTATGGCAGGGGACCACCAGATTGGCTTCTTTTTTTTTGATGAGAGCATAGTCATGCAGCTGTGTGACTTCCTGTCTCAGCCTGAACCAGCTATCTACTAAATTTTCTCACCTTCAAAATGCTCAGTGACATTTTCCACGTACCTCTTGGCTAATAAATCGTTATACTTTTCTAGGAATTTGCCTCATTAAAAACTTCACATGCCTCCTTTCTCACAAGCTTCCTGTGAAAATCTCTCTTCAAACTTTCTCCTGCTGCATGGAACAACTTACCCAAGGAATGTGTTTCTCAAATAATCTAAATTCTGGTAAGAGAATATTAAAAGAACATTTACTTCTACATCACATATGCACATTGCAGAGTTGTAGCTGTCTTACATCAAGGCTATCCATTGTCTTATTATGACCATTGAACACACAGATTACCTCTATAGCATGTGAACTTAATACAGCTGTATATCAACAAAGGCCTTCATTTCCTCATATTTTCCTGCTTATATTAATTCTCCATACTCATTTCTCCTATATTTATGCTAACATTTGCAAACAGAGGTTTGCTGTACATCTTTGAAAAATGTACAATTCCAAACAATTGCTCATCCTACCTGAATGTAAATTTATCTTTGACTGTATTGCAACTGAATGTGAAACTGATATTTATTTTATGTCTATGTTTTACTTACTCATAATTTTCAAGTAACTGAAAATGACGTTAACTTGAATGTAACTTTGTCTTGCCTGTTTTTCTGTTATGCTTTTGCTGCATGACCAATGTGGTGTCTGAAAATGGTTTTGAACCAATCTACCAACCATGATACAAAATAAATACATAAAATAAAATAAAGACGGAATGAATTTATAATGGGGAAGAAATAGAAAATCTGTGGAAAGTTTGGGACTCAAAGGAAACTGCACATGTCCCATCATCCCTAGTCCTCAGATCAAGTAGAGAAAATAAACCAAACCAAAACAAACCTTGATTCATGTGCTAAAGGAGTACCTCAGCTCTACATAAAATGACTGGGATGTTAAGCTACCTCTTGTTCTAATGGCCATGTGTGCTACTCCCAAAAGATTTGCAGGTATCCCATTCTTTGAGATGATGACTGGCAGAAGAATGGTGCTACCATTGCATCCTCTGCATACATATATATGTATATATATATATATATATATATATATATGTATGTATACAGAGGATGCATATCTGACACGTGCCACCACTACCCATGATCATGTCAACCAGCTAAGAGAGCACTTAAAAAGAGACCTCTGCATTTGCCCACAGGAAACTGGAAAAGAGTGTGTAGGCCTGTAAGACCTATTATGATAAAAAGTCCTGCCCAGTGGCGAGCTGTGTTTTAACTACAGCAGTGAAAAAGAAAAAAACAAAGAAATTCCTATCAGGCTGGGGGGGTGACCATTTTTAATAATAAATAAGAGATCCGCAGTGGTCTGTCAAAACCGATAATGTTGAAAAACACTTATGAAGCTTGATTTAAACAAGGCCACATTAGTCAGCTACAGCTTTTTCATAAATATAAAACAATGCTGTCTAGTCTAGAAGAGGAACAGAGGGCATGGGAGATGTAAAAGAAGACTCAGAACAGTTGACAAGCACAGTGATAAATACAACTCAAGTGCTCAAAAAGATGAAATTGAAACTGTCACTTTCCTTCATATTTTGGTACTGAATACAAATGTAACTCTATGGACATCTGCACTCAAGAAGGGGAGGGTGGATGTAGAAAAAACATTCTTAATGGAATATATAAACACAAACATATATATATATATATATGGGATCCGTACTGTACATCGAACGTCCGTTTCACAGAATGTGAAACAGCTGAGCACACTTTCGTGAAAATGCTTTTCCCCCAAAAAAAGCACTTTTGTGAAAGTGTGCTAAAAAAAAAAAAAGAAAAACGTGGGGAATGGTTGTTGCTGAGATCGTAGTACAGTGGGGCTAAGGGAATATTCCTTTTTTCCCCAATGTAGTGCAATCTCAGAGTGAGACTATAAAAGTAGGGGGTGCAGTGGGGCTTGCCCCACTGAGTAAATGTGAGTAATATATTTTTTTTTATTTTTTTTTTTTGCACAGTTTAGTGAAAGTGCTTTTTCGGTGAAAAGCACTTTCGCTAAAGTGTGTTCATTATTTTGGTTTCAGTTAGGTAGGATTTTGTGCAATAGTACGATATATATGTATATATATATATATATATATAAATATATACATAATTCCCCTGCTTTTGACTGAATGTATGTTTGTTCGACAAGGAAAGGCAGCTTGATTTTATGTCAATGGTGAGGATGACTGAATGTTGGACATGTCTAAGGTGTAAATGGCCGAATGGTGGATATGTCCAACATACAGAATGCTGATACAGGTAAGTGGAGTTGTGGGTGAGAATGTGTGGGTGAGAGTGTGTGTGTGTGTGTGTGTGTGTGTGTGTGTGTGTGTGTGTGTGTGTGTGTGTGTGTGTGTGTGTGTGTGTGTGTGTGTGTGTGTGTGTGTGAGTTATGGTCAGGGTTAGAGAAGGATGGATGCTGTGTGTTTGTGTGGAAGCTTGTGTAGTTTAGGGTAAGTGTCAAAGTTAGGATAGGGGATAGATGTAGTGTTGTTTGTTTGTGTTTATGAATGTCTGTGTATCTGAGTCTGTCTTGTGTAGTGACAGTGTTACAGGAAGGTTTTAATGACCTTAAGGTATAGGGTTAGGGTTGGGGGAAGGGGCAGCATTAGGGTTAGGGTTAGCATCCATTACAAAGTAAGGCAGAAGGGTCCTCCCCGCCTTTAGTAATGGGTGTTAACCCTAATTCTGCCCCTTCCCCTGCCACTGCCACTATTCAGACAAATTTGAGGCCAGGGTTATGGATAGATTTTAGTTTTAATATCGGGAGAGGAAGTAGTTGTCTCTCCTGATATTGTTTTTGGCAGGGTTGTGTCAGTATTATTCTTTTCATATTTTTTAATTAGGTATTGTGCATGATCAAACTTATTTTGTAGGTGTTTTACATTAGACATTAGAGCAGTTTAGTCATACACAATATACCAATACACATACACACGCACACTTTATATACATATATATATATATATATATATATATATATATATATATATATATATATATATATATATATATATATATATATATATATATACATATATACATATATATATATATATATATATATATATATATATATATGGATAGGCTCATAGGTTCATAGGTAGGTACTAGGCTATCGGCCCAAGGGCCTAATTAAGCCTAGCCAACTAGGTTCCCTGGCTTACGCCACCCAAGAAAGTTATTTTCCTGTGCCCCTATCGAGCACAGACATCATCCCCAGGGTGAATTTCCTTTTTCACATCCACTCATAAAGATTTTTCTTGAAGAGTGCTAATGAGGAACTTTGCTTGACATAGATGGGTAGCTTATCCCAGAGTATGGGAAGTCTCTGGGACAGGAATCTATCCCTACAGCATGTCCTGTTTATTGTGGTGACAAAGATTAGGTCCCTAGAGCATGTAGCTCGGACAGATTGGGATTTCTTTAGGTGTAGCATGTCCAACAGCTCTGGGTTTGACATAGCTTTATATGTTAGTCAGAGATCACCTTGGAGTAGGTGATATGATATGGAGTAAAGCTGGAGTTTTTTGAGACATTTAGTGTAGGGCATCTATTTGAGGCCAGTAATCCTCTTTGTGAGGTACTTCTATGGCCTTTCCAGTTGCTGAAGATGTCTTGTGAGGTACATTCCAAAAGGGGTGTTGTACTCTATAATGGGTCTAATGAGTGTCGAGTAGAGGGGAACAATGACCTCTTTTTTCCTGGATGAGAACCCTTTTGTGCCATGTAGAAGGATTTCCTGACTACTGTGGCAATGTGATTATCAAAGGAGAAACTACTGTCCACCTGGGTCCCAAGGTCTCTTATCACACATTCAGCATTAAGTAGACTGCCGCCTATGTGGTAGTTCATGGGTACAGAGGTTTTACAAAGGAATGACAATGCACTTTTTGGCATTGAGCTTGAGGCCATGGCTCTGACACCAGGTATCTATCTCAGTGAGGCCCTTCTGTAGGATGTCCCCATCATTTGGGGACTCAACTATGGCTCCTAGTTTGCAGTCATCTGTGAATTTCATTAGCCAAAGGCCTTCTGTGTTAGCCTGTAGTTCAGAGAAGTAGATACCAAACAGGAGAGGTCCCAGGACTGAGCCCTGTTGTACTCCATTTGTCACCGGGTTGAAGTCAGATTTGGAGCCAGCAACTTTTACAGTGTGGGATCTGTCAGTGAGCCAGTTGGCAACCCATCTTTTGCAGTAGGGATTTATACATAGTTTAGTGAGTTTAGCTATAATTCCAGAATGGGAGATGGTGTCAAAAGCCTTGGAGAGGTCAAGATAGGCTGTGTGAACCACCTTACCCTCGTCTATGGCTTTGTTGACTACCTCAAAGAAGTCGATCAGGTTCAGGAGGCATGATCTGTCTTTCATAAACCTGAACTGGGTGGGGTCCAGAGTTTGGATGTTACCAATGTCTTTGTTTATGAGTTCCATGATGATACATTCCATGGCCTTACAGACCAGGCTTGTCAGGCTAATAGGGCGATAGTTCCCAGGATCAGAGGTGGCTCCCACTTTGTGGAGTGGGATAACTGTTGCTGTGCAACATTCAGTGGACACAAAGCCTGACATGAGGCCGAGACCATATGATCGAACTTTTAAAAGTTGGAACAGACTGAATGGAGATCAGTGTACAGTGCGGAACAGGAAGATTTCCCTTTTCTGTAATGTAGTGCAATCTCAGAGTTGGTATATTTAAGTAGCGGGAAGTTGGGGGGGCACATCCCCCAACATAGGGGGTGCAGAGGGCCTTGCCCCCCCTGCTACGCAAGTTTAGTTTTCTTTTTTTTAATTTTTTAAAATTTTTTCTTTAGTTTTCAAACTTTTAAATGTTCGATGTTATGGTCTCGGCCATATCGTCTTCTAACATTTAAAAGTTCGATCTACTGAAGTAGATCCATTTATGTATATACATGTGTACATATATATATATATATATATATATATATATATATATATATATATATATATATATATATATATATATATATATATATATGTGTGTGTGTGTGTGTGTGTGTGTGTAGGTATATATATATATATATATATATATATATATTTATATATATATATATAGACATACTTAGTATACCCACAGATATATATATATATATTTATATATATCTATATATATATATATATATATATATATATATATATATATATATATAGATGTTCAGTGAGTGTGGCCAGAATTTGTTTTGAGGAGACCTTGAATAACTACATGTGCTGCTGTGGCCCCGTGGACATCAGTCTTTCATTTCTCATCTTGTGTAGAGCGGTGTCCAGTGGTTTACCCTATTTGGAGAGTTGCTCTTCTGCTAGTGTGATAGAAGAGCTAATTAAGCTAAGTAAAATTGAAGGTCGAATCATTATTAAGATAAAGGTTTAGTCTAAGGTAGACAAAAAAATGGAAGTCCCTGTAGTCCAGTCCTTTACTGTAGGCAGATAAATGATGGTGTGCACTACATTGAATGTAAAAAATCAGTGGGTTTTTATTCAGTAGAAAAGTGGGTGGTAACCCACCTGGAGGCTTGCCTCTGGGAGTGGCCTATCCAGGGGGTTGGTTGCATGGTGAGTCTCTACCCTGTTCTATAGCACATACCTGTCTATAGCACCATACCTGGCTAAAACCTAGCACTTCAGACAACGAAGTGTTACCACCTGGATACAACATACACAGGCTGGATCGTGTTTCCAGGAAGAGGGATGGGGTATCTGTACTCCATATATCTGACTTGAATGTCACCATAAATGTAATAGAACCACCTCAGATTAATAACTCAAAGATTCTTGCCACCAAATTGCAACTTAATAAAAATAAATGTATCAATATCATCTGTAAATATATTCCCCCAGGTAACAATATATCCACACTTGAAGATACCCTTCACTGGCTATCATGTCACTACCCCCAATAATCCCTACTACTCGGAGATTTTAACATACACTGGGGCACCTGTTCCTCAGAATTTCCAACCTCTCATATTAACCTGCATGCATTTACACAAATCATAATCACCCCTACTAGGATAGGTAAACCCAACCAAAAAGAAAGCATACTTGACTGGGTACTCATAAATAGTCACCCCCAACTGTGCACCTCTGGGACCCTCCCCGATGATCTAAGTGATCACCTTCTCACATATATAATTAAGCACAAAGCCATTAACTTCCAACTACCCCTACTCAGAAAGGTTAGAAACAAAAAAATTTGACCCGGCCAAATTCCAACAAGAACTAAACCTGTGTAATTGGTTTATTTTAAAACACCTCCCCTTAGAGGAAGTAGTTGTATACTTTAATAACAAATTTCTTGAGATCCTTGATTTGCATGCACCTGGTCGCTCAAAAAGAACAAAGGCAAAGACTGCACCATGGCTTTCTAAAGAGTCTAAACTCAAAATTACCCTTATAAACAAAGCATGGGCTTTATGGCATTCTACTAAAGACCCCCAAGACCACATTAAATACAGGCAATCTAGGAATGAAACCAAAAATCCATTTTACAAGACAAAAAAAATATTAGTGTAACTTACAGACAATAAAGCAAAATAACCCTTAAAAGTTTTGGGCAGGTTTAAATAAACCACAACATCCTGGACAAACTTCAACCCCTATCCCTATTGCTACAATCGATAAACCCCCTGAGGATGTTTCATACAGTTTTAACCGATTCTATACTGAGACAATTCAAGCCCTAGCTAGCCAACTACCTCCTAGGTCCCCTGGCCCTGAAGGTACCACCCCTAGAAAACTACACCACCAACACCCACACATAGCAACACTAAACCCACATATGTGGAGGCCTTTAGCAGTAACCTGCCCAAGCAACAATGATCTCTGAGACTGAAACACAAACAAACACCAGTCACAACCAAAGTGTCACATAGCTCACAACACCAGTGTGCCACCCAACAACAGCCCCTAAGGCAAGACAACATACCCAACACTTTAGTCATAGGTGACTCTATGGTCAGGCACACTGATGCCCCACTCACCAGGCTGAACAAGGAGAAAATTACAGTCAGCTGCTTGTCAGGTGCCAGGATCCACCACATAACGCACGCACTCAAGTCACTCCAGAACAAGTACAAATATGACTCTGTCATTGTCCATGTTGGAGTGAATGACTTGAGACGTACCTCCCTGGACTACATGAAAAGAGACATGGAAGAGCACTTGGAAAATGTGGCCCAGGCAGGTATGACTCTAGCCCTGAGTAGCATCCTGCCTTCGCCCAGAATTATACCACAGTATGAGGATAAAATGATTGACTTTGACAACTGACTAAGCTTCTGGTGTCATTCAAAGGTGATCCAGTATCTGTCTGCCTGGGACGACATAATCGACAGACCGCAATGCTTTGCCAGAGATTGTCTGCACCTGTCACCCCTTCTATTCAGGTTACTGGCTAAGGCTCTTGCCACCCCTATAGTGCCTTTTTTAGGCAAAATTCAAATGACAAAACCACCACCGTAACAGGTACAAACATGTAAAATCTGAAGGTAATGCTACTCAATGCTAGAAGTCTAAACCTCAAAATGCACTCTCTCAGGGTACCCCTAAAAATGGAGAACATTGATATTTGTGCAGTAACTGAGACCGGGTTCAAGGCTCCAGAGAGCACCCCTGCAATACCAGGCTACAACTCCACACATTTCGGCCACCAAACCAGGACCAAAACACTAAAGGTGGAGGAGTGTCCATATTCACCAAGGATATTCACAACACCAGGCTAGTTGCCCAACACAATGAGTCTGAAATTCTCTAGTTGCAACTAACACTAGGTAAGACTGCAATCCAAATTGTAGCTTGCTACAGATCCCCCACCATGCCCCAAGATTCTCACTACACCTTTCTAAGTATACTGGAAAATATTAAGATACAGCCAAACACCGTAATACTGGGTGATTTCAACTACCCTGTCATTAACTGAGAAAACTACTCATGTACCAACATCTTTGCCCAATGGTTCTTGGAATTCATCAATTCCATTGCCCTGGATCAACTAATCCTTAGTCCTACCAGGGCTCCAATATCCTAGACCTGGTCATTACCAACATGGGAAATCGATGCTCCACACCGATGGTCACCCCTTCGTTGGTCAAGTCTGACCATAAGCTAATCACCCTTGACATACACATCCCACCCCAATCCCCAGTAAGGAAACCTCCATAAAAAACTTCTCCAAAGCCAACTTCATGCTGCTCAAGTCAGAAGTGACAAACTTCATGACACCCATGCAGACAGGAACTGAAAGTTCGACTGCTGAATCCTACATTAATTCACTATACGAGCACATCCACTCGTGCATGAATCGCGCCATCCCCAATAGAACCAAGACGCTTTCCTCCAAAAAAAGGAAGCCAATCTGGTGGTCCCTTGACATAAACAAACTTGACAGCAAAAGAAAGAAACTGTTGCAGAAAAGAAGAAAATCCCAGGATGCAAAAAACTCCCTTACCAGCCTCAGTAAGAAGCTGAGATCCCTCATAAAATCCTCCAAAGCTAGTTACGAAAATAAAATTGCCAAAGATTCCAAAAACAACCACAAGGCATTCTATAGCTATGTCAAAAATATAAATGGCAATGCTCAAATCTGCTCTGAGCTACAACAGAATGGCATTAAATATACTGATCCCAAGGATATTGCCAATATCCTGGCAGATTGATTCAGTGCAAACTTCACCCCCTAAAGGGCCCATCTCAATACCAAAAGATTGCCAAATTCTGGTAATAATGGCCACACAGGTAAAAAATGCACTCTCCAAAGCTAAGAATACAACATCCATGGGACCAGACGACATCCCAGGCTGTGTACTACATGAACTACAAAATAAACTGGCACCTCAAAAAAGGGTCATGTTTAATCATAGCCTCACCTCAGGCTTCGTGCCCACTGAATGGCGCACAGCTACAGTTATCCCACTCCACAAGGGGGGATCCACCTTGGATCCCAGGAACTACTGCCCCATCAGTCTGACGAGCATGATCTGCAAGGCCATGGAACGTATTATCATGGAACTTATAAACAAAGACATTGGCAACCTTCAAACACTGGACCTCATGGAATTTGGGTTTGTGAAGGGTCGATCTTGTCTCCTAAACCTGATTGACTTCTTTGAATCAGTCTCCAGAGCCGTGGACAAGGGTAAGGTGGTCCACACAGCCTATCTGGACCTTGCCAAGGCCTTCGACACCACCATACAAAAACATATGCTTGGTGCCAGAGCCATGGGCTCCCACTCAATGCCAAGAAATGTATAGTTATCCCCTTTGGGATAAAACATGTACCCATGAATTACCACATAGGTGGCAGTACACTAAACACCAAAAGTGTGATAAGAGACTTAGGGACACAGGTGGACAGTTGTCTCACCTTCAATAACCATAGCACCACAACAGTCAGGAAATCCTTCTATGTGGAACACCTCATCACTAAGGGCTTTTCATCCAGAAAAAAGGAGGTCATTGTCTCACTACACTCATCCCTCATTAGACTCATTATTGAATACAATGCTCTGTTTGGTATGTACGTCTCAAGACAGCTGCAACAACTGGAAAGGCCACAGAAATACCTCACTAAAAGAATCACAGGCCTAAAGCAGATGCCCTATAATGACAGTCTAAAAAACTCCACCTATACTCTGTCAGATATAGTCTATTCAGAGGCGGTTTCTGCTTAACATACAAGGCCATGTCAAACCCAGAGCTGTTGGACATGCTACACTTCAAGAAATCCCAATCACTCAGAGACACTTGCTCCAGGGATCTAAACCTTGTCATCACAATGAACAAAACATGCTGGAGGGATAGTTTCCTGACCCAGACACTCCCCAGACTCTGGAATAGATTGCCCATACATGTTAAGCAGAGTGCCTCTTTGGCCCTCTTCAAAAGGAACCTTGATAATTGGATGGGAGATAGGAAATTCATGCCAGGAATCATGTCAGTCACCCTTCTAGACAGGGGTCCAGGGAAGTAAATACTGTGGGAAGAAATAGCCTGGGAATTTTATGACTAGGCTTGTATAAGCCCTAGGACTTATAGCCTAGTACCAGCCTATGATCTTATGAAACACAAGTAGTTCCCATTGCAGAGAAGGTCAAAGAGAACAGATTACAGTGGTTCAGGCAATTGTGTAGGAGAGCAGAAGACAATCCGGCAAAGAAGATTTGAGACAGAAAGGAAGAAGGCAAGAAGAAGTGAAGGCATTCAACGAGATGGATGGATTGTGTGAAAGAAGATTTGTGACAGGCATGACTGTCGAAGAAGGTAGGAGTGTGGCAGTGAATCAAGAAAGATGGCAACATCTGATATGCCACCTCACCCCATGTCAAATATGAAGAAAAGGGGATTGATGGTGATGATGATGACTTTGTATCATTTAACAGGAGATCATTATCATAAATAATCATTTTCAGATAAGACAGAGCTGTGGAAAGGCAATTGAACTTATAAATGAGCTTAAAGGGACAGGAAGTACAAGGGTTCCTAGCTAGATTCACTATGACATCTCCAAAATAACCCCCATACATCTATTTACAAAATAATTGATAATCCTTATTGAAGTCTCCTCAGCAAAGACTTGTGTTCGCCATAGGGGTAAATAGGCATGGCTGATTATTCAGGCTGAAGGCTGTCTTCAGATCAGTTGAGTGCCTCGCTGAGGAGACATTTTGAAAAATAGTAGATAGTTGGATATATGCCTGAAATGTTCAGACAGAAATGAGTTCAGTATTTTGTAACAGGTATAATTGTTTGTAATTTCCAGCCTACTGGGATAACCCCTAAGCAAAGGCATAAGTTCAAAATATAGGTGAGAGGTTAAGAGGTGAAATGGCATGTCTTGAAAGACCAAATCTTGGATGGTAAATAGGTCATGGACAGTTTTTGCTGACATGATCTAAAGTAGAATTTGAGCAAATCAGAGTACTACATGGTCTCACACTTAGAGCTAAACTATGGAAAGTTACATGGAACAAAGGTTGCTAGGGAATAGTGGTTATGAAATGGCTCATTAGCATGCTTGCACTGTCAAAGAAATTGCACGGTTTTGATAATTTCATGGATTTCATGTATTAAATTTATTTCTGTTAAGTAGCAGATGAGGAAGCTTAAGATGAAGAAGATGAGCACCCTGAGATGGGCAGTAAGATCCATCCGTCAGGGCAGTTTCAGAAATGAGGAATCAGAACAGAAGTCAAAATGGTCCACATTGCAGAGAAGGTTGGGGAGAACAGATTGCAATGGTTGTCATGTGTGCAGAAAAGAAGATGATATGGTGAAGCAGATTTGTGTGAGAGAATGAAAAGGCAAGAGGAGACAGCTATGTCCAGTTAAGAGATAGATTGTGTGAAAGAAGACCTGTGACAGGCAGAAATGATTGTCCGAGAAGGTAAGAGAATGTCACCGAATCAAGAGAGGTGGCAGTAATTTAAGAGACACCCAGACTCCATGTAAACATTAAAAAGGGGGGCTGATGATGATTTTTTTTAGAAACTGTTTGTGCTAATTTATTAACAGGTTGATCTTGCTAACTTTGTGACAGTTCACACCTTAAGCTGAAAGCCAGAATTTTAGCCAGGTAACAAGGTTCCTTGTGCAGATCCCTGAACTGGCTCCCACCTCAGCTTCAAGTTTAGAACTAAAATAAATAAATAAAAGAGCCTTAAACTGATACAAGTCTTCTAGCTTAAAAGAGAGACTTTGGAGTGATTGAGTATCAGTTTTCTGTATTTTCTTGCTGTACTTAACTGTTTTCCTCCTAAACGCTGATTTTTCTTTCCAGCACTTATTGTGATTTAAAAGCTTGTTTTTTTCACATATTGTACTTATTTGACTGCCTGCACTTTTAAAAAGTTGTTTTTTGTTTAAATAAATTCTTTAACTGTTGTAGGTTACACACTAAAGTGCGATAGCCTTTTCTGATTGCTTGTAGTCATTTAAAGCTGTTTTAATTGTACTTTTTACTGTTTTTGCCTTATCTTTTCAAAAAAATAAATTTCTTGTTTCCCGCCTTTCTAAGCTAGTATAGTCCAGTTTTCAGGCTAGTGCTGATTTTAGGGCTGTGTTATAAGTTTCTACCTTACTTGGATAGAGGGAAGTTTCTCTGTTCACCTGTGAGAGAGGGGAACTTTGAGCAGCCATCTGTCCCTGGAGGAGTGGTTCCAGCCCAGAAGTTAGTAGTTTACAAACCGCGCTTGCACGGTTTTGTGCGCCGGACAGTACTGCTTAGCTAGGGTTAAATTATTCCCGGCTCCACTAAGTCTAATCTTCAGTTTTTCATTTGAAACTAGTCTAACTCTCTACCTATGCACTCAAAAAGCATCCTACAGTCCAGCACTTGCTCAGACCTAGTAGCAAGCACTAATATACCCCGACACTTGACTGCCCAGCAGGGCAAGGCTCTTTATCCACCCCTCACCAACCAAGCGACTAAGCAGCTCACCCTACTATTCAGGCATGACCAAAGGGCAACTTCAGGTGTACTCTCCAGTCCAGCTGGTGAATCTGGGTATCCTGAGGCAATGTTACAACTGCCTCATGTACACAAACAGCCCTCTCCTCCTACCACAAAACACTAACATTTGCGAGAGATGCAATTATACAGCCAAACTGGAGGCAAAGGTCTCTCCGCCCAAGACTGGAACAGACAGTCATGAGGAGAAGGTTAACACTTGCACCACACCTCCAGCCTCACATAGACCTACTAAACCAGCACTGGCAAAAAATACACATAAATGCACAAAATCATACTCGGAGGCTCTAAATAAAAACCTGCAAAAGCATCAGAGAGCTCCAAAGCAGATACCCACAAAACCTGCACCTCCCATCACAAACCAGACAACACATAAAACACAAAATCAATGTGCCGCACAATCACAGCCCTTAAGACGAAATATAGCTAACACACTAGTAATAGGCAACTCAATAGTCAGGCATACTGATGCCCCACTAATTAGGCTGGACAAAGAGAAGGTTACTGTTAACTGCCTATCGGGAGCCAGAATCTGCCACATAACACAAGCACTCAAGTCACTCCAGAACAAGTACAAATATGATGTTGTCATTGTTCATGTTGGTGTGAATGACCTGAAATGTACCTCCCTGGACTACATGAAAAGAGACATGGAAGAGCTCTCTGATCATGTAGTCCAGGTGGGTATGACCCTGAACCTGAGTAGCATCCTGCCCTCACCAAGAATGATACCTCAATATAAAGAAAAAATTATCAATTTCAACAATTGGCTTAGTTTCTGGTGTCATTCAAGGGGGATCCAGTGTCTGTCAGCCTGGGATGACATGCTTGACAAGCTGCATTGCTTCGCCATAGACGGCATGCACCTGTCACCCCTTGGCTTTCGAATACTAGCCAAGGCTCTTGCTGCCCCTATAGTGCCTTTTTTAGGCATGGCTCAAAATTCAAACCCACCACCATAAACAGCACAAGTAAGAAAATGAGGGATATGCTACTCAACACCAGGAGTTTAAATCTCAAAATACATGCGCTCAGAGCACTCCTAAGTATGGAGAACGTCAACATCTGTGCACTAACCAAAACCTGGTTCAAGGCTCCAGAGAGCACTCCAGCACTACTGGGCTACAACTCATACCACACATTTCGGCCACAGAACACAGACCAAAACACAAAAGGAGGTGGTGTATCCATATTCATCAAGGATACTTACACCTCCAGGTTAGTGGTGCAGCATGATACCTCTGAGATCATCCATGTGCAACTAACATCGGGCAAATCTGCAATGCAAATTCTGGCCTGCTACAGATCACCATCCACGACCCAGGACCACCACTCCCCCCTTTCTGGAGACACTGGAAAACTTGAAGGTCCTACCGAACACCCTGATATTGGGTACAAACTCCCAGGCTCAGCGCTTCCTAGAATTTATCAACTCAAATGCCCTGGATAAGCTGGTAAACTCCCTTACCAGAGGCCACAACATATTGGACCTGGTCATCACCAACATGGGCGACAGGGGTTCCGTACCGGAGGTCAACCCGTCACTACTTAGATCAGACCATAAACTAATCACCCTGGATGTCCACACCCCACCACCACCCCCAACCAAGGAAACCACAGTGAAAAACTTTTCTAAAGCAAACTTCACCTTACTTAAGGCAGAGGTGGTAAGTTTCACAGCCATCATGCTAAAGGATAACACTGCCCAAGATGCAGAATCCTTTACAATTGCTCTCTATGAGCACTTACAAGGATGCATGGATCATGCCATCCCTAGCAAGGGAAGGAAACCAGTCTGGTGGACCCTTGCAATAAACAGGTTATACAACAGAAGGAGGAAACTAGTTCAGAAAAAAAGCAAATCCCAAGAAGGAAAGACATCCCTGATCAGTATCAGTAAGAAACTAAAGTCCCTCATAAAATCATCCAAGGCTAACTTCAAAAGAAAAATAGCCAAGGATTCGAAAGATAATCACAAAGCCTTCTTTAGCTATGTCAAGAATCTAAGTGGCAACTCACAGATATGCTCTGAGCTAGTGTAAAATAGCACAAAATATACTGAACCTACTGATATTGCCAACATCCTGACAGATAGATTCAGTGCAAACTTCACCTCCCTCTCACCTTCAAAAGGGCCCACAACAATACCAGAAAAGTGTAGTGTCCCGGAAATCACAGAAGCACAGGTGAAAATAGCCCTTTCAAAAGCCAAAAACACAGCATCAATGGGGCCAGATGGTGTCCCAGGCTGCGTCTTGCACGAACTACAGAACGAACTAACACCCCACCTAAACACGCTGTTCAACCTCAGTCTCTGCACAGGCTACATGCCCATAGAATGGTGCATAGCAATGGTTATTCTGCTCCACAAAGGAGGGGCCAGAACTGACCCTGGTAACTATCGCCCCATAAGCCTGACTAGCCTGGTCTGCAAGGCTATGGAGCTCATCATCATGGAACTCATTAACAAAGACATTGGGAACCTCCAAACACTTGACCTGACCCAGTTTGGCTTTGTCAAGGGCAGATCCTGTCTACTAAACCTGGTTGACTTCTTTGAGACAGTCACCAAGGCCATAGATGAGGGAAAGGTGGTTCACACAGCCTACCTTGATCTTGCCAAGGCGTCTGACACCATTCCTCACTCGGGTATTATAGAAAAACTCACCAGCCTGAACATAAACCCCTGCGTCACAAGATGGGTTGCCAACTGGCTTACAGGCAGAACTCACACGGTAAGAATAGCAGGCTCCAGGTCCAACTCTAAACCAGTCACAAATGGTGTCCCGCAAGGCTCGGTTCTGGGACCCCTACTGTTTGGCATATATTTCTCAGAAGCACAGGCAAACACAGGAGGACTATGGCTAACCAAGTTCGCCGATGACTGCAAACTGGGAGCCATAACTGACTCTCCGGCTGACACGGACATCCTTCAAAAAGGCCTTACTGAAACAGTCACCTGGTGTCAAAGTCATGGCCTCAAGCTAAATGCCAAAAAATGCATAGTCGTCCCATTTGGGAAAAACAAACACCCACGAATTACCACATAGGTGGCAGCCCCCTTAATACAGAAGAGGTAATAAGAGATCTGGGGACCCAGGTAGATAGCAATCTCTCCTTTGACAATCATATTGCCAAAGTAGTTAGGAAATCCTTCTATGGGGCCCATCTAATTACTAAGGGGTTCGCATCTAGAAATAATAAGGTTATAGTGCCCCTCTACTCGTCACTCATTAGACCCATCATAGAGTACAATACCCCATTTGGGATGTACCTCACAAGACACTTCCAACAGCTGGAAAGACCATAAAAGCACCTCACCAAGAGGATTACTGGCCTCAAACATATGTCCTTTGCAGCTCGACTGAAAAAACTCCAGCTGTACTCAGTGGCATATCGCTTACTCAGAGGTGATCTCTGCCTGGCTTACAAAGCCATGTCCAACTCAGAATTGATGGACATGCTCCACCTAAAGAAATCCTAGTTACTGCGAGCCACGCAGTCTAGTGAGCTAAACCTCGCCACAACAATAAATAGAACATGCTGGAGGGATAGATTCCAGTCACAGAGACTCCCCATGCTTTGGAACAAAATCCCTTACTACATTAGGTAGAGCCCCTCACTAACACTCTTCAAGAGAAGCCTTGATGAGTGAATGGGTAACAGAAAATACACTCCTGGGATCACTTCATTGGCTCTTCTTGACAGAGGCTCAGTTAATTAATCAATAGGGCGGCGAAAGTTGACACTAGGGTGGCGAAAGTTGACACACTCTGGCTAGGCTTAAAAATGCCCTCGGGCAGATAGCCTAGTACCTACCTATGAACCTAAGATAAAAAGAAAAAAAAAAAACAAGAAAAAAGCTCTTCTTCTTCTTCTGAAACTTTAGCAAGCTACTTGCTACCAATGTGGCAAGCAGTGTGCTACAGTTAAATCACAATGTACTGAGCACATCAACACTTCAGACATGACCACAAATGCAGCATTGGTATTCATTTATGAAGGTGAAATTTCACTCCTTCACCATTGGGACCCACATGCCAATCATACCCTGCTCTCACAGAATTTAGGCAAGGAAGCCTTCTCATTCGCTCCACCCTAGTTATGGCTATGTTGAAAGCTTTTGTAAGTGTAAGATGTTCAACTGCCCATCTGGAAGCAGACTCAACAAGTGTGTTGCATTTAACAAGACTAGTCAGAACTGTAGCTATGGTGGGGGCAAACGGGGCAGCCACCCAGGGTTCAGTGTGTTAGGGGTATGACTAGACAGCTCTGTTTTTTTTAACTTGACTTGATGATGGTCTTTAAGATCTGGTGCTGCTCTAGAGTTAAGGAGTACCAGATCAAAAGGAGTTTCTTTTTTTATTCTCATGTGTAGAGTATGAGAGGCATGGGATAGGTGTTAAGAACTGGAGCTCCTCCTCTGTTGAAGAATGCTAGATTGAAAGGGCTTTTTTTTGTTTTGTTTATTTTTTTTTTTGCCTTTCCATTGAATGTGTGAGAGCACCATGAGAGCCAGCTACACCTCTGAGAATATTTGTATGATCTTTTTAGCTATAACCATGGCATCTCCACTTATGCATGTTACATATAGTTAGCTAGCTAGATACACACACACACACACACACACACACACACACACACACACACACACACGTATATATATATATATATATATATATATATATATATATATATATATGTGTATTTCTGTGGAGCTTTTCTCCCTGGGCCCCTGCTGAAAATGGGCTTCTGGCCCTGTCGAACTTTCCTGGTAAACAAATGTAAATAAATATATATATATATATATATATATATATATATATATATGTATATTAAATATATATATATATATATATATATATATATATATATATATATATATATATATATACATACACATATATATATATTTTATATATATATATATATATATATATATATATATATATATGAATCTACCTGAGAACACCGACAGTTTGAAACGCTGACGACAACAACACTGACAATGGAAATAACCGACAGTTCGAAATCCCGTTGCTGAAAACACCGACATGCGAAATGAGCACAACTGTGTAAGTATGCGATAGTGATGAATGTTAGGTGCAGGTAAGTGTGCATTAGTGATGGACTTTAGGGTTAGGGTGCGGGTAGGGTAAGTGTGCGATAGTGACGGACATTAGGGTTAGGGTGCGGGTAAGGTAAATGTGCGATAGTGACGGACTTTAGGGTTAGGGTGCGGGTAAGGTAAGTTTGCGATAGTGACGGATGTTAGGGTTAGGGTGCGGGTAAGGTAAGTGTGCGACAGTGACGGACTTTAGGGTTAGGGTGCGGGAAAGGTAAGTGTGCGATAGTGACAGACCTTAGGATTAGGGTTTGGTTTAGGGTTAGTGCATAGATAGTTGTGTATGTAAGGTTTAGTGTAGGTTTATAAGGTTTTTGGTGTGCTTGTGTTTTGTGTGTGTTGTGAGTCGGTGTTATGGTGTTCGGGAATGTGGACTTTCGGTTTTGTGTGGTTTCAATGTTTTGGTGTTGGCATTTTGGCTGTCGGGTTTGTGATGTAGTGTAGGTGATCTACATATATATATATATATATATATATATATATATATATATATATATATATATATATTTTTTTTTTTTTTTTTTTATTTATTTCAGTTTGATGACCGGGGAGGTCCACTGGGCTCAGGGAGCCCATTTTCAGTGGAGGCCCGGGGAGAAAAGCTCCGCATTGCATTGTGATTATACATAGTTATTCACAAAATATCTGCATGACATAGTGATTATACACAGTTATTCACATAAAAATCTGCATTACATAAAAATTATACAGTTATTCACATAAAAATCAAATTAAGTGATGTGAAAATATATATGCAGTTATACCCAGTTGTACACATAAAAATCCAATTTAGATGAAGAAGGGTACAATTAAATAAAATTATGTTACACAGTGTGTTCATAGTTACAGTCAAAGTAAAGAGAAACACAAATCAAACATGATTAAGAGTCAGAGGACATCATAGGTTATATGGTTTCAGTGTCGAGTATTTATGAAGGTATGATATAGAGTAGGAACAGTGGATTTATAGAAGAAGTTGAGGGTGCAGAAGGTAATTTTAAGGTAAAGAACAGGAGTAAGTCGTTGCAGATTATATTTTTAGCTAAAGAAGTTAGCAGAGGACTGGGAGTATGATCACAGGTTAGCTGAGGACTGGGAGTATGATCACAGGTTAGCAGAGGACTGGGAGTATGATCACAGGTTAGCTGAGAACTGGGAGTATGATCACAGGTTAGCAGAGGACTGGGAGTATGATCACAGGTTAGCAGAGGACTGGGAGTATGATCACAGGTTAGCAAAGGACTGGGAGTATGATCACAGGTTAACTGAGCACTGGGAGTATGATCACAGGTTAGCAGAGGACTGGGAGTATGATCACAGGTTAGCTGAGAACTGGGAGTATGATCACAGGTTAGCAGAGGACTGGGAGTATGATCACAGGTTAGCAGAGGACTGGGAGTATGATCACAGGTTAGCTGAGCACTGGGAGTATGATCACAGGTTAGATGAGGACTGGGAGTATGATCACAGGTTAGCTGAGGACTGGGAGTATGATCACAGGTTAGCTGAGGACTGGGAGTATGATCACAGGTTAGCAGAGGACTGGGAGTATGATCACAGGTTAGCTGAGGACTGGGAGTATGATCACTGGTTAGCTGAGGACTGGGAGTATGATCACAGGTTAGATGAGGACTGGGAGTATGATCACAGGTTAGCTGAGGACTGGGAGTATGATCACAGGTTAGCTGAGGACTGGGAGTATGATCACAGGTTAGCAGAGGACTGGGAGTATGATCACAGGTTAGCAGAGGACTGGGAGTATGATCACAGGTTAGCTGAGGACTGGGAGTATGATCACAGGTTAGCAGAGGACTGGGAGTATGATCACAGGTTAGCTGAGGACTGGGAGTATGATCACAGGTTATGAGGTATTTGAAGTGTAAAGGAGAAAAAAGCAACTGGGAAAGAAGTGAAAGAGAGCAGAGGTGGTAGAGGTAGAAGAGGGTTGAACAGGTGATTACTTTTACTGTTATGTCAGGCTCGGTTTAGGCTTAGAGTTAGAGTTAGAGAAAGGTTTATGGGGAGAGTGAGGCTATGTGGGGAGAGAGCAGCTGCATTTCCATTTGGAAGAAAGGTAGGAGTGTAGAAGAGTTTTAAAGGTGTCAGAGCTTTCACAAGTCCTTAGGGAGTATGGCAAGGATTTCCATGTTTTTGCTACAGAGAAGGATAGCAGATACTGCCCAGCAGGTCGATTGTGTTTACGGACAGTGATTATGTTTCGGTGGGATGATCTTAGAGATCTTGGAGGGGAGTATGGTTGGAGGATATTGGACAAGGCAGGGCACTTAGTAGGTTGGAAAATTAGTTTATGGGCTGTAGTAATTTGGAGATAATTTAGATGGTTGGGGAGTTCAAGCCAGTTTAACAAATGAAGGGCAGTACAGTGATGGGAGGAGAATTTGGCTTTGGTGGCAAATTTAGAAATTTTATTATAGCAGATTTCAAGTTTGGAGGAGAGAGATGCAGATATGTTAGATAGGATAGGAGTAGGAGAGGAGCATGCACGTGTGTTTGTGTATATATACATATATATATATATATATATATATATATATATATATATATATATATATATATTTATACACACACACACACACACACACACACACACACACACACACACACACGCGCGCACACACACACACATGCACACATGCACACATATAGACAGACAGTTTGATATGTATACATACACACACATACACAATCACACATACACATACATAGAGAGAGAGAGTCAAAGAGATAGTGAAAATATAAAAACTATTGTGGAAATAGGGGTAAAAAGATGAAAAGCACTCAAATGATGAGAACATCAAGCAACTCAATACAATGCCAAAGTACTGAATGGAACAAAAAATAAGCAAATGGGAGCTGAAACCAACACTGATAACAAAAAAAAGATATGATTTCAAAATGGGGAGAGGAGACTATCAGACTGCCAACACAAAGATGAAGACAGGACATAAAGTAAAAAGAATGCTGCTAACTGAAGGCAAGAAAATGGCATATTCTTTCTGTATTCTGAGTGCATAACACTGTGCAACAGGCTCTGCAGTGATGCAGTCCCTTATAAGTTAATTTGTGTCTTCTAACTTATTAATTCCAGCTGTGGCTCTGTCAGTACAGAACTCACAGAGTTCTACCTCCTTATTGACCTGCCTTCCCTTTAGGGGAGCCTTTTTATGACCCTGATACAGTTAGTGTGGCCTGCTGAGTAGCTGCTTTCACCAGAAAAGAAATAAGTTAACTTTTGCTTTCAGCTAGGCTCTATCATAAATAATACAGAGACTCTAACTGTGATGAAAAACAAAGACTGTTTTCTTCTTATTTCATGTTCAAATAAGTGATGCATGGATTGTGAAAACAAAGCAGAATAGGATTTAGAAACTGTTTTTACCAATTATCCGAAAGCAGTGAAAAAGAAGCATTTCTTCCAGCTTTGCATCTGTTGTAAGGAAACACCAGTGTCATTCCTTTATTATTCTGGTATATCCGTAGTTGGATTTACTTGCTCTTTATTAGAGCTTCTAGCAGAGGGGCCATCTGCATCTCAGCAGCATATAAATGAAGTGGGAAATTCCGAGGATTTCCTCTTAATCAGAAAGGAGCCAGGGAAGGAATCCTCAGTTCTCTTCCCAACCCAGTCTGCTAGGGTGCATCAAAGAAGGCAGGCCTTTTCAAAGAAATTGCTTAAAACAGTCTTAGGAATGAATTTTATGATGAACTAAGAAAATGCAATGTTTCTTATTTCTGGTGGCTTGCCAACTTCGAACAATATATCTTAGAAAAACGTGATTGTACTACATGATTTTTATGCTTAATGGGTTAAGATAAAATGTGAATTTGCAAATCAGCCCACAGTGATGAGAAACAATGTAGAGCAGGACTAAAATAAGTATTACTTCACACGCCATCTGTCAAAGCAGTAGGTGAATTAGTGAGAATCACAAAAAATAAAGTTTAAAAAAGATAATAGATAAAACTGTCAACCTCCAAACTCATGCAAGCATGCAGACACACACACACACACACACACACACACACACACACACACACACACACACACACACACACAACCTTTGGGGAGTTGAGAGGCAGAAAAAGTTTCCTATCACTGACATGGACATAGGGAATGGCATGCAGAATCCTAACAGATTGCATCCTCAGTTGGGAACCAAACCCAGATAATGAAAGGCTCCAATGAAACAGCAGTAACTGCTACATCATTGTACCACCTGTAGTACATTTTATTTATAATATAACTAGGTATGTTATGTCATCTACAGGCACATCTTTGTACAACCAGGTGTAAGGAAAACAATATCTGATTATCTACAAATCCATACCTCTCAAGTGTACCTCATTATGAGGAACGTACCTCATTTAGGGTTTTAAAAAGTTTATGTTCCTCGAAGTTCCTCAAAGTTCCACATTGAAAGAGTCTGTCACACATTCAGTGTTAGGAATTTTTTTAAGTGAAATCCATGGTAAATAGAAATTAATCATATTAATTCATTAAAAGATGTTCTTTATAAGTAAATCCAGCATATTTTAACCATCCTGTGACCTTCCTAGTTGAAGTTGTTAGTAAGCCATTAGTATGTGTATCACATTTTGCCCATTTGTTCCACATTATGAAGGAAAGTGTTCCTCATTTTGGCGGTGGAAGGTTGAGAGATATGTACAAATCACATAGTCCTGCAGTACAATCTTAAACATTTAGCAATCCTAAACAGAAGTTTTCTGTCAAATGATTCAGTTAAATGTTAGTGCACAAAGGTGTTTGCACTGAAGACATGTTATAATACTTCTGCAGGAATTCGTGAGTGGGCTAATATCCTGTGAGTGCTTTGGCATGCGTAATTTCTGCTTCATATGCAGTGAGAGGGATGCTAATATTCTTCTTTAATGCAAGTGCTCAAGTCTCACACACACACACACACACACACACACACACACACACACACACACACACACACACACACACAAACTCCCAGATCATTGTATAACTCTCTCTCTATATATATAAATATATATGATAATAATAACATTAATAATGACAACAACAGCTCTAATGCTAATTGCACTTCCTCGTTGTAAGAAAACACTTGAGCTGTTGTTATTATTACTACTATTATTATTATATTTGCTGAATTGTCATACATAAGGCTTATCTATTTGCCTATTTCAAAGTATAATCATCACACATCATGTATTACAAATATGTATAAAGGCAGTATTGTTAATTTAATGTTATGTACTAGTCTATAATTAAAGGATTAGTCATAACAATTTAGTATGAATGTATTTTGTCACCTTAACAAACAAACAAAATTAATGTATTTTTAATTTACTTATTTATTTATAAAATAAAAAAGGTTTTATTCTTTGGTGACCAGATTAGTCCTACTAGGCTAGTAGCCTCTTATAGGTTCATAGGTTCATAGGTTCATACTAGGCTATCTGCCTGAGGGCATTTACAAGCCTAGCCCATAGTTTTGTGGCTTACGCCACCCCTTTAGTTTGGAGAAACTATGCCCATTATTTTGCTGTGCCTCTGTCGAGCAGTGACACTGAGGTAATCCCTGGGGTATATCTGCGATCTCCCATCCATTGGTCAAGATTCCTCTTGAACAAGGCCAGCGAGGTGCTCTGCCTCACATATACCGGGATTTTGTTCCACAGCATAGGGAGTCTTTGGGTGATGAATCTATCCCTCCAGCACGTCCTATTAATAGCCGTGTCGAGGTTTAAGTCTCCGCCTTGTGGCTCTGAGGATCTAGATTTTTGAGGTGAAGCATGTTCATCAAATCTGGGTTTGACATGGCCTTGTATGTCAGGCACAGGTCACCTCTGAGCAAGCGGTAAGCAACTGAATAGAGCTGGAGTTCTTTCAGTCGGGCAGCATAAGACAGATTTTTGAGACCCTTTATCCTTTTGGTGAGGAACTTTTGTGGCCTCTCCAGCTGCTGCAAGTGTCGGGTCAGATACATTCCGAATGGGGCATTGTACTCAATCATTGGTCTGATGAGTGATGAGTATAGGGAGACTATGACCTCCCTTGATCTAGATGTGAATCCCTTCATGATAAGGTGGGCAATGTAGAAGGTCTTCCTAACTACTTTAGCAATATGAGTGTCGAATGAAAGGCTACTGTCAACCTGGGTCCCCAGGTCCCTGATAACTTCTTCTGTGCTCAGTGGATTGCCACCTATATGGTAGCTAGGGGTAACCTTGTTTTTCCCGAAGGGTATGACTATGCATTTCTTGGCATTTAACTTTAGGCCATGGCTCTGGCACCAGTTATCCGTTTCTGTGAGGCCCCTCTGAAGGATATCTGTGTCAGATGTGTTTTCGACTATGGCGCCCAGTTTGCAGTCATCTGCAAACTTTGTCAGCCATAACCCTCCTGTGTTTGCCTGTACTTCAGAAAAGTAGATGCCAAACAAGAGTGGGCCCAGGACTGAGCCCTGTGGGACACCACTTGTGACAGGCTTTGAGTCTGACATGGCGCCAGCAACTCTGACCCTGTGGGTTTTGTCACTCAGCCAGTTTGCAACCCATCTTGTGATGTATGGGTTTACATTTAAGCTGATGAGTTTTTCAATGATACCCGACTGGGGTATTGTATCGAAGGCCTTCGCCAGGTCGAGGTAGGGTGTATGGACTGCCTTTCCCTCATCAATGGCCTTGGTGACTGTTTCGAAAAAGTCAACCAAGTTTAAAAGGCATGATCTGCCTTTGACAAAGCCAAACTGGGTTGGATCCAAAGTCTGCAAATTCCCTATGTCTTTATTTATGAGATCCATTATGATCCTCTCCATGGCTTTGCAGATAAGGCTTGTCAAGCTAATGGGACGGTAATTTCCAGGGTCGGTGGAGGCACCGCCTTTCTGTAGTGGGACCACAGTCGCTGTGCGCCACTCCCTGGGTACGTATCCGGAGGTGAGACTAAGATTAAACAGCTGTCCTAACTGCGGGTTTAATTCCTCATTGAGTTCGTGGAGCACACAGCTGGGGACACCATCAGGTCCCATGGATGCTGTGTTTTTTGCCTTGGAGAGAGCAGTTCTCACCTGGGCATTAGAGATGTTTGGGTGGCTACAATCATTTGGTATAGATATCTCTCCTTTTGGGGGGGGGGGGGGAGTTTGCACTGAACCTGTCAGCCAGTATGTTGGCAATGTCTGTAGGATCAGTAATCGTCACATCATTTTGAACTAATTCTGAACATATCTGGGAGTTTCCTCCCAGGTTTCTAACATAGCTAAAGAATGCCTTATGATTGTCTTTTGAGTCCTTAGCTATTTTTCTCTCAAAATTAGCTTTGGATGATTTTATGAGAGCTCTTAGCTTTTTACTTATAGTGATCAGCGGTGTCTTACCTTTTAAGGATTTTGCTCTATCTTGTACTAGCTTCCTCCTTTTGTTGTAGAGTTTGTTTATGGCTGGGGTCCACCAGACTGGACGCTTGCCTTTGGTACAAGGAGTCTTTGTTTTGCTTGGGATTGCCTGATCCATGCAGCCCTGCAGGTGCTGGTAGAAGGCATTTGTAAGTGATTCAGCGGCTTGAGTAATGTTTACCGGCTTGGGGCCTTAAAGGAGACCACACTAGTCTTTAGAAGTGTGAAGTCGGCTTTCGAGAAGTTCTTTACTGTGGTCTTTTTTATTTCAGGTGGGGCGGGATGAGGACCTCCAGCGAGATTAGTTTGTGATCTGATCTCACCAGTGAGGGGTATACTTCCGGTGTTGAACATTGTGCTCCCATGTTCGTGATGATGAGATCAAGTATGTTTTTTCCTCTTGTGGGGATGGTGACTAGTTGTTCCATGGCATTTGAGTTTATGAATTCCAGGAACTTTTGGGCTAGAGTGTTTGGGCTTGAGTAGTGTTCCCAGTCTATATTAGGGTAATTGAAGTCACCTAGTATGATGGTGTTCGGAGATACATTTATCCTCTCCAGTGTTTTCAGGAAAGCCATGTGAGGTTCCTGAGTTTGCGAGGGTGGCCTGTAACATGCTACAAATTGCAGAGCAGTCTTGCCTATGGTTAATTGCACCTGGATGGTCTCCGATGCATCGTGCGTTGCCACCAATCTTGAGGTGTGGGTGTCCTTGATGAATATGGATACCCCCCCTCCTTTCTTGGTATTGTCCGGATTTTGGGGCCGGAACGCATGATATGAGGTAAAACCTGATAGTGCTGGGGTGCTCTCGGGAGCCTTGAACCAGGTTTCTGTCACAGCACAGACATCAATGTTCTCCATACTGAGAAGGGCCTCGAGTGCGTGCATCTTGAGGTTGAGACTTCTGGCATTGAGCAGCATTACCCTTAGTTTTTTTTTCTTTATTGTGTTCTAGGGTGGTAGGTTTAGAATTTGAGCCTTGCCTAAAAAAGGCACTATGGGGGTAGCAAGAGCCTTTGCCAAAATCCAGAATCCCAGGGGTGACAGGTGCAAGCTGTCCCTTGCGAAGCAGCGTGGCTTGTCCAGCATGTCATCCCAGGCAGACAGACATTGGATCCCCTTTGAATGACACCAGAGTTTAAGCCAATTGTTAAAGCTGATCATCTTATCTCTGTATTGTGGCATCATTCTTGGTGAAGGTAGGATACTGCTCAAGGTCAGGGTCATACCTGCTTGGGCTACATAATCAGAGAGCTTCTCAATGTCTCTTTTCATGTAGTCCAAGGAGGTATATCTCAGGTCGTTTACACCAGCGTGGACAATGATTGAGTCGTACTTGTACATGCTGTTGAGAGACCTGAGTGCTTGCGTTATGTGGCGGATTCTAGCGCCCGACAGGCAGCTTACTGTGACCTTCTCCTTACTCAGTCTGGTGAGCGGGACGTCAGTGTGTCTGACTATGGAGTCACCAATGACTAGTGTGTCTGGCATTGAGTTTGGCCTTAAGGGCTGTGACTGCTTGACACTCTGACTGTGTGGTCTATGTGTTGCAGGTGTTGTGTTCTGAGGTGGTAGTTGTTTGGGTGTCTGCTTTGGTGGCCTCTGCTGTTTTGGTAGATTTTTGATCAGAGCCTCCGAGTATGTCTTTGTGTGTTTATGTGTATGATTTGAGGTTGTGATGGTACTATGTGAGACTGGGTCTATAGTGTGTGTGGTTACCTTCTCCTCCTGTCTGGTCTTGCCAGTCCTATGTTGAAAGAGCTCAGCCTCCAGTTTGGCCGTATAGTTGCATCTCTCGCATGTATTTGTGTTTTGTGGGAGGAGGAGAGGGTTGTCTGTGTACATGAAGCAATTGTAACATTGCCTCAATATTCCCAGGTTCACCAGCTGAGCAGGAGAGGACATTAGCAACTGATCCTTCGACATGCTAGAATGAATTGACAATAAAACGTAAAAAAAGGTTCCGGGGATGTGGGTGACCGAGAAATGGGGTTTGCCTTTTTGGGGTTCTATCTATAACAAAAGTGCTGTATCAAGGTGATAAGTACTGTAGGAGCAAGTGCTGGGCTTTACAGATAGAGTATAGTCTACTTTGGAGTCAAGTAGAGATAATCTTTTTAGTTATAGGATACGCTGATTAGATCAGTAGTATAGTTTGAGGAAGGTAGTTTTAAGGGAAAATTTGAAGAGTGGACTTTAGGTAGCCCGAATAGTTTAAACCTGATTAATCGCCGGCAGCTCCACGCTAAATCACGCTAAAGCGTGCTAAATCGCGCTGAAATGCGCTAAAGCGCGCTTTATAGCAGGGGGCTGGAAAAGACAGGAAATGACCCAAAATGGCCAATAAACTACGTTACTGCCTTAAACCACTCCTCTAAGGACAAACAGGCAGCTCAGTACTCCCCACTCTCATTGGTGAGTAAAGAAACTTCCCCCTTGACTAAACAAGGAAAATGGAGAAACACAGGAACCAAGACAAAGCCCAGGGATCAGCAAAATCTGGTCTCTGGAACACTAGCTAGGAAAGTATGGAAAACAAAGATATTTTTTTTTGTTTTTTTCAAGATTTTTTTTACAGAAAGGCAGAAAACACAATAAATGCTATAATTTTTGACTAATTGCTATCAAAAGCTAGTACACTTGAGTGTATTAGCCTGTAATTTAACTTTTAAGCAAAACTTAAATTAGCAAGTGCAGTAAACAGTTTGAGCTTATAAAGACAGTAAAAACAGTGCAAACTTCGATAAAACAAGCAAAAACAGTGGTCGAAAGTTTGAAAAGGTCGAAAAAGCCAAGAAAAATACTTAAAATCTGGAAAGGTAGTCTTTTCTGGTCTCTGCTGCTACAGGAACACTGCTGGCCACCACGAGGAGCTGTGCTGAGTTCTCAATAGCTGGAAAAGCCCGCCAAAGCGCTCTTTATAGCAGGGGGCTGGAAAAGACAGGAAATTACCCAAAATGGCAAATAAACTACAAGTTACTGCCTTAAACCCCTTGCAGGGGAGACCTTAGGTGGTATTTATATCATTTTCATAAATTTGGTCAGAGCATCAGGGACTTTCGTTAAATGCCTTGGAATCTTTTACATCCACCTAAGCTACCACCAACTCAAGCAGAAGAGACCTTGGTATCTCATCCAAAAGACAATGCTCTCAGAAGTGCAGTATTACCTCCCCTTTATACTGCACTGTGCTGCAAACAATCCATCGACCCAGTGTGGGTATAGAACCCACAGCCTTCTACATTAAAGAAGGGTGTGCTACTTCTTTTACCACCACAGGCATGGCTTGCATAAATGTTTCTGATGTGTCCATGCATGGGCTAAACTCTTGGCTAGGCTTATAAAGGCCTCAGGGCCAATAGCCTTGTAACTTCCTATGATCATTAGCCATATTAATATGATATTAGTAGATGCTAGATCATTTGATGTTATCCAGGGAGCCATGGTGGTGCTTGAAATGCAGTAGTTGAATGCTAGCGTTTTATTTCATATTTACTTCATCCTATTATGACTGGATAACAGAAGATAGAAATAAAATGTACACTGCTGATGTGTCTTGCTAATCAGAGTTACTTTTTTATTATTCTACAGTTGCTCATTATGTTTTTTCTCAATGAAGAGACATCAAAGCCAGGAAAACTGATCATGTCTCATTGCGCAATGAAAAGAATGTGCGGTCTCAGAAGTGGAAGGCAAAGAGAAGGGAATTTGCTTAATTTATAAGAGTTAAAGAACAGAACAGTTAGTTGATTCTTTTTTTAGAACTCTAACACGACCATTACCTAATGATACAGCATGTCATTTCATCTTCTTTTTCCTTCATTATATGATTATGCAATCTTACCTGTGTTTCTTGTTTTCATTTAGTTTGTGCTCATGATTTCACACCTTTTACTCAATAACCACTCCCATTTTTTATAGGATTCGCAGAGCTCTGTAATCTCTCAAATCCCATTACTTGCTACACAGAGGTATAAACTGCTGTGACTGACCCTCTCAGGCTACAGTTTGTAAGGCAAAATGTTTTTCACAGGTACAGTGATACTTGCACTGAGATACATCCGCACATTTTACATTGATCATACAAGACCACTGAAGATGCCTGTCAATGGACAACAGTTTGTTCTTTCAACAGTCTGTTCATCATTCCCTTTCAGATGAAGAGACAGCTAATATTTTGAGTTTGTAGGATTCTTGCTGTATGACTTTGTTTATTTAGAGGTGAAGTACACTGTGTTTGTTGGGACCTGTTTTTTTTTCTTCTGAGCATTACCTGAACTAAACATTTTGACTTATGTGCAAATATAACACTGCCAGCAAAATATCACAATAATGATTATGAAATGCTGATTTCTGGTGATTCCTAGACCACAGTAAAGCTTGCTGGTTTCATCAGTTCACTTTTTCTATTGTGGTTTGTAACTGGTATTTTATGTTAGTCCAACCATTATATCATCTTGTTTTCACAGAGAGAGAATATAAAATATAATTCCAGAAGCAGTTTGGTTTTATTATAGTCCATGCAGCTGATATGCTGGGTACACTGGAAAAACTCCTCTGCTAAGCATTTTGTTTATTTTACTTTCCCTCTCCATATGTTTCCTCAAAGTAAAGTACACATCATTAGCTCGGTGATCCTTTTTATAGAGGCCTTCTCTTCTTAAAATGAAAATTAAAGTAAATATCATTCATCTTAATACTATTCAAGCTAAGGCAGCATTATCCAACATAATGATTAAAATTTATGAGCAGCCAGCAAGCTTAAAAACTATCCTATGAATGGCCAACTTCCTAAATTAAATGGCAGGACATAAAGTAAATTAAGTAAATTAACTAAATTAAACATGGTTAGATTTTTGCTGTTCAAGACCTGTGCAAACCAAAGAAGTCTATCTTTTTGAATTATACATACCAGAATCCACACATTCTTTCTCTGAGACAGGGCACAGATACAACAATAAAAACTCATGTTTGTAGAGATGCACCTCATAAGGTTTCTTTAACCTTATGTTACATAATAATGCACTGTTACAAATAATATAAAGGCACTGTGAAAAAAAGAAATGTTAGTAGTACAGATAACTTCCTATATGTTACTCTGGAAATGCTGCATCGTCAGTATTAATTCTTTATTTCTTTTTATGGTTTTAATGTAGCAAGAGATCCAGTGCTAAGCATGAAAATGAATTGCCCTGAATCTGTGCACCACACCTGCATTATTATTAATGCATATTTCTATCACATTTGAGGAAAGGCATACTTAACCTCACCCAAGTACTTCTACACGACAGAATCATGAAGCATTTCTACCAGATCATTTGGACTGGGTCTACTCTAAACTGTTATATCATGCAATGCCACATTCATGCCTTAGTGTACAGCTAAAAAGTATATCGTAGTCAAAGGCAAAGGACAGTAAATATATTTTCCAGATATTACAAGTCCTTCTCCACCTTTCAAACTTGGAAATGTGCCAACAAACCCGTTTATTATATATTCCTTCTAGGGAGTTAGTTATACAGTCTTGGGGAAAGAGAATGTCCAATTAAATCAGATATGTTTCATTTAAATTAAAAACTGTGTTATATTGCATTTTTATAATAGAGACACATAAAGGTATACTTTCCTGACTTTGTTTTTTCTTTTACAACCTTTACACATTTCTCTCTTTCCCTAGTTTCTAACTTCTTTTGCCAGTACTGAGCATAATAATTTATAATACTATATTTCCTTATATCACTTTCTGTTTAGACTTGCATTATTTTTAGTTGCCATTCTTCATATACTCTGTACCCTCTTAATGTTTGTAGAATCACAGTCTTGACAATAAAATAGATCTACAGTACGGCTTCAGACTGAAATCACAAAGGTTGAAAACACTAAATATCAAACTTTATCATTTCGGAAAATAAAAAGAAAAATAGATTTTATGCAGGGGGTTAAGTCCTCCTCACCACCTGCAACTTATATATACTAACTCTGGGATCACACTACATTTCTGGAAGGCAAATTTGGATCCCCACAAATACTGGTAACCAGCATAAAAGCTGGTTAGATGCTTGTTAAGTTTGACCAAAGAATGTTCAACATTATTTTCAATGTTTAATCAAAAGGTAGGAACCTAGTAAAACATAATATTCCAGATGGTATTTTTAGTAATTCTTTGCACAAAAAAATAACTTCTCATTTCTTTAGTGCAAAAATCTTTGTCTGGGATCCATAGAACTACCTCTTCACCCCAGTTTTTCTTACTGAATGTGCACATTGGCTTCCTTACGTCCTCTGATATAATGTCTGCTGTCTTTCTTTGTGTTGTATGGTAGGAAGTACCACTTGTTTCACCGTTCTAGCCACTGTTTCCAAACTGCATGAATTTTTGTTTCTTTAAATTATTATTCTTTGAATTATTATTTTTATCATCATCATCATCATCATCATCATCATCATCAATATCTGTGGATGCATTGTTAGTGGAGTGTACCTAAGAGTTTAACCTTTCTGGAATAGGGTTACTGGAGATCTCCAAAAGGTGACGCCAGGTCTTCTACTGGAGGTGACAAAGCTTGGGAAGACTGCTACTTTATGAAGGCTTACTTTGACAGACGTTGTTTCTATTGCCTTGAGGACTAACATTACCTAAATAGACTGGAGGAGCCATGAGGATGGTTAAGGTCATCTCCTCTGCAGACCCTAGGTTGGTTTTGCTCCTCCCCAGGACCACCCACACACCCAGCCCCTTCTAGGTCCCAATCCCAGCATAGAGTGGAGAGTGAGTCTGCTCCTACCAGCATGTTGTCAACATCTCCCCACCCCTCATAAAAAGGTGAGCTGGCAGAGCCTCATCATCCCTATCCCACTCTGCCAGCTCCAACTGAGACACTAATCAAACTGGGTTAGCCTGAGTCATGTCAGGGCTTTATTCCTCTGTACCAACAGAACTGGCTCCTGTTAGGAGAATTCTTAAGCAGAAGTGTCAGAATGAAATGGAATTATTTCAGACATCAGGGTATTACTACTACTACTGTGCAAATTAAGGCAGGAGACTGTAAGTGTTCTTAGGCAGAAGTGTTAGGATGGATTTCTTCAAGTAGAATTATTACAGATATTAATGCAAATTAGAATGGGAAAGCATAACCATGCTTTATCAGGATACAAGGTGAGCAAAAGCATTGTCAAGTGCACATGATTAGGGGCATTGCTAGAACAGAAACATTGTTTAGAGATGTAGATTCATAGATTGTTACTAGGCTAATGACCCAGGGTGCCTTTTTAACCTAGCCATGTTTTCCCAAAAGAATAATGATGCCCTGTATCCAAATAGGACATTGAGGGACCAGGCAGTTATACGCTACCTCTGTCCATAAGGCATACAGATGCTAGGCCTGGTGTAAATTTCCTGTTCCCCATCCTGGGTTATAGATTAACTTAGCTTCACATGGATGGGAAGCCTGTTCCACATGAGGGGCAGTCTCTGGGACACGCAACTGTCACTCCAGCATGTTCTGTTTAAGTCACAGACAAAATTCAGGTCCTAGACCTTGTATTTCTGGTACTATTTGACTTACAAATATGCAGGAGATTCATAAGTATGGGGTTTCTGGATGTCTTGTAAACAAGGCATAGATTAACCCTCAGCAATATGTAGAAGACTGAGTAGAGGGAAAGGAATTTAAGGTACTCTGCATAAGGCAAGATTATTACACCTTTTATTCTTTTTGTAAGGAACCTCTGAGGTCTAGTTGCTGCATATGCCTTGTAAGGTACATACCAAAGGAAGCATTGTACCCTATGACTGGTCTGATAAGGGGAGAGGATGGTGGGATTATGATCTCTTTGGACCTATATGCCATGCCCTTACTTATAAGTTGCAGAACAGCAGTATTTCCTTACCACTGTGGCTACATAGTAGTCAAAGGTAAGGCCACTGTTTACATGTGTATACAGATCCCTGGTTGACTGTTAGGGGCGTATTATCAACATGGTAATTAGCTGGGATAGTTGACTTCCCAAAGGGTACAGTTATGCATTTTTAGCATTAAGTTTAAGACCATGGCTTTGGCACCATTTCTTAGTCAGAGATAGGCCATCTTGAAGAATGCTAGTGTGGGCTGGGGAATCAATTATAACTCCCAGATTGCAATCATCTGCAAACTTATTTAGCCATAAACATTATCAATTGCTTCCATTTCAGAGAAATGGATGCCAAAAAGGAGCAGACATAATACCAAGCCCTGGGGGACTCCACTAGTGACTGGCCTCTTGGTGGTCGCCTATTTTGCTGTCCTGGGTCATTTCAGTGAGACAGTTGGCTATCCAGCTGATGATAAAATACTTTATACCTAAATTAGCAAGCTTGTCTGTAATGCCTGAATGGGGTATTGCATCAAAAGCCTTGCCCAGGGCAAGATAAGCTATGTGCATAGTATTGCCTTCACTCAATGCTTTGGTGACACCCTCAAAAAAATCCACCAGATTTAATAGGAATGACCTTCCTTTAACAAAGCCGAACTGTGATGGGTTCAGCATTTGCAAGTAACCTATGTCCTCATTTATCATGTTCATGATGAATCTTTCCATGGCCTTACATATGAGGCTGGTCAGACTTATGGGCCTGTAGTTACCTGAATCAGTGGTTGGATCACCTTTGTACAGGGGGATGACTATAGCCATCTTCCATTCCTTATACACAAAACCTGACTGTAGGCTCCAGTTGAAAAGTGATTCAAGTGGACCAGAAAGGTCATGCTTCATGCTATTTATTAATCATACCAGGATGGGAAAGTGCATTGATGACCTGTTCCATAATACTGGTTGAGAGAATTTGTGGTGTACAGTATTTCCTTTTAACTATTGGGGGATTGTGTGTGGGGGGAGTTGAGCTAAACCTGTCAGCTAAAAGGTTGGCAATGGCCTCTGGTTCAGTGTGGGTGATGCCATTTACAATAAGTTCTGGACATTGTTGTGTATTTCTCCTGAGGTTATGAACATAGCTGTAGAACACTTTGTGGTAGTTCTTTACCTGTGAAACTATATTTTCTTCAAATGTAGCCTTTGAAGTATTAATTAATCCTCTTAGTTGCTTGTTTAGATTGTCAGGAGTGTTTTAGTATGTATGGCTTTGCTCCTCCTACACTTGGCCAAGATTTTTTTTCTTTTGTTGTATAACCAGTTGATACTGTGGTTGCACAAAATATTAATAGAGTACTATTAGGCATATGATAGTGTGACCTTCCTCTATGATACTATGATCAAATTCTGTTGCATATAGTATTGTTAGGTATAAGAAAATTTACTGGACATGACAGTATGAGAAAAATCTAATCAGAGAGAAAGATGTTTTTAGAAGTATGGGACACTGTGTGTTGTCATTTATATGAAAAAGAAATGTTTATTGTCTAATATAATAATCAACCAAGAAGTGTGAAATCTATTTGAGAAATTTCCAAAGAAACCACCAAAACTGGTGGATTGTGAATTGCTGATTCTCGAAGATTTTGTACAAAAGTTAGCCATAACCTGTTATAATTTCAGTTCACTTTTTGTGATTCTCATGATGCTGTTATATCCTGTTTATAAATAAACGTGCTTGCTACAATATAACTGTTTCTAGAAGATATAGTTCAGAGCAACAGTTTCATATCAACATTGGTGAATCTTTGCTAGTGGAACAAAAAGAATCATGAAGATGGCATCATCTGGCTGCAAATTAAAAAAAAAAAAACAACATAGCAAAATGAAGAGGAAAAGTTTGTAGCAGGAGAGGAAGGCTAAAAGATAGATCTACATGAGAAAGACATACATACCCACTAAATGAGGAACAGGTCCCTTAAGGATGCCCCTGTAAATCCCCAGAGATGCCAGAAGTCATGTAAAAGGATGACTTGGAGCAGCTGAACTTTTTACTTATGACAGGACATTCTTCATAGGAGTTCAGAGACTGGAGAAAAGGTATCAATTCAGTGTTCATTATTCTTTCAGGCAGCCTTGATTGTATGCATGATTTATTTTTGTAACTGCATACTTGCAATGAATCATGCTACAGAAGTTAACTCAAAAAATTTCAAAGAACATCCCCTAAGCTTATACCTAATATATTAGTGCTTTTCAGGCTTAAAAGGCGTTAACGACAAGTGTGATAACTAATATCTGCTAAATGTATAGCAATTAATTTCTAATGGAAAATAAATGCACTGATAGTCTAGTGAAGATAAATTGCCAGGGATCTTAAAGTAGTTCAACTGTTGCAGTCAACATATAGGATGTTGCTAGGCAATCAGTAGTGAAAATTAGAATTATGTTGTTTTTCCCCAAATGTCACAAAGCAATGGCAGGAAAATACTGTCAAACTTTTTCAGTACTAATAAACAGCAATATCAGAACTGCTGCATATGATGTTTTTCTCAGCCTACCCATGGTTAAAGTCTTAAAACAGTAATATGTGCAAATGTGTAACTTAATTCTACTGCTCAGAGCTGTACAGGAAAGACAAATAGAGGAAAATGCCATAAACAGAGCTCAAATGACTGAAATGTGTCTAGCAGTGCTTGGAGTATTACAGTGGGAGGGTACTGGCCTTTGAATAACTCAGTAAAATATGATTTTCTGCAACAACATAAAAATTAATTCATTTCCCAGAAAAAAGAATGTCGTGTGATTTTAAATTCTTGGAAAAAAGTGCTTTCATTGTGCATGCAACTACACATAGCTGAAACAAACAATACAGTAAATGTTTCCCCTCCAACAACTAACATGCAAAGTTTTTCCTGATATGATATAAGAACACTGTTTTTCACTTCCATTAGTGGATTAATAAGTACAGGATGAATACATTTGCATTCCTGAATTAATACACAACAGAGGTTTACTGACAATTTGTTACATACATGTGTGCTTAGCAGTTAAAAGATGAACCAAAATCTTCTCTTTGAATATTTCCAGTAACATGTACCATCTGTTTTCTGCTTGTGTTTATTTTCTGAGAAGAGAGGGCATGATTTCAAACTTTTATCTAGTTTTATTTTCTTTCTACATCAGACGTTTTGACCTTTACGTTGTCTGAAGTAAGACAGCTTGCCTTCTGGGACACTCCAGTTTATTCCTCTCCCATGTGTGTTTAACTTTAATACCAAAGAAAATAAGGGGAAGACAGCTGATAACAATATGTCATTTTGCTATTATATGAAAGTGCATACTGATATTACATGTGAGGTATATTGTTTTTATATGTAAGACACTCTGTGGTGACATCAGTAAGATACTATCATGAAGTAATTAAAATGGCGGTGGGTTCTTTGATAAAAAATAATATTTCACAACTGTGAAACATTGCTTAGAAAGCATAACGGTATTATTTTAGATTTTGTGATTCACAAGCACAAGAAAATTACAATCATTTCATTCATTATGCATATTTACATGAAATGTGTTTGAATGACGGACTAAATAATTTCTAAATGATTTTTTAAAATACATTTACAGGGTGTGTGTGTGTGTGTGTGTGTGTGTGTGTGTGTGTGTGTGTGTGTGTGTGTGTGTGTGTGTGTGTGTGTGTGTATATATATATATCTAGGCTGCGGTGGTGCAGCAGTTAGTATTGTCGCCTCACAGCAAGAGGTTCTCCCGTTCGATTCTCGGCTGGAGCATCTTCTGTGTGGAGTCTGCATGTCCTCCCCACAATCGAGTGACGTTAAAGACATGCAGGTAAATGTGAGCGTGAATGGGTGTGCTTTCTTTGAAGGTTGGGCATTGGGCTGGCAACTCAGCACTGTAAAAGTCCACTGCCAATCATTAGCGGATCGGAGTTCCACTGTGGCGGCCCCTAACTGGGAAAAGCCAAAAGGCATTACTATATATATTTAAACATAGACGTTAGATATGAGATGTACGTGCATACACACACACACTCACAGACACTGAACGATTGAATGTTGTACTGTGAAGCATGATTAGTTTCTTGCAGTAACAATTAGAAGTTTACAGTATAAAGTTTCTTAGAGTGATAACTTGAAATTTATAGCTTGATACAAATATTTTTGGTTTAGATAATGTAATTTATATATGTCATTTCTTAATGGTAATGATTTAATGAAATAATTTTGTATGTGTGATCATGCAGTGACCTGTACAAATTGAACACAAGATTTAATTGCAAGGTTATATGATTACAGGATGATTAGGGCTATTTACAATGTATAATAAAGGCTGAGGTATATTTGGCATATGTTGTCTTACACTTACAGATTAGGTAATGATTAATATATGCATTTGTACTGTGAGTGCTAAATGGTATATCAAAATGGTTTGTCTGTTCTGGAAAATATAATAAAGGGAAGGAAGATGAACTTGTTTTACCCAAAGGACCCTAGAATACTTACAATTAAACATTATTTATTGAATATCCACTGAAGACAAAACTGAGAGTAATCAGATTTTTTTTGAAAAGTATGCCTCTAGAAAAGAAATGGTTAATTTATGGGTTATATGTTTAGGCAGTGAGATTTTAATGAAGCATCCTAACTAGAATGCATATAGAGCATCAAATATAAAGCTGCGTAGAATGTTATTGTAGTAATTGGTAGGCTTAAGGACAATGGACATTAACTATGAATGTGTATGTTCTGGGTAACACAGTGACCGGATAGATTTTAAAACAGTACTTTTGTGAAGAGGGAAGAGAATATGCAGGGTGTAAATTCCCAAACTGATTTTTAAAGAAGAATAAACCCATATTTGTACTATTTGTTATGAGCATATATATTGTAGGTGAACTGGGAGCATCCATAGATTTAATTAATTAGGATTACAGGAGTTTGCTTACAACTCTATGGTAAAAGGCACAACTATTTTTCATTATGTTTCTATAATATAGAGGGGCAAAGATAGAGGCATACATATTACAGAGCCACGTGAAAGATTGCACTCAGAGTTCAAGGAAAGATTTACTAACCCCTGAAAAAAACAAAAGACAGAGGGTCAGTCTGACATATGATCCAGACAAAAGGATAGGAAGTTACCACGATTCCAAACTCCAGCCAGCACTGAGTTTTTTAATCAAACAAATCAGCAATGACTGGGAAAAACAGAGGGTCATAATAACATGCTAATTCTGTTTTTTTTTTAAACCTGTACTCCTTTAACAACCTCGATTATGTTGGCTTGTTCTTTGTCTTTCACTCCACTCTGCTTCTCAGCCCATCCTGTCTGCTGTTGCCTTCTTGTCTCCAATCCACTTCTTTCCTTGCATGCTTGACTAGCCAGTGCACTGCCCTCTATATTATCCATATTGTACATAAAGCAGACTGTATATCCACTGCCATGCCAACGCTTTCTAAGGCTGAATGCCTCATAAATCCCCTACTACACTTTTTGTCCAGTCTGGGCTGCTCTGTTTAGCTCCTTTATTCTATTTCTCTTAATATAGATAAAGATATAGATATATTAGTATGCATCTGGACATTTCTCCTCTCCTTGTAGGACAGAAGTAGGAAGTAGGTCAAAGATTTTAAAAAGTATGTTGGAAAATGTGTCTAAACATCTGAATGTACTGCATGCACCTAGTAGGTGGTAGGATATGAAAGACTGGTAGGGAAGTTTAATCAGGGAGAGAGGGCAATGCATGCATAAAAGAGAAAACAAATAGAAGGAATATGGGGTAGAAGTGTATTTGCAAACTGTAGTGACAAAAGATAAGTCGGAGATAGAGCCTGGGAGGTTCAGGAAAAGTCCAACACTGCAAGGTCATAGATAAAAAATGCAGAAGGCAAAACAGATATGTCTTATAGACAGAGCATAGCAGGGATGGGTAAGAACTTACGTACATCACAGGGATGGAGGCAACCATCACAAATAGAGAGAAAGACTTAGAATTGTGGCTATAAATATGTTACAGATAGGAGGGTACTGGCATGGTGCAGGAGACGAAGGCTGGGGGATTCACTGAGTGGAAAGATAAGAAAATGTTGCTACCTGGAGACTTGATCACAGTGAGGATTATGTGACTAACAAAATGAAAAAAATGAAAATGAAGAGACCGTATTTTAGTGAAGATGGCCTCAAGGATTAGAATGAGTAAAACATGGGTGGAGGTACCCAAACTGATCTTCAAGAAGAGGGGGGGAATGCATGTTTTGATGCATGTAAGTACCTGTCAAAGAAGAAAGATTAGGTGCTTATTAGTGTTTACTGCTAGTTTGGAAAAGTAGAAACTCAGTGATTATACCTTTAAACTAAGATGGAAAGGGAATAAAGTGTGACAGAAACTGAAGAGGGGAAGGTATTTAGGCAGTAGACAGAAATGGAAATTTGATGCAGAAAGTAGCAGAGGGACAAACAGGTGTACTGTAGACTGTAGCTGGGTAGTCTTACTAAGCAATGCAAGGGGCCTTGAAAGGAAGAGGTGAAAGCTGCGAGCAAACTTAAGAGAAGATGGTAGATATTGCAGGTATCATGAAGAAGTAGGCCAATGATAAGAGAAGGAGGGCCATAAAAATGCCTTGGTATAGGTTACTCAAGAATGATAGAGAAGGGAGAGCTGGGCATGCTGTGGCAAACTATGTAAAGAACAGCAGGGGCAGCTTGTGGTTCCAGTTCAGGGGCTGCACCCCCACCTCATAAAAATGTTAGTAAAGCTATAAAGTCAGTTTAGTCGACTTTCTGACTTTCTGTTTTGTTCCTGGTCCTCCGAACTCCCTTTTAAAATTGCTTAGTCCATTCTCTGGGTTGTTTTTAAAATAGCATCGCAGCATGCTTAATCCACCAACCTGTGAAGCTCTTCACTCCTGATAAGGCTGTTAGAAACTTCACTCAACAAGCATTTCACTGATGTGCTTTATGAAGCAGCAAGGAGACCATCCTACTGGCTGTAGCTGAACCTGAGCTATCCATAGAAATACAGTGCGGGAATCCAGATATAAATAATGCCACTGAGGATCCAATCACTGATTAAAAAAATAATACTGTGTGTGGGAACAAGGCTTTTTATTCTACATGTTATTGGCACTATATGCTACTACCAGCATGTAGAAAGATAAGTATTTAATGTGTGTGTGTGTGTCTGTGTGTGTGTGTGTGTGTGTGTGTGTGTGTGTGTTTGTGTGTGTGTGTGTGTGTGTGTGTGTGTGTGTGTGTGTGTGTGTGTGTGTGTGTGTGTGTGTGTGTGTGTGTGTGTGTCTATGGGGACCACAGATTCTTTCAATTGTCACTATTTTGCAGAATCTCTGATTTTTTTGCCTCATATTTTGGACTGTTCTTCATAAAGTCTTTGCATTTTCTTTCAAATCAGTGAGGATTTTAGACATTAAACGATGGCATACATTTGAGTTTCAGACTTAGTAGTATTCAAAAAGTCATGTTAATGCAAAGCCTGCCATTTTAATAAGTTTCTAAGTCTATAAAGACCGTAGCAGTCCCAGATTTTGGTCATTCATTTACCTTTATTTCATCTTTTTCCTTGATTCTTGACCTAAAGGTTTGACAGGTAAGTTAGTTGGAGGAGGGAGTGGGTTGTACACTATATTTTGTCAGCAGTGCGCTGAGACGATAAATTCCTTTGTGAAAGTTATTTCTGTATTTATTCATTCATTTGATCTATTCAAACATTTGATGTGTGCAATCAGTTGTGTACGTGTTTGTACTTGGATGGTCACATATGTATGACTGTTGGGGAGCATAGGAAAGAAATTAAGAAATGATTACTGTACCTCTCAATTGTCCAGATTTTGTGTAATGGCCAGATTTTTACTTCTTAATTTTGGTCTGTTCCTCATAAAATTTGTGATTTTCTGGCAAATCTTTAAAAATTGAAGTCACTAAATAATGACACACATTTAAGTTTTAGACTTTATATCCTTCAGAAAATATATATTAATACAAATCATATTATTATAACAATTTTCTGTGTTTATAAGAGTAATATTTAAAATCTGTCCCTATTTTTGTGCCTTTGTCCCCTATATGCTTTATCCAGATTTCTTGTGCTAAGAGGTTGAGAGGTATAGTTAAATCAAAGCAGCTAATCAGGAAAATAAACTGTATAAGAGGATGAAAATAACTGAGTCAGGAATTATGAAGAACTGCAATGATAATGCAAGAGAATATGGAAGGAAAAGATTGGGAATCATGTCCTTCGTCACAGACCACTTCCTTATGGCCTGGTTACCTATAACAGATCATTTTTTACGGATTACTAAACACCTTTCATAATGTTGTAGTAACCCTGGAGTTTGTTTTGGCAAGCAAGCATGTGCAGGTGGGCTCACCTTTACAGTATGTGTGCAGGTGAGTGCATATGTGTCTTGTGAACTCACACTCATAAATCTGGTCACTCAAGTGATCAGTGATCCATGACCAAATAAGCATTGTCTGAAAAGATAATTAACATCTATATGTTTTACTTTTATTTTATTTTTTTATTAATCCTTTGTTGCCCATGTTAGTCCACTAGTCTAGTAGCTTCTTTTCAGGGGAATATCTGAGGTGATATTTATACTGTTAGGTGAAATTTGGCCAGGGAATCAGGGAAATTCTCCTATTCTATGGGAGCTGAGAAGTGGAAGGAAAAAAGCTGTTAGGGTATACATAAGATTTTAAAGGAGTCTACATTTTGAGATAATAGTGGAGTACCTCATAAAACTGTGCATAAATATGAAAGATCTTTTGCCTAACACAAAGTAATCATTCATAATAACACAAAGGAAACAATCAATCAGTAGCCCAGACAGATAGCAATACAGTGGCAAACCAGATGATCATGGAATTAAGCATGCCTCTAATAATGTTTCTTAGATTCTCTTTAGCAAATGACTGACTTGTGCTGCTTTACCTGCAGGCTGAAAGAGTCAGCTGTAGTGCTTATATTTAAGAAAAATGTGATAATAAATCATTTAAAAATATTCATTAGCTTTGAAACATCTCAAAATTATTTGATCGATACTTAGTGATGTCATGAAATAAAGATTTCACATAATAGGCTACAGGAATGCACAATATGTTTTTTTAGAGAAGAAAAACTCTGCTATATGACTGTGTGTCAGTTTACGTATTAAATAATTGTTAAACCTATGAAAGTCAAGACTGCACCTACTAGGTGGATAAATGAACTCTGCACTACTAAAAACATAAGGATAAGAAGTAAAAAACAGTTTAGAGTTCAAAACACAGCCAGTTTCCGATATAAATTCTTTATTTGAACTGGTGAGTGCTTTCATGAGTACCAAGCTTGATTCATCACACCATAAAATACCTAAGAAATTATGTGAACATTTAAAAACAAATTATCCAATAGCATCCCCTCTAAAACATTACTTCATTTGTTTAAAGGGCTACAAGATAAATACATTTCAGTGCCTATGCAACAAATACAACATGAAATATAAAATGCATCAAAAATGCATACACATTGCTAAATGATCTATTCTATTAAATAATTATAACTAGAATAATACTAGGCATGACAACAGCCATCCTAAAATACAATATTAATGTAACAAAAAATAATAAAAACATGTTTCACTAACCTGGCTAGCACTGACTATTGGACCACCAATGAGGGATGTGGCCCATACCACCAGGCATTTTGATAGATCCCATTAATGACTCTATGGGTTGGAGTGGAAGACCAGTCCACAGCCAGGTGTGCCCCCATTCTTCTTGTGTCATGCCCCATGCTCTGTGTATTGTCCAACCCTCACCATCATCACATGCCTCTGCCCATTCCAATTCTCTCAATCAAAGTAGTACATGTCCACCAGTGTTTGTCTGTCTGACCCTGCACATCATCCTACCTCCCTTTGCTGCTCCAAATTTCTTTTCAATCTTCCCTGTCTTCCCTTCTCTCTATGCAAAAGAAGGAGGCCCTATTCCTACCAAAAAATATTTCCCTGCCCCTTTTCGTCTTGCACCCTTCTATGTGATATACTTGCGTGTGTCCCTCTGCATGCTGCCTTTTCCTATTTCATACTTTTCCTATATGCTCTTTCCTCCCTTTTTATGCATCTGACAGGTGCCCATCCCTGTGGATACCATAGCACTGCAGTTATACATGCTGTATTGCTATATCACTTTGCATTGCAGGTTCTGCAGTCCTACTTAGGAGTACACTAACACATAGATTCATAGGTTCATAGATTAGTACTAGGCTAACTGCCCTTGTGGGCCATTTTAAGCCTAGCCAATTACCCCATGTGAGAATCAAACCCTGCACCTTGTGTCTTTAAGGTAAGTACCCTAACCACTATGCCAACCTCCCACCCTACCACATGCAGTAGAACTACTATATATACACTGCCTTATTTCTTGGTCTTTCTTAGTATTCTCTGCCCAGCTTAGAGATATAGTTCTTCCAATGGCCCTGGGTTTGCCAAGGGACTCATTACATTGATCCATGCTTAGTATACCTCCCATGGGAGGCAATTACTGGACATCTTCAAAAGATGCCCAAACCACTTCCAGTATAATCCAAGATTGCCAAGCTCATCATTCTGGCATGGAAAGTGAGTCTAGATACCCTCTGGAGCAAACTCAATTCTGCTTTTATCTATGATGGCACAGTGGTGCAGTGGTTGCATTGTCACCTCACATCAAGATGTTCTCTGGTTTGATTCTCAGCTGGGGTGCCTTCTGTGTGGAGTCTGCATGTCCTCCCTGCATTTGTGTGGGTTTCCTCTGGGTGCCCCAGTTTTCTCCCATGTTACAAAGACATGCATCTGGAGCAGGGATGTCAGGAGGCATACTGACTGTATGCATTTCAGTACAGTTTATCTGGAGTGGGGGGGGGGGTAAAATCTGGCTGGCTGTAGGACCCATGATTGTGAAGCTACAAACCAATGGCTGCTGATTGGTCCAGACTCCCACTTTAGTTGTGAGAGAGAATGTGAGAATGTAAGAGTAGACAGCAAATATTAATAGAGAGAGTACATGATAGTCTAATCTTCCAACTTCCAGTTCCACTTGACCTGCTTCGGCTTATCTTTATATTGTGTATTGCTGCAGAGATTTGTACCTGATTCATTTGTATGTAAGTTATTTTAAGTTTTTGGTAATAATATCGCAGACACAGTAGTATACAATGAAGTGAACTAGTGGCAGTTGATGGTCAATTTTGCTGATTTTCACAACTTCGCAAATCGGAAGTTGGATTTCCACCTGCTTGCGTACCACTCGCGAGCCACATGCATGCTAGTATTGCTGCTTTTATTATCTTCCTCAGCAAACAGCTTTCTTTCTTTAAAATCACATTTAAGTGCATCTAGGTGTAATATTTGAGTGTGACTGGTGGTTGCAGATGAGAAGACTAAGGCACACACACCTCTCAACTGCCCGGTATCCGGTAATAACTATGTACTGTTTGTTTTCCAATCCCATCTAGAAAATAATTTAACTGAGCGGTGAGTGGCATGTGGTGTTTTAAAAATCTGACTAATAGTCAGTAAAACCCGCCAAAGAACAAACGCACACACACAAAACATTATGAAAGTCGTATGTTTGAAACAAAACCAGCCACCATTGAGAAGAACACTAAAAATATGGTAATAACAACTTTTAAATATTTGGCAAATGTCTGTATCAGTTCTTTATTAAAGAATGATGAAGTGCTTACCATATTTTTGGTGTTCTTTTCACAGTGGCTGGTTTTACAGCCATCTTTAAATTTCAAAATTCCCTCTGCATCCCCAGCCTGGCGGCTTTGTGATTGAGTTCTCATAAGGTGTTCTGCTCTTAATTTGTAATAGAAATGTAACTGATGTCTAACAACACCTATGTAACATCTGTACTGCAATCTAGGCAATATTCACTGTGGTATCTGAAATATATATAAAAACAGTTTTAAATCAATTACTCAATGATTGATACTGCTCGCATTTAGTTTTGGCCACTACTGTGTTGTGTAGAGTTACTTGTGTCATGTCATGCCTTCGTAAAGGGTGCATCTGTGCTATCTCTACTGGAGGAGGGAAGCGCTATGATTTGAACTTCTGAGTAGGTCTGTTAGCTGTATTTAATTCCTGCCACATTCAAAGGTGGATTTAGCGACAACTTGTCTTATATAGTGTTGTATGCCACTTTGAACTGTATCTCTAATTAGCTTATGTACATGTGAACAGATCTGCAATTAGTACTACAGACTTATGTTGCTAGTCATCTATTATTGCGGTGATTCCTTATAATGGATAGCTAATTCCCTTTAATGAACAAACTGCAGTATTGCATTGTAAGAGAATGTTCTCTTGTGATAGGCAACAACACTTTAAAGTTCAAAATTCCCTCTATGCATCCCTCACTACCTTTAGCCAAGTTAGTAGCTGCATGATCGGTAGCTGATTGAACAAGCCACTACCAGGAATGACCATAACGCTCAATTGAAACCATCCTTTAATCATTCAAACAATTATAAAGTACGATAAGCCTTTTATCTCCCTTAACCAATTGTAGCCTACTATTTGATTAAACCAGTGATTTTGTTGGGCAAGATACCTAAGTGAGCACGATATTATTAATGCTTAGCCTACCTATTCCTTGACCTGTGTTTAGCTACGCCTCCCTATCCCCGGCTCTATCTGTCTCCTGAAAAGGTTCAAAAGTTTAATTTGGTGTTATTCTTATTATTCTAACCCTCTCCCGGTGAAGTAAAGTACTGCTGGAAAGTGGAAATCCCTGTAGAAAGTAATAAGGCAATACTGACATGTACCTCTTCTGTATTGGGCTAATTTCATTTCACCATTTATAACATTATACTTGCAGATTGTTTTTTTTTTTTTTTACCAGCCTGGCAGCCAACCTTCCACAGAAGACACACACACGTACACACTCACACCTAGGGCAAATTAGGAGTGTCCAATACACATACATCATGTCTTTGGGATGTGGGAGGAAACTGGAGGACCCGGAGGAAACCCATGCAACCACAGGGAGGACATACAGACTCCGCACATAAGGCACCCCAGCTGAAAATCAAACCAGAGAACCTCTTGCTGTGAGGGGGCAATGCTAACCGCTGCACCACTGCGGCCACCGAACCAAGTACTGCACGGCATGTAAGTTCCCGCAGCATGGTCCATAAACATTAAAAGTATTAAACCTCTAAACCTCTGTCTAATATCCCCTTTTTTAACTGAGAAAAAAATATCTATATATAATCTCGGTGCAAACCCTTACATAACTCTGAATTGTTGGCTGACTCACAGACAGGACCCAAGAAGTCAGGATCAGGGAGACTACCTTCACCAAGAGATCAGTCACCAGTGGAGTACCCCTGTGCTCCATGCTGATTCCAGTCCTGTTTGGTATCTACTTCTCAGAAGTCAAAGCTAACATTAAAGGTCTCTGGCTCATCATGAGCTATTATAGATTTCCTACAAGACATAAACATCTCGCAAATGTGTTTAGTGCAGACAAATAACTGGTGCCAAAGCCATGGCATAAAACACAATGCCAAAAAATACATTATAGTGCCCTTTGAGAAACTGTCAAAGCATGTTAATTACTCCATCTATAAAATGCACCTAAGAGCCAACCCATTAGTAAGAAATCTGGGAACATATGTTGACAATAATCTGGCCTTTGACCAACTTGTAGCTAAGATAATAAGAAAATCATTCTATGTCACACAACTTAGAGGTAAGGATTTGGCATTCAGCTCCAAAGAAGTTATAGTACCACTCTACTCTGGCCTTATCAGACCAATCATTGAATACAATGCCCCCTTTGGCATGTATCAAACAAGACGCTTGTAGCATTTGGAACACCCACAAAGGTTTCTCACCAGGAGAGTTCAGGACATGAATACACTGCCCTACACTGATTGCCTAAAGGATCTGTCTCTACATTCAGTGTCCTACAGGCTGTTGAAAGGAGATCACTGCTTGGCTTAAAGGGCTTCCTGAGACACAGGTCTGATGGATCTGCTGCACATGTGCAAAACAAACAGCACCAGAAACACAAGATCCAGGGATCTGAACTTCACTTGTGACAAACAGAATGTGCTGGAAAGACAGATATGTGTTCCAAAGGATCCTGCAATGTGGAATAAGCCCCCCATCCATATAAAACAGAGATTATCCCTGACCCTATTCAAACAAAACCTTGACAACTGGATGGGAAATTGTAAATTAACCCCCATTCTGAACCCCCATGTACCTTATGGACAGAGGCCATCAATAAGAAAAGTATTATCTTAACACCCCCCCCCACACACACACACAGACATCTTTAGTTACCTGCCTACTAACATGTCCCCGTATGATACTTGGGACTCAAGTGGTTTGAATGGTCTAAGGTGTGTGGCTAGACTTGTAATGGCCCTAGTGGTATTTAGTCTAGTAAAATTCTAAGACCCTATGAACTAATAATGTTACTAATTATGAAAACATAAATGTGTTAGCAAAAATGAAAATTATAACCAAGCTGTTAATAATAAAACAGCAATTGCTATTCCTAACAAGAATGTGGTTTTAGTCATGGTGTAAGTTATGGAAATGGAACCGCAGTGCCTAGTAGAAATATGATCTTAGCTATGCTGCTTGAAATGAGAGGTGTTGACTCCAACTCTTAGCTGAGATATATAAGTATCCTGTGATTATTTATACAGTTTATTGTTTCTAGCAATTTATATATAGCACTTTTATTGTAATCTGCACGGGTAACTAATTTGTTTGCAGTTAAAAGTATTCTGTATCTTTACAGATCTTTATCTGTTTAAAAACTTTCATTTTGTGGCTTTCTGTAGTGCTTTATAGTTTATCCCCACCCACCTGCCCTCCCTGTTGGTGTCTTGCTGTTATACATGGTGGCTTTGCAGTTGCCTGCCCCTACTGTAAATCTGATCTGGGACACTCCTCCCAGTCTAGTGTCATTAGCTCATTCTACCTAATACAAAGAGAACATTTGATAAAGCCTTCTGTTTCTCCTTTTTCCCTTTCAAAAAAAAAAAAAAACAATTTTTGCCTGAATTTCCTTATGTTCTGACTGTGCTTCTCAAACATTTTGGAAATATAGAGTATATTTTAGAGCATTTATTATAACTGTAATTGCCTTAATATTGCTACAACTCAAGTACTCTAGGTTGCACTGCATCTGAAGTGTTTGTGTGTTTTAGCTGCTTTTCTGTATATGTAGACTAGCTACTTATTCTGCTGTGTTACTGCCTCTTAAATCGTTTTTCAGTTGTGCACTTGCCTTGCTTCATTTAAAAAGTTTTAAATTGCTAATTTTGAAGAGTTTTAATTGCATTTACTGTTTAGGACTACACACTCTAGCCTTTTCTGTGTTTATTTACTGTATTATTGCATTGTTTAGCCTGTTTCAACAAAAAAAATATATATACTATCTTGTTTGCTCGTTTCCCACCTTTTCTAGCCAGTCCATATCCCAGGCTTTGCTTGTCTCAGGACTTTATTTTCTGTGCTCAGAGTTATCCAGACCTTGCTGTGGTAGAGAGAAGTCCTACTGCTTACCAGTGGGAGTGGTGAGCATTGTACTGCCTATCTAACACTAGAGGAGTGGTTTCCAGCTCTGCAATTGTAATTTTATTAGCCTTTTTGGGCTGATTTCTATCCCTTTCAACTTTCTGGCTTAAAAATACATGTGTTTGCACATTTTTTACATCATGCAGCACTACGAGGCTACAGTTAAACTATTACAGGTCCCAGAAAGTCTGCTCTTCAAATTTTCCCTTAAAACTAGCTGGTTTCTCAGTAGTAGCACTAAAATCTGAACCCCTGTGACTAGCACTTGCTCTAGAACCTGCTGGAAAGAACTAGGAAGCCTGAAACTGATACAAGCATTCAGCTCTCCTTGTCAATAAGGAGAAATAAATCATAGGCACTAAACAGCCTACAATAGCAAAGTACCTTGCAAAGGTAAGGGAAAACAGCTCTTAAACTTAACAAAAATGCACCTAAACAGGCATGTCCAAGGGTCAGCTTCCGGTGATTTCTCCTGTCCACCTGGTGAATCTGGGCATACTGGGGCAATGCAGCAACTGCCTCATGTACACAGACAATCCTCTCCTCCTACCACCCAACACTACAACCTGCGAGAGATGCACTTACATAGCCAAACTGGAAGCAAAGCTCTCTCCGGTCAAGATTGTGCTAGACAGTCAAGAGGAGAAGGCTAACACTTGCATTACACCTCTAGCAACTCATAGCCCTTCAAAACCCACACCATCAACACCCACACATAGCAACATTAAACCCACATATGCAGAGGCCCTTAACATTAACCTGCCCAAGCAACAAGGACCTCCAAAGCCGAAACGCAAGCAAACACCATTCACAACCAAAGTGACACATAGCTCACAATACCAGTGTGCCACCCAACAACAGCCCCTAAGGCAAAACAATGTACCCAACACTTTAGTCATAGGTGACTCTATAGTCAGGCACACTGATGTCCCACTCACCAGGCTGAACAAGGAGAAAATTACAGTCAGCTGCCTGTCGGGTGCCAGGATCCACCACATAATGCATGCACTCAAGTCACTCCACAACAAGTACAAATATGACTATGTCATTGTCCATGCTGGAGTGAATGACTTGAGACGTACCTCCCTGGACTGCATGAAAAGAGACATGGAAGAGCTCTTGGATCATGTGACCCAGGCAGGTATGACCCTAGCCCTGAATAGCATCCTGCCTTTGCCCAGAATGATACCTCAGTATAAGGACAAAATGATTGACTTCAACAATTGGCTAAGCTTCTGTTGTCATACAAAGGGGATCTAGTATTTGTCTGCCTGGGAAGACATGATCGACAAACCACGATGCTTTGCCAGAGATGGTCTGCACCTGTCACCCCTGGGTTTCAGGTTACTGGCTAAAGCTCTTACCACCCCTATAGTGCCTTTTTTAGGCAAGGTTCAAAGGATAAAACCACCACCGTAACAGATACAAGCATGTAAAATCTGAAGGTAATGCTACTCAATGCTAGAAGTCTAAACCAAAAATTCGCACTCTCTAGGCACTCCTAAAAATGGAGAACATCGATATCTGTGCAGTGACTGAGACCTGGTTCAAGGCTCCTGAGAGCACCCCTGCAATACCAGGCTACAATTCTTACCACACTTTTCGGCCACAAAACCAAGACCGAGACACTAAAGGTGGAGGAGTGTCCATATTCATCAAGGATATTCACACCTCCAGGCTGGTTGCCCAGCACAATGCATCTGAAATTCTCCAGGTGCAACTAACACTAGGTAAGACTGCAATCCAAATTGTAGCTTGTTACAGATCCCCCACCATACCCCAAGATTCTCGCTACACCTTCCTAAACGTACTGGAAAATATTAAGATACAACCAAATACCCTAATACTGGGTGATTTCAACTACCCTGCCATTAATTGGGAAAACTACTCAGGTACCAACTCCTTTTCCCAACTGTTCTTGGAATTTATAAATTCCAATGCCCTGGATCAACTAAACCATTGTCCCACCAGGGGCTCCAATATCCTAGACCTGGTCATTACTAACATGGGAGACAGATGCTCCACACCAGTGGTCACCCCCTCATTGGTCAGGTCTGACCATAAGCAAATCAAGACTGACATCCACATCCCCCCCCCCCCCAGAAGGAAACCTCCTTAAAAAACTTCTCCAAAGCCAACTTCATGCTACTGAAGTCAGAAGTGACAAACTTCCCAACACCCACGCAGACAGGATCTGGAAGTTTGACTGCAGAATCCTACACTAAGGCACTGTACGAGCCCATCCACTCGTGCATGAATCGTGCCATCCCAAATAGAACCAAGATGATCTTCTCCAAAAAAAGGAAGACAATCTGGTGGTCCCCTGCTATAAACAAACTATACAACAGAAGGAAGAAACTGTTGCAGAAAAGAGGAAAATCCCAGGATGCAAAAAACTCCCTCACCAACCTCAGTAAGAAACTGAGATCCCTCATAAAATCCTCAAAAGCTAGTTACAAAAATAAAATTGCCAAAGATTCCAAAGACAACCACAAGGCATTCTATAGTTATGTCAAGAATCTAAATGGCAATGCTCAGATCTGCTCTGAGCTACAACAGAATGGCATTAAATATACTGATCCCAAAGATATTGCCAATATCCTGGCAGATCGATTAAGTGCCAACTTCACCCCCCTCTCACCCACTAAGGGGCCCATCTCACTACCAAACGATTGTCAAATTCTGATAATCACAGCCACACAGGTAGAAAAAGCACTCTCCAAAGCTAAGAATATAGCATCCATGGGACCAGATGACATCCCAGGCTGTGTACTACATGAACTACAAAATGAACTGGCACCTCACCTAAGTGTCCTGTTTAATCATAGCCGCACCTCAAGCTTTGTGCCCACTGAGTGGAGCACAGCTACAGTTATCCCGCTCCACAAGGAAGGATCCACCTTGGATCCTGGGAACTACCGTCCCATCAGTCTGACAAGCCTGATCTGCAAGGGCATGGAACGCATTATCATGGAACTTATAAACAAAGACATTGGCAACCTTCAAACACTGGACCCCACCCAGTTTGGGTTTGTGAAGGGCCGATCTTATCTCCTGAATATGATTGACTTCTTCGAATCAGTCTCCAGAGCTGTGGACGAGGGTAAGGCAATCCACACAGCCTATCTGGACCTCACCAAGGCCTTCAACACCATTCCCCACTCTGGAATCATAGATAAACTTACTAAGCTGAGCATAAATCCCTACGTCACTCGATGGGTTGCCAACTGGCTTACTGACGGAACCCAGACTGTAAAAGTAGCAGACTCCGAATCCAGCTCCAGACAAGTGACAAGTGGAGTACCTCAGGGTTCAGTCCTGGGACCACTCTTGTTTGGCATCTACTTCTCTGAAGTACAAGCCAACACTAAGGGACTCTGGCTAACAAAGTTTGCAGATGACTGCAAACTGGAAGCCATTATAGAATCCCCAAATGATGTGGATATTCTACAAAAGGGTCTTACAGAAACAGATGCCTGGTGCCAGAGCCATGGGCTCAAATTTAATGCCAAGAAATATATAGTTATCCCCTTTGGAAAAAAAACATGTACCCATGAACTACCACATAGGTGGCAGGACACTAAACATCAAAAGTGTGATGAGAGACTTAGGGACACAAGTGGACAGTGGTCTCACTTTCGATAACCACATCACCACAACAGTCAGGAAATCCTTCTATGTGGCACACCTCATCACTAAGGGCTTTTCATCCAGAAAAAAAGGTCATTGTCCCACTGTACTCATCCCTCATTAGACCCATTATAGAGTATAATACCCCATTTGGTATGTACCTCACAAGACATCTGAAACAGCTGGAAAGGCCACAGAAATACCTCACTCAAAGAATCACAGGCCTAAAGCAGATGCCATATGCTGACCATCTAAAAAAACTCCAGCTATACTCTGTGGCATATCATCTACTCAGACGCAATCTCTGCTTAACATACAAGGCCATGTCAAACCCTGAGCTGTTGGACATGCTCCACTTAAAGAAATCCCAATCCCTCAGAGCCACACGCTCCAGGGATCTAAACCTTATCATCACAATGAACAAAACATGCTGGAGGGATAGGTTCCTGACCCAGAGACTCCCCACACTCTGGAATAGACTGCCCATACATGTCAAGCAGAGTGCCTCATTGGCCCACTTCAGAAGGAACCTTGATGATTGGATGGGAGATAGGAAATTCACCCCAGGGATCATGTCAGTTGCCCTGCTAGACAGGGGCCCAGAGAAGTAAATATCGTGGGAAGAAATTTCCAGGGAATTGTTATGGCTAGGCTTGCATAGGCCTTAGAGCCGATAGCCTAGTACCAACCTATGAACCTATGAAAATGTGAATTATCTGCTTTTTAGAAGTGTAATTTCTAAGTAACATGTTAATGAAACTGTACTGAAGGAATGTTCATAGGTTCATAGGTAAATACTATACTAACGATCCCTAGGATCTTTATAAGTCAAGCTACTCAACCCAACCCAGTTGTATCCCATATTATGTTAGTTAGCTAGGAACTCCCCAATGGTTATGTGTGTGAGGGGATATGTTAGTTTGAGCATAGTTACTGTCTGCCTCTGTTGACATAATGGTTAAGGAACAGGATTTGATTCTTACCTTTGTGGGAAACTGACTAGGCTTAAAATGTCCAACAAAGGCAGTTAGCTTAGTACTTACCTATGAGCCTGTGAGAGACATGGGGGCCAGACCCAAAGTGAATTTCTCCTTTCCCATTCATAGGTCAATGTTACTCATAAATAAGGTTAGGGATGAACTCTGCTTCACATGGATAGGGAGCCTGTTCCTCTGAGAAATGTATGTCTTGCCAACATGTCCTATTTATGTTGCAAGCAAAATTTAAATCCTTGGATCTAGTGGTTATGATGTTGTTTGTTTTGTGGATGTGCAAATGGTCCATCAAAATTGGATCCTTGCATGCCAGGCATAGATCACCTCTCAGTAACTTGTAGGAAAAATGAATATAGAGATAAGGCTTTAAGGCAATCCATACAGGACAATGTGTTAATACAATGGATTCTCTTGGTAAGGAACCTTTGTGGGCATTCCAGCTGTTGCATATGTCTGGTCAGATACTTGCCGAGGGGGACATTATACTCAAATATGGGTCTAATAAGGACTGAATAAAGTGGCACTATGACTTTGCTGAACCTGGATGCCATGCCCTTATTTACAAGTTGGGCAATATTGAATGATTGTTTTATTACCTTCACTACATGTTGCTTGAAGGCCAGATTACTGTCTAGATATGTTCCCAGATCTCTGGCTACTGAGTCAGCTCTTAGGGGTGTCTTAGCAATGGAGTAATTGGCCTCAATGGCAGTTTTTCCAAATGGCACTGTAATGCATTTCTTGGCATTAAGTTTTAATCTATGACTTTGGCACTAGTCATTTGTCAGTGTTAGATCCTCTTGTAAGATGTTTCTGTCATGGGGAATCTATGACAGCTCCCAATTTGCAGTCATCTGCGAACCTGGTCAGCCATAGGCCCTTGACATTAGCCTTTCCCACCAAGAAGTAGATGCCAGGTAGGAGTGGTACCAGAACAGAGCTCTTAGGTACCCACTGGTGACCAGTCTCTTAGTGGAGGTGGTATTATCAATCCTGACTTCCTGGGTTCTGTCTGTGAGCCAGTACTCATTTTGTTACTTTGATGCTACAAATAAATTAGCTAAATTTACAGTTTTGCTAGATGAGAAGCAAATGAAAAGACTGCTAGAGTTGGAACGTATGATCACACTTATTAAGGGATTTTACATCTACAATAATGTCTATGATATGAGAAAGATGGAAGTGATACGCATTCGGGGAGATTAGAAAGAGTACCCTGTACCACATACAGATATTTAGGCACTGCTGAGTAAAGTATTACATCCTGTAGCTTTACTTCTTAAGCTAACAGATGCTGTTGTAACAGGCCAGTAATTCTTCCAGTTCAAGTCACTATGGAAATTGTGGAGAAAGGCTGCACATTTAGATGTCCTCTCTGGCCTGAAAATATTCCTAAAAAGAGTGGTGGACAGGAGCAACAGCAGCATGGAGCCCTACTAAAACACACATTCTTGACATGGAATATACTTCAGGTAAGAAGGGGGAATCACAGTGACTGAAATAACACATGACACTGTTAAAACACATGGTCCTGATACAGAACATACACCAAGTAAGAATGGAAGTGGGTGGGTGTCGAAGCAGCATCCTGATGCACTACCAAGAGCACAGAGCTCTGAATATACTCTTAATAAGAATGAGGAGGAGGTAACAGCAACCCAAGATACTGCTGTGAGCAAACAAATTGTAGAGAACAACAACAGTCTGACACACTGTTAAACATACTCAGTCCTGATAAAGATGTGATAAGTTTAGAACATTCTGGTACATTGTGAAAAAATGCACACTCACTACAAAGAAAAGGAGAGGCATAGAAGTCTCAGAAGTTACTAAGGTAAAAGGTAAAGAATTGCTAAAAGCAGAAAGAAACTCAATGATATAAACTACTCTTTGTATATCAGGACATAGGAGAAGACAGACCTTTACCTGTATTTTCGGAGAAGAGGCTATGACCTCTACTTCAAATCACTGATGAAAGTGTTACTGAAATTGCTGATTTGCCAATAGATGATAAAAATTTTAAGAAATCACAATGAGGACACAATACATTGAGCAGGTCCAGAGAAAACATAGCCACAGCAAAAGAAGATACAGATGAGCTGAATGGCACTATACCACACATACATTCATAGGTTCATAGGTAGGTACTAGGCTATTGGCCCTAGGGCCTATATAAGCCTAGCCAAACAGTACCCTGGCTTTTGCCACCTAAGAAAATTATTTTCCTGTGCCCCTATCAAGCAGAGCCACAGAAGTGATCCCCGGGGTGAATTTCGTATCTTCCATCCAATCATCAAAATTTTTCTTGAAGAGTGCTAATGAGGAGCTTTGTTTGATATAGATAGGTAGTTTGTTCCAGAGTATGGGAAGTCTCTGGGACAGGAATCTATCCCTCCAGCATGTTCTGTTTATTGTGATGACAATGTTTAGGTCTCTAGAGTGTGTAGCTCAGAGGGAATGGGATTTCTTTAAGTGGAGCATGTCCAACAGCTCTGGGTTTGACATAGCTTTGTATGTTAGGCAGAGATCGCCTCTGAGTAGGCGATATGTGACAGAGTAAACTGTAGTTTTCTGAGACAGACTGCGTAGGGCATCTGTTTGAGGTATTTCTGAGGCCTTTCCAGTTGTAGATGTCTTGTGAGGTACATACCAAAAGGGGCATTGTACTCTATAATGGGTCTAATGAGTGTTGAGTAGAGGGGAACAAGGACCTCTTTTTTCCTGGATGAGAAACCTTTTGTGATGAGGTGTGCCATGTGGAAGGATTTCCTGACTACTGTGGTGATGTGATTATCAAAGAGACTACTGTCCACCTGTGTCCCAATATCTCTTTTCACACTTTCTGTGTTAAGTAGACTATCACTTATGTGGTAGTTCATAGGTACAGAGTTTTTACCAAAAGGGATGACAATGCACTTTTTGGCATTGAGCTTGAGGCCATGGCTTCGATACCAGGTATCTGTCTCAATGAGGCCCTTTTGTAGGACGTCCACATTGTTAGGAGTTTTGATTATGGCTCCTAGTTTGCAGTCACCTGCGAACTTTATTAGCCAAAGGCCTTCTGTGTTAGCCTATACTTCAGAGAAGTAGATACCAAACAGGAGAGGACCCAGGACTGAACCCTGTGGTACTCCACTTGTCACTGGTCTGAAGTTGGATTTAGAGTCTGCTACTTTCACACTGTGGGTTCTGTCAGTGAGACAGCTGGTAACCCATCTTGTGACATAGGGATTTATGCCTAGTTTAATGAGTTTATCTATAATTCCAGAGTGTGGGATGGTGTTGAAAGCCTTGGGGAGATCTAGATAGGCTGTGTGAACCACCTTACCCTCATCTACGGCTTTGGTGACCGCTTCAAAGAAGTCTATCAGGTTTAGGAGACATGATCTGCCTTTTACAAACCTGAACTGGGTAGGGTCCAGAGTGTGGAGATTACCAATGTCATTGTTTATAAGTTCCATGATGATGCATTCCATAGCCTTGCAGACCAGGTTCATCAGGCTGATGGGGTGGTAGTTCTCAGAGTCCATGGTGGCTCCCCCTTTGTGGAGTGGGATAACCATTGCTGTGCACCATTCAGTGGGCACAAAGCCTGAGGTGAGGCTATGACTGAACATGGTACTTACGTGGGGAGCCAGTTCCTTCTGTAGTTCATGTAGAACGCAGCCTGGGATGTTGTCAGTTCCCATTGATGCTGTGTTCTTGGCTTTGGAAAGTGTGTTTTTTACCTGTGCAGCCATGATTACAGGAACTTTGCATTCTTCCAGTATAGAGATGGACCTTTTAGGGGGTGAGAGAGGGGTAAAGTTAGTACTGAACCTATCTGCCTGGATGTTGGCAATATCAGTTGGTTCTGTTTATTTAGTGCCATTGTGCTGTAACTCAGAGCAGATCTGAATGTGGCCATTGAGATTCTTGACATAGCTATAGAATGCTTTGTGGCTGTCTTTAGAATCAGTGGCAATTTTGTTTTCGTAACTAGCTTTGGAGGATTTTATGAGGGAACTCAGCTTCTTACTGAGGCTGATGACGGGGTTCCTCCAATCATGGGATTTTACACTTTTTTGCAACAGTTTCTTTCTTCTGTTGTAGAGTTTGTTTATGGCAGGGGACCATCAGATTGGCTTCCTTTTTTTGGAGGATAGCATCTTGGTTCTGCTAGGGATTGCACGAGCCATACACTCATGTAAGTGTTTATAAAGTGCATTTGTATAGGATTCAGCAGTTGTACCTCTATTGTCCGTCAGCATGGGTGTAGTGAAGTTTGCCACTTCTGTCTTAAGAAACATGAGGTTGGCTTTGGAGAAATTTTTTTACGGTGGTTTCACCAATGGGGGGTGGATGTCTAGGGTGATTAGCTTGTGGTCGGATCTGACCAACAAGGAGCTGACCTCTGGTGTGGAACACCGGTTGCCCATGTTGGTAATGACCAGGTCTAGGATATTGCTGCCCCTGGTGGGGGTGTGGATAAGTTGATCCAAGACATTTGAATTTATGAATTCCAGAAAACGTTGAGCACAAGAGTTGGTACATGAGTAGTTTTCCCAGTTAATGGTGGGGTAGTTGAAATCGTCCATTATTAGGGTGTTAGGTTGTACCCTAATATTTTCCAGTGTATCAAGAAATGAGGAGTGGGAATACTGGGGCATGGTGGGGGATCTGTAGCAAGCTGCAATTTGGATTGCAGTCTTGCCCAGAGTTAGTTGCACTTGGATAATCTCGGATGCATTATGCTGAGCAACTAGCTTGGAGGTGTGGATATCCTTAATGAATATGGACACACCTCTGCCTTTAGTGTTTTGGTCCATATTAGGTGGCCAAAAGGTGTGGTATGAATTATAGCCTTAAAGAATGACCTACAGGGTGAATATAGGCAGAGAAGAAATATTACACATCTGATGATTCCAAAATAATTTAAAATACTGTGATGAAAATGGTACTTATTCATATTTTCAGAGCTTTATGGATTTATAGAATAGTATTAGGCTAACTTCCCTTGTGGGCCATTTTAAGCCTAGCCAGTTTCCCCACATAAGAATCAAGCCTTGCACCTGGAGTCTGTAAGATAAACACCTTAACCATTATACCAACGTCGGTCCCCACTATAGAAGACAGTAAGCCTTGTATAACTGGGTCACTACCTCTGTTTACCAAATCCAGAGGTACTGACTCCCAAGAAAGGTGTAGCATGATGGTGCCTCCTTCAGGGAAATTAACCTAGAAATAATCAAAGATGTTAGAGGTAAAGAGGGACAGATGCACACAGAGCTATTTAAAGCTCACTGCCCTAGTGCACATAAGATTCATGACCTTGGGGTCTCAGGAAGGTGTGTGGAGAACTTTAGTTGAAGTTACATAGATCATCGGAAGAAGGAAGGCAATTCAGACAGTATTCCTATGAAATAAGATACCTGAACCTTCAGAGGAGAAGCCAGATGAACTGACTTCTGCTATGGCAGAAGGTGAGGCTAATTTGTTTCTCCCTACTATTAGGATCAAGGGTGAAGCTGTTTTTCTGTTCTCTTTTGCTGGAATTAGGAGGAGAGCTAATACGATGTCTTTTTTCAATATTATTTTACTTTTGCTAGCTACTCTGTGAGAGTCCTGTGTAAAAAGGACCAATGCAGCTAAGTAAAAACAATTGTTGTACAGTGAAAAAAGCCAGTCAGAAAGTTGGATTTATTTAGGTTGGACTGAAGACTGACTTGATGGATAAGGGCTGCATTTCTTTTCTAAAGTTAATTTGTCATTATACATGATTTTTAAGCCACAAAGCTGACTCCATTGACTATATTGATTGTCAAAAAAATGTCCTTCATACTGCTAAAGGGATGTTACCCAAGACATCATAATAACCTCTAGTCCCTTCAGCATTTCTGGTCGAACTCCAGCTATCTTGTTTGTCACAGTTACCTTATCTACTGAAACTGACTAATTTCTGCCACCTGCTTGTGGCACTGCCTCCACAAATGAGGGCATATCCATCAGATATAGGGGTTCCTCAAAGTGTTCTTCTCGCCTGTTAACAATGAATGCATTCAAGGGTCATTTTCCTGCACTTACTGAGAACAAACCTTGCAATATCTAGCCCCTTCTCCTGAGCTGTGTAATGCACTGGCAAAATCTCTTTGAGACCATTAAAAAGTCATTCTACATTATCTCATCAAATTTTTCCCACACTTAGGACTATGGTTTGTTGACTACCACAACTGTTATCTTTATTTTTTAACATCTTTATTAAACATGACATTATGAAAATGTGGCCTTCTTGCTTTGTTAGTCCTTATCAGTATTATCAAATACAGATATCCCATTATATACACCTATATATTTATATTTCGATGTGTGTGTGTGTGTGTGTGTGTGTGTGTGTGTGTGTGTGTGTGTGTGTGTGTGTGTGTGTGTGTGTGTGTGTGGGTGTGCGTGTGTGTGTATACATATATATATATATATATATATATAAATAAATATATATATATATATAAATATATATATATATATGTATATATATATATATATATATATATATATATATATATATATATATAAATATATATATATATATGTATATATATATATATATATATGTATATATATATATATATATATATATATATATATAAAACATATATATACATACATATATTTATATTTTGTGCTAATTCCTATCCCTTTCAAGTTTCTGAGTTAAAAACCCGTGTTTGCACAGGTTTGCACTTGTTTTAGCTCAGTGGATCCTGTTTGGGCATCCTGCAGATTCCTACAGCACCAGAAACGAGAAGGAGAGAATTTGTTGCTGATCTAAGTACCTTTTTGGCTTTCTTTTGACTGTTTTAAGCTAATCGCACTTTAAAAAAGCAATTTTTTACTGTCATTTGCTGTATTTCTGCTGCATTGTACTGTTAATTCGTTTTTATTGTATATGCAGTTGTTTTTCCTGTTTAAAACTTAAAATTTAAACTGAATTTATAATTGTAGGTGTCACACTCAAGTGTGACAGCGTTTTCTGTGCATTTATACTGTTTTAAGTGCTTTTTTTCCTGCTTAAATTAAAAAAAAAAAAATACAAAAAAAAATGCTCTCTGTACTGCTCATTTTCCACGCTTTCCTATACTAGAATAGTCCATATCCCAGATCTGCTGGTTTCAGGACTTTAGTTTGTGTTTCTGAGTGGTCCAGATCTTGTTGTGTCAGTGGGAGGTCTTTCTGCTTATCAGTGAGAGTGGTAAGCATTAGAGCAGCGTATCTGCTGCAAGAGGAGTGGTCTCCTGCTCTGAAATTTATTGGCCTTTTTGGGCTAATTCCTATCCCTTTCAAGTTTCTCAGTTAAAACCCCGTGTTTGCATGGGTTTGCACTGGTTTCAGCTCAGCAGATCCTGTTTGGGCATCCTGCAGACTACTACAGCACCAGAAATGAGAAAGAGAGACTTTTTTGCTGATCTAAGTACCTTATTGGCTTTTTTTTTACTGTTTTAAGCTAATCGTACTTTAAAAAGCCGTTTTTTTATTTACTGTTGTTTGCTGTATTTCTGCTGCATTGTACTATTAATTCATTTTTACTGTGTGTGAACTTGTTTTTCCTGTTTAAAATTTAAAATTTAAACTGAATTTATAACTGTAGGTGCCACACTCAAGTGCAACAGCCTTGTCTGTGCATTTATACTGTTTTATGTGCTTTTTTCCTGCTTAAATTAAAAAAATATATAAGAAAATACTATCTGTACTGCTTGTTTCCCACCCTTTCCTATACTAGAATAGTCTGGATCCCAGATCTGCTGGTTTCAGGACTTTAGTTTGTGTTTCTGAGTGGTCCAGACCTTGTTATGCCAGTGGGAGGTCTTTCTGCTTATCAGTGAGAGTGGTAAGCATTAGAGCAACCTATCTGCCACAAGAGGAGTGGTCTCCAGCTCTGAAATTTACCTTATTGGCTGGTTTGGGCTAATTCCTAAGAATTAAATCCCAATTAATCCCCAGATACAAGCATGATAATACATGCATACAATACCAATAGAATTCACTCATGAATAACAGCATTATACAAATACAAATATATGTTAAACTCTAATCCTGGATTTTAACATAGTTTCTCACACAATTTTTTGAAAGTCAACAATGGTGTTCCATTGTTTGATTTGATCACACTTGTTGATTTTGTGAGTATTTAAGTGAAATAGTGGATGTACTAGCAGTTCTGAAGAAGTCTTTACCTAGACGAAAGCGCTAAACTGCTATCACTTGCTATTTTTGCTGCTTGTTGATTTTAATAAATCGTTTGGTGATATTTTATGGCTGTTGGTACTGGTTTTTTTGGGCACCTGGACCTCCACTCAAATGTTTTATTTGTTTGTTTTAATAGGAAACTCATCCCGAGAATTACTTTGGTAGCCCTGCTAGACAGGGGTGCAGGTAAATGGCATCCATGGGTGACGAAAGCCAGGGAACCTTGTTGGCTAGGCTTACATAGGCCCTAGGGCCAATAGCCTAGTACCTGCCTATGAACCTATGAATCATATATATAATATATATATATATATATATATATATATATATATATATATATATATATATATATATATATATATATATATATATATATATATATATATATATATATATATATATATATATATATATATATATATATGTATATATATATATATATATATATATATATATATATATATATATATATGGGTCTATTTCAGTTTACCAAATTAACAGATAACCAAAACTGAAAGGAATGAGGCAACAACATCGAAACATTACAACAACAATCGTTCACAAACCCAAAACTTACAACATCAAAACACACAAATTCAATTCATCACTGTTTCACATGTATAAATAAACACTCAGGACAAATAGACATCTGTCCCTTTAAACTACGCTGTGATGTACATGAACATCTGAGGCATACACGGAGCACATCTTAGTTTACAAAAGTTCAATAAAACAATGAAAGTGATGTTCTACTTCCCTTCACAACCTGTTTTTTACATTTTTGCAGGGGGTGAGCCCCCCTGCACCCCCCTCCTCCACTGCAAATGATATATACCAACTCCGAGATCACACGACAATGGGGGAAAGGGTGAATTTCCCAATACTCACTATACTGTGATCTCCATTCAAAAGCTACAAGGTGTATGCATGTGTGTATGAAAACATGTAAAGCTTAAAATTACAATATGGACATACAATAACTAAAAGGCATCTATTCTAGACATGACAAAATGGCATACATGATGAGGATTAAAATGTCGAATTATAGTTTTATATTTATGCCTATGAGAAATAAAAAAAGGAGATATGGTAGAAGTGTTGGTCAAGGCAAAAGGACAGAAGACAGTAGGAAATGTATATTGAGAATTTGCTTTATAAGAAATGTAGGGGTAATGTAGGTGTGTGTGTGTGTGTGTGTGTGTGTGTGTGTGTGTGTGTGTGTGTGTGTGTGTGTGTGTGTGTGTGTGTGCATTTTGTTTTTCTGCACTGTAATGCTAAGATAAAGCTGAAAAGATGTATGAGTGTGCCTTATCTTATACAGATACAGGGATCTATTTACAGACATTGGGGCAATATTGCTTAGTTGAAATGCTGAAAAGGAACATCATTCCCTTCAGTAGATCTTCCAGAATATATGAATGCATATGCCAATAGTACAAGTTAAACAGATAAAGCATCTTAGAAATCCCCAGTGAAGAACCTTGATTTAAGGCTTGAATTTTGTTCCTAGATGTCAACGCTGTTTTCAGAATCAGTTTTATTCCTTATTAAGTTTTATTTGCACTTGTTCATGTTTTATTGTTGATCCTTCATCAGTTCCCAAATATTTGTATATGCCCTCTTGCTCAAGTTCTTTTATATCACACTCTTGTCCCAAGCTGATGTTTTCGTTTTTTTTTTTACTCAAATATAAATAGATGTATTCTTGATGATGCAGCTTTCTTGCTTTTGAAGGTTGCTTTTGCACATTTATCAAGACCAAATGACATTCTTATATCTGAAAATGTTTTGACTATTTGCAGTTGTGCTTTCAGTTCCTCATCTGATGAGCTATACAGTTTTAAATCATTGATAAAGAGAAAATGAAAAGTCTTTACATGTTGCTATTTTCTATTATAGCCATGGCCTAATCTGTTAAGAGATAGCTTAAGGGGTTAAAGGCAAGACAGAATAGCAGTGATGATAGGGAGTCACCCTAGAATATCCCCCTTTGAATTTTTATCCCTGGAATAATAATTTGTCCATTATCATGGCTTAATTCCAAAGTGGTCTGCCACTGTTTCATGATCACTATAATGTAATCGATCAGTGTAGGGTATATCTTATACATTTTTAAGCAGTCTTTTAACCATTAATGTGGGATACTATCAAATGCTTTTTTGTAGTCAATCCATGTCATACTTAGATTCTTCCCCTTTTTACAATTCTCCGCTATGACTTTATTTAACAACAAATGATCCTTTGTTCCATATGACTTTCTTTTATTGCCCTTTTGTTCTGCTGCCATAATTGAGTTTTCTTCTAAATGACTATAAACTCTGTTTGCATCAATTCCAGTGTATAGTTTATACGTGGTTGGAAGGCGTTATTGATCTATAATTTTTAGGGTAGCTTGCAGGTTCACTCTTAAGTAGAAGCATTGTTTTTCCTGTTGTTAACCAAGCTGGTGTCTGTTTGGGCTGAGCATAAAAATATTTCTTACTCATGGCTAAATCTTCATGTAAAGATGTTAATACTTTTAACCAAAAGTTAGGTACTGCATGCATCTGGGCCTGGGGTTTTCCAATTAGAGGCTTTTCTTAACTTTGTTGCAATCTCTGTGGCTGTTACTTCATCCCATTTAATATCCTTTACCAATAAAATTCTTATTCTTTCTTTTATCCATTTAGCATCTTTTTTATGCTCCACATGATCTTCATAAATATTTATTTATTTATCTATTTATATTTATTTTACATTTGTTTACTGGGGAGGTCCGACTGGACAGAGCTGTCCATTTTCAGCCGAGACCCAGGGAGAAAAGCTCAAGAACAGTTGCTAACATACTATACATAAGATATTTACACATTCAGTTATAAAAATATAGCAGACAATAACATATGACTGCATAAGATAATTACATAAGCATAGTGGTTTAGACATACAGTTAAAAGTATAGCAGGTAGTAACATTTGATTGTTCATACAGTATGTTTAGTAGACATAATCTTGAAGATGTACTGAAGATAAGACAAGAAATGAAAACTAAAAAAGGAGGAGAATATAGACAAGTTCATATGACATTTTAAGGGAAAGCTTTTCAACTTAGTCTAAGGGAGACCCAACATCAACGATTGTAGAAAAGGACATGGAGGGAGAGATGTTCAACCAACTCTATTTTATTAATCCACAAAAGACAGTAAAATTAAGCACTTTCATTTTTGTTAATTCAGAAACTTCCTCAAAATAAATAAAAAACATTTAAAAACTACATTTTATACTTATAAACACACCCCTTCCCCAGCATGGGAGCCAGTCAACAGAACTCAGCAAACAACAATTCTTTTTGCATTAACATTTCTTCTTCCTTCTTAATGTGACGAACAATAAAAACTACAACTCAAAAAGTTACATTAATCCTAAAAAGCTATTAAAGGACAAAACAATAAATAAATAGATGAACACCTTGTGTGTAATATGTAAATATATATGTATAAATAACTATATATATATATATATATATATATATATATATATATATATATATATATATATGTGTGTGTGTGTGTATAAAATGTATAAATATTATGTTAAAACTGATGTAGTAAAAGAAGACCATACACTGTGTTGTTGTCATTATCTCTCTAGTGCTTTCAGTCATAGAAAACATGTCATAGAAAATTAATCATTTATACCAGGCCATTGGGGGGCATTTGTTGTAAGCTTCGTGCTTCTCAAGATGAAGCGTCCACGGCCCTCCTCTTATCCCTATCTCTAAAGCTTCAATTATAAAAAACTTAAAACTGTGATTAGGAAATTCCATACAATGATTTGCTAAGGCATTTGAATCATTTCTGATCTTTATATCTCTTAGATGCTCATAGATCATATTTTTTACTTTCCTCTCGGTTTTCCCGATATAGAAACAGGGGCATAGTATACAGAAGGCACAATAAACAACCTTTTCTGTGCTGCAAGTACATTTGCTATTTAACCTTACCTCCACATTATTGATGTTAAATGTGGAACCTTCAAAAATATAATGACAATAGTTACAAGACCCACATTTTCTCATACTATCAATACTTGGTTCTTTGTAACTTGTTTCTAAAATATTTTTAATACATCTACCCCGCTGGTATACAATATTAGGTTTTTCCCCAACACATTGCTTGATGTCGCTATTATTTAAGAAAACTACCCAATTTTTGTGTAATATATCTGCACTTTTCTACTTGATTTATTAAAAGATGTAATGAAAGCACTTTTAAAGTTAGCATTCATCTCTCCCATATTACCATATTCAAGATTGTTTACATTAACTATATCATAGTTCATAATAGAGGCCAGTGTAGGACCACCAGCCCAAACTCTACTCTCTTGTGTCTGGGAAAATTTAGGTTTAAAATAACCTATATGGGTATGAGCTGTCAAAATGTAAGAAATTGTTGGAGTAGGTTAGTTTCCTGAATATTTCAGCTTTAAAATTTTTAGCTAAGATATCTTTAGGTAATTTCACATCTAAATATGCAATCTAATCTATTCCAGTACTATGTGAAAATTTCAAATATTTTGTAGAACCATTTATATATTCTAAAAATTCATTAATGGTATTTACAGGTCCATCACAAAAAAAAATGTCCAAAAAATGAACATAGCCTTTACAGTGTACATAATAAGGTGAATTAACCAGGTGTTTTTTCTCCCACTGTAACATAACTATGCTCACACATAAACCACCACATGCAGAACCAATTGCCACCCCTTCAGTCTGCAAGAATAAGTTGTTTTCAAACAAAATGAATTTTTTAACACTGTTTCCAGTAGAAACCCATATAAACAGAAAAGGGTCATTGTGAAGGGTCATTTTGTAAGGGCTGCAGGTATGGTGACAACCTCCGAAGCATTCTTGAATGAATGTGACCTCCTAAAGAGTATGTTTTCAAAGAGAGGATACCCCAGCCCATTAATCAATGAAATTATGATAGAAGTGATTAACAAGAGAGAGAGAGGTTATTTTAAACCTATACTTTCCCAAACACAAAAGAGTAGAGTTCAGATTGGTGGTCTTACACCGGCCTCTATTACGAACTATGATATGGTTAATGTAAATAATCTTGAATATGGTAATATGGGAGAGATGAATACTAACTTTAAAAGTGCTTTCATTACATCTTTAAATAAATCAAGTATAAAAATTGCGGATATATTATACAAAAATTGGGTAGTTTTCTTAAATAATAGAGACATCAAGCAATGTAGATGCCTTAAAAATATTTTAGAAACAAGTTACAAAGGACCAAGTATTGGTACCATGAGAAAATGTTGGACTTGTAACTATTGTCATTATATTCTTGAAGGTTCCACATTTAACATCAGTAATGTGGAGGTGAGGTTAAATAGCAAATGTACTTGCAGCACAGCAAAGGTTGTTTATTGTGCCTTCTGTATACTATGCCCCTGTTTCTATATCAGGAAAACCGAGAGGAAAGAAAAAATTGGATCTGTGAGCATCTAAGAGATATAAAGATCAGAAAAGATTCAAATGCCTTAGCAAAACATTGTATAGAATTTCCTAATCACTTTTTTAAGTTTTTTATAATTGAAGCTTTAGAGATAGGGATGAGAGGAGGGCCATGGACGCTTCATCTTGAGAAGCAGGAAGCCTTGTGGCAGCTTACAACAAATGCCACCCAATGGCCTGGTATAAATGATTCATTTTCTATCATATGTTTTCTAAGACTGAAAGCACTAGAGAGATAATGACAACAACACAATGTATGGTCTTCATTTACTACATCAATTTTAACATATTTATGCAGTTTTATATATATATATATATATATATATATATATATATATATATATATATGGATCTACCTGACAACGCCGAAAGCTGACAATGCCGACGATGAGAACACCGACACCAGAAGATCGAAAAGTGAGATGACCGATGGATGAAAACCCCGACGCTAAGAACACCGACATGTGAAAAGGCTGTGTAAGTATGCGGTAGTGATGGACGTTAGGGTTAGGGTGCGAGTAAGGTAAGTGTGCGATATTGACGGACTCTAGGGATAGGGGTGGGTTAAGTGAGTTAGGGTTAGGGCGCGGGTTAGGTGAGTGTGGGATAGTGACAGTCTTTAGGGTTAGGGGCTGGTTAAGTGAGTGTGCGATAGTGACAGTCTTTAGGGTTGGGGCGGGTTAAGTGAGTTAGGGTTAGGGCGCGAGTTAGGTGAGTGTGCGATAGTGATGGACCTTAGGGTTAGGGTTTGGGTTAAGGTTGTAGATAGTTGTGGATGTAAGGTTTAGTGTGGGTTTGTAAGGATTTTGGTGTGCTTGTGTTGTGTGTGTGCTTTTTGGACAGGGGATTTGTTTTGTTTGTTGATTATCAGGATTGTGGTGTGTCGGGCATGTGAGGTTTCGTGTTTGTGAACTTTCGGTTATGTGGTGTCGGTGATTTCGTTGTCGGTGTTGTAGTGCATCGGTGTTGTCAGGTAGATCCATATATATATATATATATATATATATATATATATATATATATATATATATATAGTTATTTATACATATATATTTATATATTACACACAAGGTGTTCATCTATTTATTTATAATTTGTTTAGATTAATTAGGACAGGAGAAGCATACAGTAAGGTAGAGAGAAGATGGGTACAAGCTAGGGTAACTTTACTGTTGCTGATTAGAAAATTTTTACATTTGTAAAGAGTACCTAGTTTTTTGTTGATTTTGGTTATTGCATGAGCTATGTGTTTGTCAAATTTCTTATTATTGTCAGTAGTGAACCCTAGTAATTTGGTTTGTGTGATGGGGGAGATAAGGGTATTATCTAATGCAGAAATAGAGAACCGGGGAGTAGGTGTTGCTGCTTTGGAAGGATGAAAGAGCATAAGTTGGGTTTTTTTAGGATTTATTATTAGCTGGGAGTTTGTTATCCAGGATTTGATGGATGTAAAGGCTTCTTGGGTCTTGATTTGAAGTTGTTGGAGGGTGGGGGCAGAGCAGATTAAGGTGGAGTCATCAGCGTATTTAACCAGGTTTGCTAGAGGGGTAGCTTTGTGAAGATTATTTGTAAATATAGTGAAAAGTAGGGGTCCTAGGATTGATACTTGGGGTACTCCTAGTTTTACAGGAAGTAGGGTGGGAAAGGGTTTTTTTCTACTGAACAGCTTGTTGGCATTGGGAGAGATAGTCCTGAAACCATAATACAGTAAGGGTAGTTAGTTTTTATTCTGAGAGTGATGTTATTAGTTTTGTATGGGAGACTGTATCAAATGCCTTTGATAAGTCAAGGAAAACTGCAGACACTAGTTGTCCATTGTTGCATTGCATATTTACTAGGTTATTAAAATGGATGAGTGCAGTGGTAGTGCTGTGGTTGGGGCGTAATCTGTGTTGAGTTTTGACAAGAGGATTGTTGGAAAGGAGATGTGTTAGGACCTGGGTGTTCATAGGTTCATAGGTTCATACTAGGCTATCTGCCCTGGGGCAATTATAAGTCTAGCCCGATTCTGTATGGCTTACGCCACCCCTTGATTTGAGTATACTGTGCCCTTTTTAAGGTTTAGTTTACTGTGCCTCTGTCTAATAGTGACACGGAGTAATCCCTGGGACAAACGTATGATCCCCCATCCGCCTATCGAGATTCTTCTTGAAGAGATTCAGTGAGGTGCTCTGCCTTACATGAACTGGAATTCTATTCCAGAGCAAAGGGAGCCTCTGGGTTATGAACCTGTCTCTCCAGCAAGTTCTATTTATTTCTGTGCTGAGCTTCAAGTCCCTCGAGTGTGTGGCTCTAAGGGATTTAGATTTACTGAGGTGGAGCATGTCCATTAATTCTGGATTTGACATAGCTTTGTATGTCAGGCATAGATCGCCTCGAAGTAGGCGGTATGCGACTGAGTAGAGCTGGAGTTTTTTTAACCGAGCAGCATATGGCATCTGTTTGAGACCCTTGATCCTCTTGGTGAGATAGTTTTGGGGTCTTTCTAATTGCTGTAGGTGTCGGGTAAGGTACATCCCAAAAGGGGCATTGTATTCTATGATGGGCCTGATGAGGGATGAATAAAGGGGCATGATTACCTCTCTTGATCTAGATGTGAAACCCTTCGTGATGAGGTGAGCTATGTAGAAGGTCTTTCTAACCACTTTGGCAATGTGGTTTTCAAAGGAGAGATTGCTATTAACTTGGGTCCCCAGGTCCCTAATAACTTTCTCTGTACTTAATGGGTTTCCGCCTATGTGGTAATTTGTGGGCACATTGTTTTTGCCAAAGGGTATGACTATACATTTTTTGGCATTTAGCTTTAAACCATGGTGCTGGCACCAGTTATCTGTCTCTGTGAGACCTTTTTGAAGGATGTTTGTGTCAGCTGGAGAGTTGATTATGGTGCCCAGTTTGCAGTCATCTGCGAACTTGGTGAACCATAGTCCTCCCACGTTTGCCTGTACCTCAGAAAAGTATATACCGAACAAGAGTGGTCCCAGGACAGAACCCTGTGGGACGCCACTTGTGACCGGTTTCGAGTCTAACATGGCTCCAGCAACTCTCACTCTGTGGGTTCTGTCTTTGAGCCAGTTTGCGACCCATCTTGTGACATAGGGGTTTATATTTAAGCTGGATAGCTTATCTATGATGCCCGAGTGGGGTATTGTGTCAAATGCCTTTGCAAGGTCCAGATAGGCTGTGTGGACTACCTTCCCTTCATCTATAGCTTTGGAGACTGTTTCAAAGAAGTCAACCAGGTTCAAAAGGCAGGATCTGCCCTTGACAAAGCCGAACTGGGTAAGATCTAGTGTCTGTAGGTCCCCAATGTCTTTGTTTATGAGCTCCATGATGATCCTCTCCATAGCCTTGCAGACTAAGCTAGTCAGGCTTATTGGGCGATAGTTTCCAGGGTCCATAGAGGCTCCACCTTTGTGGAGTGGGACCACTGTTGCTGTACGCCATTCTGTGGGCACATAACGCCATTCTGTGGGCACATAATGTTGATACATTTTTCCATTATTTTAGCCAGTGGTGAAAGTATAGCTACAGGGCAGTAGTTTGTTAGGTCAGTGGAGTTGCCCCCTTTATGAAATGGTATAATGCAGGACATTTTCCAGAGAAGTAGCACCTTTTGTTCTGAGAGTGATCTGTTAATAATTATACAGAGTGGGTAGGAAATGGCTTTGGTGGCTATTTGTAGGAATTTGGCAGGTAGTTTATCTACTGCTAAGGTGGTGGGTTTAAGTTTGTTTAGGTGGCTATAGATTGTGTAAGTTAGTTCAGGTTGAAGGGTGAATGAGTTAGTGTTATTTGATGGATTATATAGTATAGTGGGGGTTGAGGAGTGTGGGTCTGTTGACAGCTTTAATATAGAGTTGGTAAAGAACTCATTGAATTGGGTGGCTGTGTTCATAGAGGTAGTATCTATGTTTGGATGAGGAGTTGTTGATTTCCCTGGTTGGAGAATACTGTTTATAGCGGCCCAGAACTTTTGTGGGTTGGTATTATGCTTAGTTTGAATTTCACTATAGTATTTTTGTTTGTCTAGTCTGATTTGTTTTTTACAGTGTTTCTCAGTTGTAAGAATGTTTGCTTACTAGGAATAGTTTTGTTTTTGCACCTGGTGTCCCATGCTTTGTCCCTTTGTTTCATAAGTTGCCTAGTGCTCTTGGTAAGCTATGGGGCATAGATGGTTTTAGTGCGGATCTGTCTTGGTGGAGCAAGTTGGTTGAGAAAGCCTAAGAATATAGTGTTGAAATACTCAACTGCTCCATCTAAAGGAAGTATTAAAAGAGGGGACCAGTTAGAGTGCTTAAGGGCTGTATTAAGGTCATCAGCCCTGAAGTTTTTAGTGTATCTGATGTGTTTAAGAGAGCTAGTTCTAGTGAGTTTAGGTTGGTCTCCGATGAAGAAGGTTGGGAGGTGGTCACTTAGAATGTCAGGTAGTGTATCAGAATTATGGGTGGAAGATGGGCGATTGGTGAGAATCCAGTCTAGTACTGATTCTTTTTTTCAGGTTTTGTCTACCCTAGTAGGGGTTTATATAAGCTGTGAGAATCCATAAAGGTTAATATGATTTGAGGGGTGGGGTGATTTAAGTGAGGTCCAATCAATATTGAAGTTGCCTAGTATAATGGTTTCATGGGGGAGGGTTTCTGATGTCCATTGGAGAAGAGATTCTAGGGTTTTGATGTTATCTCCTGGAGGGATATATGATCCTAAGATATTTAGCTGTTTTTGTGTATTTAGTCTTACCTTAGCAAGTAGGATCTCTGCATTATTAAATGCAGGAATTTCTATGTTAAATAGTTAAATATTGATGTTGTTCAGATATAGGAGAGCAACTCCACCTCCTCTTTTAGTTGTACGGTCTTTTCGTACTATGATATAACCAGGGGGAAGTACTTCTTCATTTTTAATGCGTGGTTTAAGTCACATTTCTGTGAGGAAGATAATGCCAGGTAAGTATAATGCTATGGTTGCATGGAGCTCAGTGGTTTTGTTAAGGATGTTTCTTATGTTATGATTTATTATTAGAATATCAGATTTTCTCTTAAGTAGGCTAGTATTGGTTCTAGGCTGATTCTGGTGATTTGTAGGACTTGTTATTGGACCTGGGTTGGGGTTGCTATCACCACTGCATAGTACGTGAGATGCAACGTTTATTATGGTTTGTAGGCATTTGGAGAAGCCTAAGTCACATTGTCTGGATTCCCTAGATTTGCTTTGATAATGATGGAGTTTGTAGGGGTGTTGGTCATAGGTGGTGTGGTTAAAGAGTGAGGGTGAGATGAATAAGGGGTGGTTAATGAATGTTGGAAGTGAGGTTGAGGTGGGGTGACTTATGTTGGGGATTGTAATGTTGTTCAAGTAGGTTGAGGTTAGATGGGCTGTGATGGTGAGTGCTAGTGTTAGGATTGTTTGATGGGAGTACATATTTGGTTTGTCAGAAGTGGTAGGAGTATATAGAGGTAACTCTATGGAATGTGTAGGGGTCCTAACAGTATATAGGTAGGATGGATTGTAGCAACTTTGAGAGTGGGGAGGTACTATGTGTAGAGTGTGTAATATGAGAGCAAAGGAAGGAGAGGGAGTTGTGGTGGTTTGTGTGATTGGCCGAGGGATAGGGGTTAGGTGTGGGTGTGATAAGGTTAGGTGTAAAGCAAATAAGCTAGGGGTGGATGGGAAAGGGGGTAGAGTAGGGGGAGCAGAACAAGCTCAAGTGAAGCGAGGGGGAGTGGAGCAGGCAGAGCCCTACCTAGGAGATAAGAGCTGGAAAAAAAGTGTATCAGGAATCTAAGTAATGAAGGTAAGCAGCATTGTACCTTAATGACAGGGATTATGTCAGTTACTATGTTCCACTATTTATTCACAGCGAATGGAAAAATAACTGCTTTGAAGGGACTTAGGTGAATTTACAGTAGACAGAAATACTTGAGAATTTAAATAACTGTAGAGCACTGTCCTGCTTACAAGATGAACTGCTTACCTAAATGTATCTGTTTCTTCTTTTTTGGTGGTCTTTCAATTCCTTTTATCTTGTTTTCCAATTCTCTATAAAACTTTTTGGGGTCATCAATAAATTGCGTATTTTGTACTTTTCCTTTGTATTTATCTGGGTATCTTCTAAGTGTTTCTGCTTGTGCTCATATTTTCATTTTATTATTTGCAATAGTGCATGATAAATCCTGAAACATTGTAGTACTGTACATTGCTTTTATCACGTCTTTCTTTCTGAGTATTTTTGTTGATTTATTCCCTCTTCTATACTCACGTAACAGTGATACTTCTTGTCTTAATTTCTTTATAGTTTTCTCTGTATGATACTTCCATGATGGTGTTCGATTTCTCTCTTTCCTTTCCCCCCTACTACTCCGTGTTCTTCTGGTAGAATTTTTATCTGTTATTAATTTAGTTGCACAGTAATATATCCTATTTACTTCTCTGTTACATTGCAGGGATCTCTATGAACTGTCCTAATTACTGTGTTCATTTGTTTTATCAAACTTCCAGTGTTTTGGGTTTTAATGACCTTCTGCATTCTATTTCTTTCATTGATCTTAATTTGTCTATCTAGCTGTATTAAATCAAGTAACTCTTCTCTTAGCTTATTTTCTTCTGAACTGAGGGCACGTTTTTTGTTCTTCATTTAATGCTGGCATTCCATAGAAAGTTTTATAGCATCTTCCTGTTGTACATTCTCTTCAATTTCATCCTGTGTCAACCATTACTCTGTCATATGGGAACTCACTGGCCTATCACTCCTCAACATTCACTGCATCAGAGTTGACACAGTTTCCTGTTCCTTTCCTTGCTGTCCAGCTTCCAGTGAATGTTTAAACTGGCTTCCTGTGAAAGGCTCCAAAATATCTTCATGTGGCAACCAACCTGTTGCTTCCAATTCCACTGGTTTCTCCTTAATTTGGATGTCCATTGCTCTATGCTGCTGTAATGGTTTCTGAATTAGATTTTCTACACTGAATCCTTCACTTTGCAGGTACTCCATAACCTCAGTTTCTATTTCTTTAACGTCTCCATTACTGATTTTCTTTTCTGCTTTCCCTCTTTGTCTTCTTACTTTTTGAATTGTCAAGTTTTCCATGCCCAGATTCCATTGCCTGTATTTCTCTTCAAATATCTTTGGTGCTGCTCTTTTTGTATTGATTAGTTTTGCTTTCTCCTTTGCATAAATTTAACACCATATTAAATCTCTCTTTCTTTCCTATGTCCATATTTCTTCTTCAGATGTCTCCTGATATTCCTGTTTCTCCTTACTTTGGGGATTCATTCTATCATGCTGTTATGTAACCTGTATTAGACCTTCCACACCAAATCCTTCACTTCTCAGACATTCCATAAGTTCAACTTCTATGTTTTTAACTTCTAGTTCACTAATCTTCTTTTCTACATTCCCTCAACTATAATGGTACTGTAAGTTCTTGCTGAACTGTTCTCAGGTCATTATTACTAACTTTGTCTCCTCCCTGTGCTTTGTTTTGATCCAGTTGGTGCATTTTTTTTTCAATATAATCTAATTTGATTCCAGTATCTGAGGTTACCTGGATGTCACTAGGACAACCTACCATCCCTTTTGTAGTCCAAATTATTTTGCATAAGATTTTGTAAATATATCTATAATCTGTAGTGTTTAAGAATACATTTTAGAATCTATACCCAGTTTATCAATTTGTATGTCTTTACTCCTTCCACATCTTATGTATCTATAAAAAGTTTTCCTACTATGCTCAATATCTTCATAAAATTTTCTTGATCTTGTCTCACACTATGCTTAATTTGTTTGTCCAACTTGTTTACTTCAGTTTTCAAACTCGTAATTCAACGTGTCTTCCATTTCTTATATTTTTTGTCTCTCACCTTAATCAAATATCTTGTTCTTATGGAAATATATCCCCCTGATGTATGCCTAGATCCTGATGTGAAACATTTTTTTTTAATTTGTTGCATTAAAAAAATTTATCTTTCAACATTTTCCACATTCCATCTGCAGTTTATTTCTCTGAATACATCACTTCAGTTAGTTTTACATAGTGACTGTTTTGCTTCCATATAATCTGTAATTAACTTTCTGTGCATTGGTTTAGATTTCAGTTTGGCAGAATTATCTGGCAACAAATTGACCTTTATAACTCCATAATCACTGCACATTAATGAATGAATGGCAAAACTTGACTTGAAGTAATGGTAATTTCTTTAGGAACACAAACAATGTCTAGTATGTTCCGTTCCCTGGTAAATTTTTTTACAGTCTGAAGCCATTATTGTTCCTGAACATACATTGTGAATAATTTCCTTACTAGTGGTGTTAAATCAATATTATTCCAGATCTTTTCTAGTAAATTTAGTCTCCAGGTAATATTATTCTTACCCCCTGTGTTTTATGCAAGAAATATATGAATTCCTCTAGGACATCAGCACTTGACTTTGTTGGTCTATACATTCCAACAATGGTTATATGTTCCAGGGTTGTCTTTATTGTCACAGTTACATAGTCTATAGTATTGGTGTTATCATTGAATATGTAATAATCACAGGTTTCATAATTATCCTTAATCCCTGTCATAACACCTCCACCTGTTATTTTGTTAGAATGTCTGGTACATTAAAAATATTTATATCCTGATAGAACTGGTTTCCAGTCATTGTTCTTTAACCATGTTTCACAAACAATAACAACATCAATCTTGTGGAAAAGTAGCAAATTTTCCATTAAAAAAACTTTATTATTCATTTTTGTAACATTAACAACCATCAGGTATGCATCAAAAGTAGCTATCTGTGAACTGTTAATTGTTTGACCAAATTGTCACTGCTGCAGTAACCTCTCTCTCCCTCCATCCATCCTTCTTCTTTTTTTTTGGTTGTAATGTGTTCAATATAATTCTTTGCAGAATGCTATAATGCTTTATAGATAAGAGCATTACTGCATTTCAATAAAGATATTTCCCACTTGAGCTGCAGTACGTGGTTCGTACTTTTTATTTTCTATTTTGTTGGAATTCAGATGTTCAATTTTTATTGTATTAGGTATGAGGATTAAGCTAGATCTAATACTGATGTCAGCAATGTTTGTTGTAATATGATAGCGTTAATCAGTGAAAACAAAAACAAAATACAGAATGGGAATTTTGATAGTTCCTTACAGGGCAACAATGATTTATAAATGTGTAACTGATTTATGAATCTCCTTATTGGATGCTTGAGCTACAAGGTTGCATAGGTTCATAGGTTCATAGGTTCATACTAGGCTATCTGCCCTAGGGCATTTATAAGCCTAGCCAGAGTGTGTTTGGCTTTCGCCACCCATTTTAAATTAATTTTGCTATGCCTTTTTGTGAGGTTAGTATACTGTGCCTCTGTCTAACAGTGACACAGAAGTGATAGCCGGGGTAAACCTACGTCTCCCATCCACTCATCAAGATTCCTCTTGAAGAGAGTCAATGTGGGACTCTGCCTAACCTGGACTGGGATTTTATTCCAGAGTGAAGGGAGCCTCTGGGTTATGAATCTGTCCCTCCAGCATGTCCTATTTATTTCAGTGCTGAGGTTCAAGTCTCTCGAGCGTAGCTCGATGGGATTTGGATTTTCTGAGGTGCAGCATGTCCATTAATTCTGGGTTGGACATGGCTTTATACGTCAGGCACAGATCGCCTCTGAGCAGGCGGTATGCCACTGAGTAGAGCTGGAGTTTCTTTAACCGGGCAGCATATGGCATCTGTTTGAGCCCTTTGATCCTCTTGGTGAGGTACTTTTGGGTCTTTCCAGTTGCTGCAGGTGTCTGGTAAGGTACATCCCAAAGGGGCATTGTACTCAATTATGGGCCTGATGAGGGATGAGTAAAGAGCGATGACCTCCCTGATCTAGATGTGAATCCCTTCATGATTAGGTGGGCTATATAAAATGTTTTTCTAACCACTTTGACCACGTGGTTGTCAAATGAGAGATTGCTATCAACTTGGGTCCCCAGGTCCCTAATGACTTCTTCTGTACTTAATGGATTACCACCTATGTGGTAATTTGTGAGCACTTTGTTTTTGCCAAAGGGATGACTATACACTTTTGGTGTTTAGCTTGAGGCCATGGCTCTGGCACCAGTTGTCTGTTTCTATGAGGCCCTTTTGGAGGATGCTTGTGTCGGCTGGAGAGTTGATTATGGCGCCCAGTTTGCAGTCATCTGCGAACTTGGTCAGCCACAGTCCTTCCGTGTTGGCCTGTACCGCCGAGAAATATATACCGAACAAGAGAGGTCCCAGGACTGAGCCTTGTGGGACGCCACTTGTAACTGGTTTGGAGTCTGACATGGCTCCAGCAATTCTAACCATGTGGGTTCTGTCCTTGAGCCAGTTTGCAACCCATCTAGTGACATAGGGGTTTATATTTAAGCTGGTGAGCTTATCTATAATGCCCAAGTGGGGTATTGTATCGAAGGCTTTTGCGAGGTCCAGGTAGGCTGTGTGGCATCCTTTATATCCTGTGCAAGCTCTCTTGCACAGTGGATGGTAACCTAATTGGCCTGATGAACATTGTACTGGGAGGCTTTGGAACAGATGTTATCTTATGTCCTCCTGTATTTAAGTTTTCTGATGATAGATCATAGTTGTTCTTTGCGCAGATGAGGGATTTAGATTTAGAAATGATGGCATAGCAGGACAGTAATGACTTGAAGTCATTGTTCTAATATGGATTTTAGAAAATTTATGAAGTATAGTTAGCACGCTAAGCTTATATTGGAGGCCAGTATAACTGCATTTTAGTTGGATTATCTCTTTGAGGATTTCCCCAACCCAGACTAAGGCCTTAAGGAGGCCCAACATCTATTAGGCCTCCTTAGCATCTTTGCTGTCTTTCACCATTTTTAATAAAATACTAGGACTAACTACTGTCATAAAGATAGTGAAGTACATATTGGATTTGTTTTGCTGTAGTATTGGCCAGATAGCATTGGATCAAATAGTATGTTTTATATGAAAGCAAATTAGAAAGTATGTTCCTTGAGAATTTACTTTGGAAACAAATGTATCTATTACTTGTGTTGTCTTGCTATCTATATCCCTATAAGGAAGAAGAGTTAGGCTCCATGCTGGAATAGGTTTACAGGTGAAGTATTTTTTTCCCTTTTAGAGGGAAGGGATGTGCTTCAGGAATAGATTTATCCATGATTGATGGGGATTATTATAGCTTAAAATACCATACCTCTTACTAAGCGTTTAAAAGAACATATTTCTCACTATATTGGTCAGTTTAAAGTTATCTCTTACTGTGAATCATTTAGTTGGGATTGTCTGGGTAGGCAAGCCTTGTACCCAGCATTTAAGTTATCTTTTGATAAGATGGCAGGCATAGTTTGTCTGTGAGCTGGTATAAATATTGGCTTATTAGAAGGTATTATTGTAGCATTATCCTTCCCTTTTCAAGGAAGTCTGTTAAGTTAGTTCTGATCTGCTGTTTTAGAAAAATGCTGTTTATAAGATTATTTAAGCTATACAACTTTTTAGATGTGTAATAAGAACAAAGTAAATGTATGAGCAATGCTGTTTACATAGTGGTATATGCTTTGATTATTATTGAGAAGAAATATATTATATACATTTTAATAAAGATGTTTGGAAATATATGGGACATAATTTTTGTTTGTTTGGTATCACTGGAGTGGTTCTAATGTATGCACTGTTGGTATGAAATACATTATTCTAAAATGCTATCTATGGGAAATGTACATTTTGCCTCCTTTTTATGAAAGATACATAAGTCACGATGTACCTGTTAAGGGCTAAATCTAATTAGATATTAAACCTGACTACATGAGTATATATGTGTTATTTATCTTGTTCACAGGGTCATAGATATCTTGCGCTAAATACAATAAAAGGTGTTTTCAATGGATGTGTTGTGTGTAGAATGCCTCATTGCAAAGCAAACATATCAAGTCCTGTTAGCATATAATACAGTCAAAAAACAAGTAATCTCCGTGGTATCCCCAAAGTCTCAAAACAACCCACTAAAGTGTAATGGTTCCAAAAACAAGACAGTGTAAGAAACGTCTCTGTGTGGAAAATTTTCCAGTCCATATATTTCTAGTTAATCACTGTATATTAATCAGATCAGGCAATAGTAGTAGAAGTAGCAAACTTAAACTCGTCTTAAGTCAGAACAAAACAAAACAAAAGATAATAATAGAAAATATATAATGGTACAGCATTACTAAGCATTCAAAAGTAATCCAAGCAAGGCAGGCAGTCTGTTTCCAGTCAAAAATCCTTTATTAAGTACACAGACAAGCGATCTAAGTAAAACAAAAATAGAGTAATAATTTCCTCACAAGCTTTCTAAATATATACATACTTTTTATCAGGCATGGGAGTGGTTTATTGTGCTTCAAAACAAAGTGTTATTGGTACACATGTTAAATTCACTTCCCTTCCCCCATCAGTCCTGCCCTACTTAGTACCTGTCATAATAATATATAACCCTTATGTACTTTAAATAAAATGTATAATGATGTGGTACCTCTTATTTAACCAGATTATTAAGTAGATTATTAAGTCTGTGATTTTTATCCAAGACAATATACTACATGGCTGGAAATATATCAACCTTAGTTCATTTGGCAATCAAAAAAATATATAAATATATACATATACATTTTGCATGTAAAAATCAATTTCTATTTTCATAACCTATTGTTAACAAAGATCGCATTCGTCCTTCTAGACTTCTTCAGGTCTGTATACAAGAACCCTAAAAATATTCTATAAAAATATGTATAATTGTATAATTAGTATTGTTATTACACATCATTTTGAATAAAGTGGAAAAAAGAACCAGAAAAAAAAGAAAAATAAGAAAAAATGCATGTATGACGGAATCAAAATATACACTTAAATTTTAACTGATATAAAAACGGTATTTAAAACCAATTTGTAGAGTATAATAAAATAAAATAAAATACAATTATTCATGTAAAAAATGTGGCAATTTTCTAAGTTCCAATGCACTTTTAATTGAACAGTAGTATAGTCCAGGCTTCCTAAAAGAGTTCAGCTTTAATTGTCACATGAGTTCATGTTTCTCCAGAATATTCAGGATGTCTCCTTCAAGATCACCCATGTCTATGCAATCCAGGATCTGGACAGTAAACTGCTTAAAAAACCTCCTAAGAAAAAACTTTATAACTTAACACAGGCTGAAAGAAAAGCATTGCTTGAGCTAGGCAATGATAAATCCAGGCGTGTAATGAAGGCAGACAAGGGAGGAGGTATACTTGTGACTGATACCACTAGCTACAACCTAAAGATAGAGAACATGCTGGAAGATAACAGATTTTATGAGTTATTTACCATGGATGACATAAAAAGAGAATATGATTTATGGAACACTAATCTCACCACATTATGGGAAGAAAAACTTATCACTGAAAATCTTTATAATTATTTATGGAGCCCATGCCCATGTTTACCTTACTTTTTTAGAATACCAAAGCCACACAAGAACAGAGAAGACCCACTTTATAGACCGGTGGTAGCAAGTGGAGGTTCCCTTACTGAAGCCACAGCCATTTACATTGATTACTTGCTGAAACCTCTAGCAGAAAAGAATAAGTCATACATAAGAGATTCAATGGATTTTTTGAAGAAAATAAAAAACAGTACAGTGGAAGCTGACAGTATTTTGGTAACTATTGATGTGGAATCCTTGTACACAGTGCTCCCCTCACAATTACTGTATAACAGCAGCTATGGAGTCTTTTAAGAAACATAATCAGGGTACACAGGCACAACTGCAAAAGTTAAGCAAGCTCATTAATTTTGTACTGGACTTCAATTTCTTTACTTTCAATGGCAAACACTACAAACAAAAAAAATGGTATAGCAATGGGGGCTGCCATGGCTCCTAGCATAGCTAACATAGCCCTGGGAAAATGGGAGGAGGACTTTGTGTTAAACAACACAGACTACATGCAGCATATCACATGCTATTTACGTTTTATTGATGACATCTTTATTGTGTGGGAAGGTGACACCTTGCAGCTTGGATATTTTATCACTTACCTCAATCAAACAACCCCCTTCCTGAAGTTTACCTCTTCCCATAGCTGTACTTCAACCACTTTCTTAGATATGCAGATTTCCAAGGACACCAACAATAACAGAATCACCACTGATCTATTCAGAAAACCAACGAGGGTTAACTTATTACTCCACAGTAAAAGTCTACATCCTACAAAAACCAAGTATAATGTAGTAAAGTCCCAAGGCTATAGATTAGCTAGAATTACCAAAGAGATGGAACCATTTTTGAGAGAAGCCTGAACAACTTACAGACTGATTTTCTAGTGAGAGGCTATGAAAGTCGGTTGTTATAAAACATCCTGGAACCCATTATAGAACTGAAAAGGACTGAAGCACCTTCACTCAACCTCCCCAGTAGAAAAAATGTTAAGTAATTCCACAGAGAATAACAAATGCAAAAATATCTGCATCCTGACATACACTTTGGATTATCACAGTATCAAAAATATTATTGAAGAGAACTGGGACATTGTCACAGGAAACCCTTTTCTGATTAACATCTTAGGTGAAGCCCCATCATTTGTTTATAGGAAGGCCAGGAACATTAGAAGTTTTGTTGAATTTAAACCTAGACCATATGAGAAAAGTACTAAAGGATGTGAAACTAATTGTACATTTTGTATATTTATACAGCAAGGTGATAGTTTTTATTGCCCCTATTTAAAGAAGATCATTAAAACCAGTGCAGGGGGTGACTGTAACACTACAAAAAGTTATTTACAGGGCACAGTGCAATGAATGTAATGCATTCTATGTGGGCAAGACTGTAAATAAACTCAAGTGTAGGATTTCATGTCATCTGTCAGAAATCTGCTCTGGATGTAAAAATAATGCACTAGCCAAACACCTTTCTCTTCATAAAAGACACACAGGTTTTAAGTTCCAGATCCTGGATTGCATAGACATGGGTGATCTTGAAGGAGACATCCTGAATACTCTGGAGAAACATGAACTCATGTGGCAATTAAAGCTGAACTCTTTTAGGAAGCCTGGACCAAACTACTACTGTTCAATTAAAAGTGCACTGGAACTTAGAAAATTGCCACATTGTTTACATGAATAATTGTATTTTATTTTATTTTATTCTACAAATTGGTTTTAAATACCATTTTAAATCAGTTGAAATTTAAGTGTATATCATCATACATATATTTTTTTCTTATTTTTATTTTTTTCTTGTTCTTTTTTCCACTTTATTCAAAATGATGTGTAATAACAATACTAACTAATTATACAATTATATATATTTTTATAGAATATTTTTAGGGTTCTTGTACACAGACCTGAAGAAGTCTAGAAGGATGAAAGTGATCTTTGTTAACAATAGGCTATGAAAATAGAAATTGATTTTTACATGCAAAATGTATATGTATATATTTATATATATATTTTGATTGCCAAATGAACTAAGGCTGATATATTTTCAGCTATGTAGTATATTGTCTTGGATAAAATCATAGACTTAATAATTTACATAATAATCTGGTTAAATAAGAGGTACCACATCAATATAAATTTTATTTAAAGTACATAAGGGTTATATATTATTATGACAGCTATGACAGCTATATATTTAGAAAGCTTGTGAGGAAATTATTGCTCTATTTTTGTTTTACTTTTATCGCTTGTCTGTGTACATAATAAAGGATTTTCCACTGGAAACAGACTGCCTGCCTTGCTTGGATTAATTTCGAATGCTTAGTAATGCTGTACAATTATATATTTTCTATTATTATTTTTTGTTTTGTTTTGTTCTGACTTAAGACGAGTTTAAGTTCGCTACTTCTACTACTATTGTCTGATCTGATTAATATACAGTGATTAACTGGAAATATATGGATTGAAAATCTTCCACACAGAGAAGTTTCTTACACTGTCATATAATATAGTCACATTCTGTATTATAGACAGTTTATGTTAAACATGCTCCATCCTTATTTGAACTGGTAGTTGTTTTGCTAATAATCAATGATTTGAACTGGTAATTGTGTTGCTAATAATCAATGAGACGAAAGTAGACCATTATGCACAGACAGTGTTTCAGGAAAGAGCACCTACCTACACCACAGTACATGCACATATATGGAGTTCAGAAAAGAAATGACACTTAAATTATAGGTAGTAATAAGCTCCTACTTCAGGTTCATTTTCTAGTAAGCATCATTCTGTTTCAGATCACAGCAAATTGGGGAGGGAGTCCTACATGATGCATGTTTAATTATACCTTGGAATGAAGAGTAGGACACTCATCTGAAGAACTTGGATCAGGATAGGCCAATCCACTGAAGAAGTGTCTGGCAAACTGACATAGTGTACATGAGTAGCTGTGCCTTATTATTAGTTAGGAATCTATCGTGTCCCCCCTTACATGCTCAGCCTCCAGTACGTACCTGTTGACAGTCATAGTTTTCATATTCTTTTTGGAGAAATCCAGTTATTGCTGTGGAGAAGGATGGCAGCAAACAGGCAAAGATTCCCCACCAAGAACTGAATAAGTGTGCATAATCACAGTGTTAAGCTAAAGATCCTGAGAACCAGACACTGCGCTTATTCAGGGTTGTTGAAACTATACTCATTTACCATTTTGCTGGGGAATGAGACATGATTTATTCAGGATATCTCTCTGTCTTTTTCTCCCTCTCTATATCTCTGGGGATTGGAATAAGAGGTTGGGGCTGGAATAATGGTTATCTCACATGTACAAGCACATGGTTTGATTCTCACCTTTGAGGGAAATCTGTTAGGCTTAAAGTAGCCCACGAGGGCAGCTAGCCTAGTACTCACCTATGAGCCTATTATATAATATATGTTGTTTAAATGAATGTGTATTTGACTAAATAACAAATCAGTGAACACAAATTATGTAAAACCAATTTGACTGAAAACTCATTTGACTGAATCTCAGTTGATTGAAAACATTCTACAGAACAAATATACCATAAAAAAATTCTGCAGAAGGGTAAGTCCCTCTGCACCCCTTAAATGTGTGGTTTGCACCCCACACTCACATTAATTATATATACTAACTCCATAGGTGTACAACTCTGGACAAAAGAAAAAACACAACGCAGATAATCAGTGCTGGAATGCAAATACAAATGTTTACAGATCTGGGGGTCTAGTCTGATGGTGACCACTGCCAATACACACATATTTTTCTACACTCACTTCTTTAATAACTCCTATGATCAGAAACAATGATGTCACATACTGTGTATTGACTTCTTCAGTTTTCTGTCAGTTGTGACTCATGCAAATGTGTTTTCATTCAAATGAGGTTTCATTCAATTGTGTTAGTTTGTGATGCAGTCAAATAACATTCAATTAAGTGGCATAGCCCCATTATATTATGTATGTGTACATATATATTCTGTGTCAGCTTTGTGCCTCAGAGGTCCTTAAGGCCTGATGAGAATTTTTTAATTATGTCAGCATAGGAAAGCTTATTTTTGGTAGTTACCATGGTGTTATGGAATACTTATGGATGCTGACAAACTGGTGGGTATTATCAGTATGTTTAGAGAAGGGTGTAGACTCCAGATTTAATAGATATCATCCCCTCTTACATATAACATCAGAATAAGATTGAAGTAAGTGCTTATCAGTAAGGATGATGGAGTACATGCTCAACTACAGAGGAAACAAAAACTCAAACAATGTTATAAGAATAATGAATCCAGATTTAAAGCTGGACATCGTGTAATACATTTTCAAGGCCAAAAACTATGCAGTCATTGGCTTCCATACTGCTAACACACCAGTACACCCACTGTTCACTCCCAATAACCACCAACAATGAGAGTAAAAAGTATATAAATCCACTGAATCACAGCTCATGAATTAATAGCCTGTCCTCTACCACCAAACATCTAATAACCATCCAAAAATCCACTTAAAGAAAAAATACTCACACAAATATTGGAAATGAACCAGACAAATGCAGCACACTTCATGGTATGGCAGCCATTTGTCATCATTGTTGGGAGATGAACTGCTCCTGAAAAAAGGAATGTCAGAAATGAAATCTAATGAAGCAATCAATAGCAGCATAGAACAAGCAAGTAAGTTAGCATCAGTATCTCCTGCAGTTATAAAATAAAGGGCAGTAAATGAAGAAAAATAAAATTTAAGTCACTTCCAAGTTCCTTTCTGTCACAAAACAACTCAGCTAAGTAACAGAACAAAAAGTTAAATGAGTAAGTAATAGCGCTTCTTGCAGTTACACAGTTACAGTAGCAATCAACAAATAAAATTAAATTGTCACTTCCTTGGTGGTCGAGGGACGGGCAATTTAGTCAAATCTAGTAGCAAACAGTCATAGCCAGAAAGCTGTTGTACAACTCTGTGTAGCCTAGTCAAGTGACACCATTATTTTAATTCATTCTATAAAAATAAGAAAATAACTGTTTATGTCGCAGACTTGATTGGGGTCCCTGGAATGGGTGACTCTAGTTCCATTTGACTTATGGACGTGTAGCATTTCCATTAGATTTGGGTCATTGATAGCCCTGTAAACCAAACATAAGTTGCCTCTAAGTAGTCTATATGCTACTGAGTACAGTGACAGCAACTTCAGTCTGTCTGTATAAGATGTGTGCTGAAGACCCTGAATTTTCTTAGTTAGAAATCTCTGAGGTCTCTCAAGTTGCTGCAGGTGTCTGGTACTGTACATACTAAAGGGATAATTATATTCAATAAGAGGCCGGATGAAGGATGAGTACAGGGGAGTTATAACCTCTTTTGCTCTTGAAGCAATGCCTTTGCTAATCAGGTGAGTGATGTGGAATGCCTTCCTCAAAAAAAATAGACACTTGGTGGTCAAAGTTGAGGTCACCAGGCTTCTCACTACTGAATTGGTACATAGGGTATTACTGTTTATTTCATAATCAGTGGGGACATTGTTTTTACCAAAGGGAAGGATGATGATGTTTAGTATTTAGTTTAAGACCATGGCTTTGGCACCAATCAGTGGTCTGTGTAAGCCCCTTTTAAGTATGCTGACACTGCTAAGGGGATTCAATGATAGCTCCTAATTTGCAGTCATCTCCAAACTCGGTTAGCCACAGTTCCTTTGTTTTGGCCTGGACTTCTGAGAAATATATGCTAAACAAGAGTGTGCTCAGCACTGACCCTTGTGGGACCCCACTGGTGACAGATTTGCTGGTAGAGGTAAAGTCTCCCACTATGACTGAGTGTTGTTGATCTGTGAGACAGTTTGCAACCCACCTGAAAACATAGGGGTTGATATTCAACTGGGTTAGTTTGTCAGTGTGTTGTCCGAATGTGGGATAGTGTTGAAGGCCTTGGCCAAGTCAAGATAGGCTGTGTGCACAGCTTTGCCCTCGTATATGGCTCTGGTCACATTCTCAAAAAAGTCCACCAGGTTTAACAGGCATGACCTGCCTTTGACAAAACTGAACTGGGACAGATCCATGGTTTGGAGCTCACCTATATCCTTATTTATGAGGTCCATGATGATTTGTTTCATTGCCTTACAGATGAGGCTGGTTAAAGTTATGGGTCTGTAGTTACCTGGGTCTGTTGCCAAGCCACCCTTGTGGAGGGGGATAACAGTCATTGTTTTCCATTCAGTAGGGACAAAGCCAGTACTCAGGCTGTGGTTGAATGTAGTGTCAAATGGAGTAGCTAGCTCTTGTTTTAGGACATAAAGAACACAGCCCGGAATGCCATCTGGTCCCATGGAGGCTGTGTTCTTAGCCTTTTAGAGAGCATTGATGATTTGCTCTTTTGAGATGCAGGGAGTAGGAGATGATGAATACATGGTTTGTGGTATACATGGAGGGCATAGAGGGGTGAATTTTTTGACAAACCTGTCTGCTAGCAGGTTTGCAATTTTTGCAAAGTCAATATGTGTGATGCCATCCACAATTAGTTCAGCACATATCTGAGTCCTACCTTTCAGGTTGTGGACGTAGCTGAAGAAAGCCTTATGGTTATCCTTGACTATGGTTGCTAAATTTTCTCATACCTGCTCTTTGAAGATTTTATAAGTTGTCTTATTTGCTTAATTAGGCTAAGGAGAGTGCTGTTCCAGTTCTGGGATCTCACTTTTGTATTTTTAGGCAGCAGCTTCTTTTGCTTATTGTACTGTATAATTTATTAATGCTAGACATCCACCAGGGTGGTTTGTTTTTAATTTAGGATCTTTTTTTAATCCTATCCAGCACAGCTATGTATATACTTTTGTGTTGATTTTTATACAGCGCATCAGTGTATACCTTAGTATAGCGGTTAATGCTGTCTGCGGAAGCTGGAGCTTGGAAGTCGATTATACCTTCCCTTAGGAGGGTATAGTTAGCTTTGGTGAAGTTTTTTTAGCCTGGCTTCTCCTTTGGGGAGTTCTGGTGTTATTGCTACCTCACAAATGACTGTTATATGGTTGGATTTAACCAGTGCAGGTCCTATACTTGAACCGTTGCATCAGTCACTCATATTAGTGAGCACCAGATTTAGAATATTGGAGCCCTTTGTGGGGTGGTGCACTATTTGTTCCAGGGTATTTGAGTTAACAAAGTGTAGGAACTTTTGTGTGAGTGAGTTTGGGCTCATATAAGTTTCCCAATTAATGGAAGGATAGTTGAAGTCACCCATGACTAGGGTGTTAGGTTGTACCTTAACTATCCCAAGTAGGACTAAATAAGCTATGTGGGCATCTTGGTTCATGGACGGGGACCTGTAACTGACGATGATCTGAAGTAGGGGGGTTTTACCCACGGTAATTTGGTCTTGAAGTAGCTCCATAGAGTTTTCTTGTCTAGCCAGTTTAGAGGTGTAATTATCTGTAATGAAGATAGATACTCCACCTCCTTTATTTCTCACACCTTTAATTTACTGTCTGAAAGTGTTGAAGGCATTGTATCCTTGCATGGCTGGGTTACTTTCTGCAGCCTTAAGCCAGGTTTCTGTGTCTGCACAGATGTCAACATCTTTCAGGGAGAGGAGTGCTTTCAGAGAGTGCAGTTTCTGATTTAAACACCTGGCATTTAGCAGCATGACCCTTAGATTCTTTGTGTTTGATATTTTTACTTTGGGAATTTTGTTGTTGTGATCTTGCCTAAAAAAGGCATCATGGGGTTGGCAAGTGCATTAACCAGCAACCGAAAGCCTAGCGGTGACAGGTGAAGACCATCTCTGGCAAAGCAACATGTCATCCCAAGCTGACAGGAACTGGATCCCCTTAGAATGACACACTGAGAATATAGTGTATTAAATTCAGTGCCTTCTATGTAGGCAAATCTACTGAAAGATCGAATTGTAGAGCATTGTTCAGATATGCGTAGACAAGTTTGTATGAATGCATTAGATAAGCATTCATTAGATTTTGGTAAAACTCATGATTTTAAATTTAGGGTTATAGATATAATTAGTAAAAATCCAAGAGGGGTAATATAAATAATTTAGTTGAAACTAGTGAATATGAATGGATAAATAGGCTTGCTGCAGATAAATATCCAGGGATTAATGCTATTAGTTTAAAACCAATTTTAATAAAGAAACAAATGCAATATAAATAGATATATTTTAATATGTTTGAAGTACTTTTACTATACTTAAGATACCACATGATATAATCATGTGATTAGGTTCTTGTCATGTGACTTGATATAACTATATAAGTGAATTAAAATTGTTGTTCTTGTATGCTGCACTGAAGAAGGGTTAAGCCCAAAAGCTTTGCTTGTTCATTTTATTAAACTAAGTTTTGATATTTCTTGGCTCGAGTTTGTCTTTTGCATGAATTTATATTTATCTCAAGGCTAAGTTCACCACTATTTTATTCTTTTTTATTGGAATTTTCTTTGGCTAATTAGTGGGCATTGAACTTTTTATCAACATGACACAACAACCTGCTGCTGAACAAATTGCATCCTCTACATCTTTCATACCCATGCTCCATAAATCTGTTCAAGACCTTTTGTTGGTTTGTAACAATCATCTTCTTATTTTACAAAAAGAAGAACTTGCCACTAACTTGGGAGTCATTACCTAACCTAATGAGAATTTTTTGAATAATGTTGTCATATTAGACCATAAAGTGCAGGCATTTAAGAAGTTCTAATGGCAGATTTCTAGGTGTGTGACATCAGCAGGATTGCCAAAGGTGGGTATGTGAATTGTAAAGAGTGTACATACTCTAAAAGCATTGTGTCTTTCACAGGCAGACACACACACACACACACACACACACACACACAGTTGACCTGTCTGGGATTAGAACACCTACCAAACTAGTTTAACACACTACAGCATTATGCAGTTACAGCACGCAACATGGAGATTATTGGGTTACAGCAGACCCAGAGGTGTATTCATAGGTGGGTGACATCAGCAGAATTGCCAAAGAAGGGCATTTCAAGTGTGCTGCAAGTTGTACATGTCTGTTACCTGTGTCTACCCGCTGCTTACTGTTATGAAAACACATTTACACCTGTTTACAACTGCCTTATGCAGTCCTAATTGACAGCATCAACAAGGCTTACAGGACGTGAACCCTGGACCATGCACACTGAGGTCACTGGACGTACCACTAAGCCATCTGGGTTGTATACATGTTGCATGGAATCTATAGTGCACATTTTACTACAAGTATTCCACAGTACTGAAAACAAATGGGACAGTCACTTTGTGTACATATGTACAGTACTCTTGAATGTACTGTACTCTGTGAAACAACAAAGACAAGTCTACATCTGTACAACTGTCATATATATGCACCTAAAGGATGTGTATACACACACACACACACACATATATATATATATGTGTGTGTGTGCATAAACACAGACACAGCTATAGCCATATATATATATATATATATATATATATATATATATATATATATATATATATATGTATACACACACACAGACATCTGAACACCCTTTGTTACACAGAAGGGTTCCAAAGGAAATGATGTGTACACAAAACAGAGACATCTCTTGCGGTATAACATTTAAATCTTAAGCAGTTCACCAGAGAAGGGGTGGTTGTTGTGTATGTGGAGTTTGGGGTGGGGAATTATGGCTAATGATGAGGATGGACTTACACCCCAGTGACCACTTCTGTGTCACTGCTCGACAGTGGCATAGGAAAATAACATACCCAACTGTAGTCGTGCTTGACTGTGTATTATTTACCATTCCTAACCATGTAGTACTTTGTAGACACCGGTCACCACAGATGGCTACCATGGTGTGCTAAAATACATTACACATGTGTATGCCTGGCTACAAGGTAGTCACACACACAAACATGCACACACTTGCCAGTATTGTGCATACACATCTTGCTTATGTAAAGGTAACTAGTACAGTGGTATGCAGTTGGGGTATGTGCCACAGAACACATACAATTACACTTACTCTGATTCCACTTCTGAGCTGGGTGACATCACAGGACTAATTCCTTGCAGTGGGGAGGATAAAGGCAAGTGCAAAAGGAGGTATCTGTTTGGAATGCAGCAAAACCCACTGTCATGACAGGATGCAGACACAAATACACACACTCAACCACACTCAGCCATTTGCTGACACACACACTCAGGCATTTGCTGTCACACACACAAACACATGCACACAGTTGCCAGTGGTGGGATCAGAACTCCTGCCTATCGACAAATCACTATTACAGTACTACACAGTTACGATATGCGCCACAGAGATTACACATTCCAAGGCAGTCAGACTGCCCTTCTAAGATTGGCGACAACAACAGGGAGACTGACAGTCATGAAGTACATAGCTGTAAACCTGTGTGTTTAAAGTAGGTGCCCATTGCAACCTGTATGCACAAACAAGACACATCATCTGCAGGTAAGCCTGAGAGGTATAGTTGTAGCATAACAGGAACCTGAACTGGAGTATGGCCATCTGTGGAATGGACAACTACTATCACTATACAGGGTTACAGTGGGCATGCTTATACACTTAGTAGCACAGGGCCGTTTGGGATGCACTATGACTACAACTACACAAGGTTATACTGGGCATGCTCATACACTTAGTAACAAAGGGCTTGTTGGATGCACTGACTCAAATTACACAAGGTGGCAGTGGGTACACTCATACACTTAGTAACACAGGGCTGTTTGGGATGCACTCTGATTCTAACCACAGAAGGCCACAGTGTGCATGCGCATACACTTACATGTACAGAACATGTTGTAATGGACTCCTATTGTAAACACACAGGTTAACAGCTATGTACATCTTACCTGTCAGTATATATGCACATCATACTGGTTTACTACCTGATACCTGTATGTAGCCCGTAAATGATATATCTGTGTCTGTGCTGTGTGATACACATGCATACATGTACATGAAGTACTGACATATATATATATAAGTATACACATTTATGCATGTGTGTATGTGACAGACAATAAATTACCTGGGACACACAGGCGGATGCTACCTACAGCATGTGTCACACACCTTCTGTCCTGAAAGGCATATATTGATAGCAGGTTGTGGACAGTGGCATTATATGTGGAACAATGGCATGTGCAAGCATAATGTGTGAGCCGCATTGTGTAATGGTACTGAGGTGCAGGTGTCAAGATGACCTCTCCCAGCTGTGTTAGTAGTTGTCATTATTAGCAGGACTGCTACCCTAAGTATATCTCACATTGGTCATATACACAATTTCTGCTGCTGTCCATCACCGTACATGAAGCATTTGCTACCAAGCACATTACTGCCACTTGCAGTGATGTCATAGTATGAGTGGCAACTGCTAGACCAAAGCAATGAGCCAATGTCCTGCTGTTATTATGAGGTTGTCCAGGTTCTGTCATTCCAGGCTGTCATGATTGAACAACAAGCCTTCAACACAGAGCACATGCATCCATGTTTCACATGTGTGTGGATAATACCTAGGTCGCATTTACCCATATAGCTGCATTCCAAGGCAAATGTCCTACACCCAGAAGTAACACCCTGACACCTACAAGACAATTACATTGGATGCTTATGCTAACCAGCGCTAGATGTGTGGCTTTAGTAATCCATTTGCTCAGTGTAGAACCTACAGTGGGGAATACTGACATCTGTGCAGTGAGGAACACCTGGCTGAAGGCTCTGTAGTGCACAATTGCACTACCACCATATAAGTAAGATCCAGACATGTGGGCTATAACAGTGGTATGGACCATTCCAGGTGGTGGTGAACACATATTCATAAAGGCTACTCACATGTAAAGACCACTACTCTGATATAACACATCATAGATGAGTCAGGTACAGGTGGCAGTGGCAAATGCTGCATTCTAGGTTGTATCCTCATATACATCCACCACCATGTTCCCAGACTACCAACACGCATCCATATGTGGTATGACATAGTATGGTAGACTACCAGATATCCCTCGATTGGTGGAATGTATCTAGTTCTACATCAGCTGTGCAAAGTACCCATGTACAGACACAGCTGCATAATATGTTATGCAATGCAATAATACTACTTTTTGTAACCAGCTCAGTTGTACACATACCAGGGTACCTCGGATGTGGTCAGCATTAACACGGTTGACTGTTGCTCTACACCAGTAAACAATATCCTCATGGTTGGATATGACCTAACTGTACATGCCCTGGATATGTACATCCCACACTCATGCAACATAAATGACATTACCATAGCTTTCGTTATCCTTTCTATATACAGGTGGCTACAGTCATTACACACATTCACATGGCAGATAGCATGCTAACAGTACACAAGGTTTGATATCTATGTTAACAGGGGCCTCTCTACTGGTCACCCATGACACCTATCATATCATACAACACCCCATGTGGCATGTATGTCATTAGACATATCCACCTAATGCAATGCCTACAAACATACCCAAATAACAGGATCATAGGACCTACACAAGGCCTTTATTGATAAACTCAGGGAAAGCCAGCTCTGCTCTGTATGTTCCTGACTCTGATGAAGCCAGCTGTACTGGAGAAAGCGCTCAGTCTGTGTGTACCTTTGGATTAAACTGTATTTAATTCTACTCTTGGTCGGTGCCTCATTGTTGGAATTCGCTAACTCTGTGGTTGATGGTATTCGTTTCTTGCTTTGTTCCTGTGTAGTCACAGGTGATATGTTCATGACATGTACAGCCATGTGTGGCCACAGCTCCTACATATACTCCATGTGAACAATTGCAAACCATGCATGCTGTGTGCTGTCTGGACATTAGCCTTAGTACCACAATAGCCAGTACATGGTGTGGTGAGATGTTTACAAGCCACAGACCTCGCACATGCTTGAATTAGTGTACTGACTAGCTCTAACAGAGCACATTGCTGGCACTCTTCTAGTAAACATGAGGTGTGTGTGGCAAATATGATGTACTCACTGTTGACCATTACAGTGTCCTGGTTTCACCATGGCACTGTCAAGTAACAGTTTGTAGGAGCATGACATGGAATAATGCTGTGTGTGTCTCGCTGATATGTGCTGTTGTCATATATGTACACTTGGCTACTCGGTGAAGGTGGTGGTGTCGTACCAGTACATGAATACTACATTCATTATGGTGTAATGCTCGGCTATGTTTCACACATGGCGTGGGGAAGGTGTGGAATGTATCCTCTTGACCTGCTAGTCCACTTACTGATGTAGACCGCATATGTGTACATGTATTGATGTTTGTGTAGATTCCATGTGTGTGCAGTGTCTGATGTCGGAAGGTGACTGTTGTCTTAGTACATCATGCTGTTGCAATACAGCCTCAACATTGCCAACTGTATATGGTGATATGTTCTAAGTACAGTAAGCCGTACATGAGGTATGGACAGATGTTTGGTCATGACTACTAAGTGGTGGGGCTTCTTTGCAGATGAATGATTACTGAGGACAGTTCACTGGTGTGTTACAACCATTCCTACAATAACATGTGTAACTGCTAAGGTCAGGTTTTGTTAATTGAAGTGGAAGACAGACAATGTAGAATGCTGTAAGGGTGACACTGAAGGCAAACCTCATGGCACCTGTAACAGTAATACCTACCCTGTGCATATATTGTGCATATATCAGCACAGCTGGCAAAGGAAAGAGTCAGTAAGCTTTGTACCAGATGCGATAGTGCTGTACTTCTGTAATACCTATCATGAGATAGGCAGTTGTTGGATTCACAGTACTGGCACGTGTGGGTGTGTATGTGTCCATATATGTCACGTATGGTTGGGAATACATCCCACATGTTTTCACTCTCCTGAACACTGTTGTTGACACCAGCACAGAGTGAAGTGTCGAAAGAAAGGCAGAGGCAGGTGGTTGAACCTCACACATGTAAAGTGTCTGTATGAGTGTGACATACGTGTATATCTTTGTGAATGCCACAGTGTGTGTGTGTGTGTGTGTGTGTGTGTGTGTGTGTGTGTGTGTGTGTGTGTGTGTATGTGTGTTTAAGGCTGTCCGTGTGTATGACTGTCCGGTCCCTGGAGTGAGGCTGTATTTTACCACAGTGAAATGTTAATGCCCCCTCCTCTATCCGATCAATGCAATCTAGCATCCCTGTTGATATCATAAATCATAGATGGGCATTCTAACCGTCTGTTAACATGTACACCCTGGGGTGTGACCTGTTGTTACATAGCCTACTGATGGACCCCCCCCCTACATACACTCACTGCACTGTAGTATCCCTGTCGATGTCCTTGATCTTAGGCCATTCCAACTACCTGTACATGTGTAATCTCTGTGGTGCATCTTGTAATTGTGTAGTACTACAATTATGATATGCACATAGGCAGGGGTTCATATCCAAACACTGGCAACTGTGTGTGTGTCAGAGTGTGTGTTACTGTGTCTGTGAATCCCTGAGTGTGTGGGTGTGTCTGTGTTTGCAAGCTGTCATGGCAGTGGGTATTACTGCTTCCCAATGAGAAGCCACTATTTCCACTGTCCTTTACCCTTGTCATCTGGCATACCACTCTTTTACTTCCTCCCCGCTCCAGGTAACTATACCTGTGATGCCATCCACTATGGATGTGACGGCTCTGAACACAGTAGATTACTACACAGCTATCATGCTCTTGGATCATTAGAACAGTAAACATAATTAAAACATGGGAGAATATAACTGTGATATGGAAGCTACAAAGTGCATGCAGGTATTGTCATACTGACCTGTGGGTAGTCAACATGTACATATGGGACACTAACCGCAAACACCGATATCCCCCGGCACATGCAACTACACCTGAAAGAATAAGGCAGAACGTCAAGATCAACATGCTGTTAGTGTTGTTACACATGATACATACTGCCAAATGCACAAAATCAATTTTAAAACTGTAATACATGGTATGTCTGTTGCCTGTCAACACTACTCAACAATATTAATCTACAATTGTCTACCTAGTATGTTCACCCTGTGCATCAGACCATATGAGCATGTCCCTGCACCGATGGTGTGGATGACAGGGATGCGGCACAAGCATCATCACATGCACAGGGTGATAATGTTTGCCAGAGGCCTAGGCTGCACCATTGGATGACATCATGTGTGTGTGTGTGTGTGTGTGTGTGTGTGTGTGTGTGTGTGTGTGTGTGTGTGTGTGTGTGTGTTAAGGCCTGTGATATCATTGGGCATATGTGGATGTTATGTGTGTGTGTGTGTTGAGGTGCCCTACATTTGTTTCCGGTGTGTGTGTATGCATGCACACAGGTCTGGCATGTGGCTGGCATACACAGGAGTATTATCGACAGCTGCAGACTGTATAAGGCAGGTTTCACAGTTCATGGTGTCTGGCCATGGCCACGTTGCATGGGCACTACCAGGTAGAGGTCCAGATTGGGTACTGTCTGATGACACATGTCCACTGGAATCGTGTTCCTGTTGGGACCATCCAGGACCACGTGCATGTGGACTGCTATGTCCTGGTGTGGACTGCACAGCACCAGCTGCACTGCTGCTGCTGCCGCCACTATGGGAGTGGGCATGTGCAGTAGCATGTTCACGTAGACCTTCAACAGGTGATGTAGCTGACCTACATCCACATGCCCGACGCCTCACTCCGATCAGATGTTCCAGCACAGACATTCCACACTCGAGGATTGACATGCCACGGTCAAGGACTCCCACCATGTCATCCAGTCATCTATCCAAAACATCTGCAGGATGATGGTGAGCATTTGCAAGTGCCTGGTTGTTATTTATTTATTTATTTATTTGCAATTTGATTACAAAGGAAGTCCACCGGGCCGAATTGACCCATTATCAGTAGAGGCCCGGGGAGAAAAGCTCCAAGATGCATTATACAATTCAGATACAAATGATAGTTAATATTAAAGATCTTATGTAAAATAGTTACTCATAAATGCATTCAATAGCATGCATAGTTAACAAATTCATTAAGCTTGAAGGTAGGGATCACACAGTTTCATTTGAGGAAAACAGATATGGGTTAGGTGTAGAAACAGTTTACATACAAACCTTTTAAGAAAATTTAAATACACTTTACATACACACATCAACAGTAGAATGCTATTTACAATATTTACATGGTTGGGCTGTGTGACAGTAGCTGCAGGAGGTGAGAGCTTAGAGAGAAGCTATAGAAATTGTTGCGAGCTTAGATAGGCTCATAGGAAGATAACTATGAGAGTTGTAGATCTTGGGAACCAGAGCGCGAACCCCCTTGGATTAGGTTGGGTGAAGGCAGGTACATTTTCATTTAGTGGACAGGTGTTTGAATAGTTGGGTTTTGAAGTTTTCTGAGTTTGGTATGGTTCTTAGTGTGGCGGGAAGGGAATTCCATTTTTTGCCTAGTGAGAAAGATAGGAGAAGTTGGCCAGCAGGACGTTTAGGTTTATGGATAGTAATTAAGTTCTGATTTTCAGATCTGAGAGCTCTGTTGGGTGTATAAGAGGGAAGGATGTTAGTTAAAGCGGGCCATTTTGTTGGGTAAAATATGAGTCTATGTGCAGTAGTGAGTTGGAGATAGTCTAGGTAGTTTGAGAGTTCAAGCCAATTCAGGGATTGTATGGTTAGGCAGTGATGGGTGGTATTTTTAGATTTAGAGGCAAATTTAGAGATTTTGTTGTAGCAGTTTTTTAGTTTAGAGGTGATAGAGGAGGACAGGTTGGTTAGGAGAGGGGCTCCCTATAATAAGGAAGGAAGAAGATAAGTCAAGGCCAGAGTTTGGAGAGAAAGTGATTATTCCTATAAAGCATACCTAGCTTTTGGTGGGTTTTCTTAATATTTTTGTTGAATATGAATATCAAACCTGAGGTGTTCATCTACAGTAATGCCAAGTAGTTTGGCAGAGGGGACTACTTCTATAGGTGAGTTGGTCTGACTGTAGACTTTGAAGTTGTTTTTATCGTAGGAGAGGGTCTTTGTGGGAGGGAATAGTAGAATCTTTGATTTATTTGCATTGAGAGAGAGGTGGTTTTGGCTCATCCAGTTTTCAGTTGTTGAGAAGGCAGTTTGGGTTTTAGTCAGCAGTTCAGAGAGGTTTGAGGCAGAGCAGACTAAGGTTGAATCATCTGCATATTGAATTATTTTAGCATCAGGAATAGCAGTGTGAAAGTTATTGATGAAGATGTTAATAAGCATTGGCCCAAGGATGGATCTCTGTGATATGCCAGTTGGGGTAGGTAGGAAGGAAGAGATGGAGTTCTTCCATTTGGCTGCCTGTGATCTGTCTGATAGATAGCTGGAGAACTAGGATAAAGCATTATGTGAGAGATTAAGGTTTGAGAGATGACAGAGAAGGTGCTTGTGGGAAACAGTATCAAAGGCTTTAGACAGATCAAGTAAAACAGTAAAAACTAAGTGGCCTGAATCTCGGGCTTGATTGACAGTTTCTAGGAAAGAGAGTAGAGCAGTGAGCAGTTATTGTGCTATGGCCTGGATGGAAGCCATGCTGGGTAGGAGTGAGAAGATTGCTTTGGGTCAGGAAAGGCATAAGTTGGAGGTGGATGCATTTTTCTAGGATTTTGGAGATTGGTGAGTGGAAAGCAATGGGCCGAAAGTTTGAGTTCCTGGTATTTTTGCCCCCTTTATAAAGAGGAAGAATATAAGCTGAGCGCCAGAGTTTGGGGATGTATGATTCTTTTATGGATTGGTTGATAATGATGCTGATTGGGAGTGCAATGCCATCAGCAGCACATTTTAGAAAGGAAGAGGGAATATTGTCGGGAGCGTTCGAGCAAGGTTTAAGTTTGGACAAACATTTTTTTATAAAGTTAGTGGAGATGGGTTTGAGTTCAAACAGATGAGGTGAGTTAGAAGGGGGAGAGTGTAGAGCAGTTGGGTTATTATCGGGGAATGTCTTGGTGAGGGTAGCAATAGTATCTATGAAAAATTTGTTAAATTCAGAGCCTAGTTCGAGATCATATTTACTTGGGTCAGGACAGGGATTATTCTTGGAGCCTGGATTGAGGAGTAAGTTTACTGAGTTCCAGAATTTTTGGGGTTTTTTATTGTTATTGGTCTGAAGTTTGATATAGTAGGATTTTTTTGTCTTTGATGATTAGTCGTTTTGCACGGTTGCGGAGCTGTTTATATTGGAGCAAGGTATTGTCCAGTTTATTGTTTCGGTAAAACTTCCATAGTTTGTCTCTGTGATGCATAATCTGTTTTGTCTCTTTGGATAGCCAAGGAGCAGTTTTAGTTTTTATCCTTTTGTTTCTTAGCGGGGCTACTGAGTTTAAAGTATCAAGGAAGACAGAGTTGAAATAATCTATAGCCTTGTCAAGAGGAAGGATGTTTAGAATTTGCCAGTTCATTTGTTTGAAAGTATTTGAGAAAGTAGTTGGGTTGAAGCTACTGAGGTTACGAGTTTGAATGTACTGATGCTGGTGTGGGGAGGAACTAGTTGAGTGATGCATGAAGGCTGGGAGGTGGTCGTTAAATGTATCAGGAATTGTGCCAGAATTGGTTATTTTATTTGGATCTGAGACTAGGATCCAATCTATAGTGGATCCAGGAGTGTTTATTTTTTAGGTCAAGTGATGGAGAGGATTATTTGAGTGAAGTTATAGAGGTTAATGGATAGGGAGGGAGAGGGGCAATTGATTTTATTCCAGTCAATATTCACATCACCAAGGATATAAGTTTCATGGTTAATTTCAGTAGAGGCCCATAGGAGAATATTTTCGAGTGTAGAGATATTGTTACCATGTGAGATATATAGGGCAATGATGCAGATAGTTTTATGTTTATTTAGTTTTAGAATTCCAGCAGTTAGTTCAGTGTTCTGGAATTGAGGAATTGGAATTTGGAGGGGAATTAAGGTAAGAAGGTTGGAGTAGACTAGGGCAGTGCCTCCACCTTTTTTAATTAGTCAGTCATTTCTGAGGCAATGAAATCCTGGGGGTAGAATCTCAGAGTCTGAGATAAAGGGCTTAAGCCAGGTTTCAGAGATGGCTAAGATATCTGGTTGGTTATGGCTTAACCAAGCTTGAAATTGGTGTACTTTGTTATTTAGACTTTGTGCATTAATTGTAAAAATCTGTAGGGTGTTGAGATAGGAGGAAGAGGGTAAGGGATGAGTGTTGTTAATAAAGGATGTAGGGCCTGCGTTAGGATGGATATCACCAGCTTGGACTAGGTCATTGAAGGAGATATCCTTTAGCCATATTGGTCTGCCAGGCATGAATTTTGGTAGATTGTAGATTGGAGCAGGTGACAGTATCTTGACTTTAGAGGAGAAGAGTTTAGGGTGGAATAGGTGCAGAGGGTTGGGCTGAATGAGAGAAGAGGAGATAGAGTGGAAATGGGAGTAAGAGTGAGGGGGAAGGTGGGTTTGTATGGTAGTTGTCTTTGTAGGTGGTATTGGACAAGCATAGGTGGAATATGAGGTAGCGTAGTATAAGGGAAGTAGGAACAGAAAGAGGAGGCTGGGGGACTGGAGGGTGTGATAATGAGGAGAGCATGTTGGAGCAAAGAGAGAGTGGTATGAGTGGTTAGGAAAATAGAGAAGGCTATGAAGGAGAAAGGGTTTAAAAAGTGACGGTGGTATTCTAGAGATTTAAGGAAAGAGGAGGGACTATAATTATTGGGTGGAGTACAGATTACAAAGTTTAAGAAGGATGGCTATAGGTGGGAGTAGTAATGAGGGGGGGGGCTGGTATTGGGTAATTAGGCTGAGAGGGTGGTGTAAGATAGGAATAAAACTAGGAGTACTGGGGGCGGGTGGGAATTGTGGGCAGCGTAGGGGAGCGGAGTGAGCCCGTAGGGCGAACGGAGTGGGAAAAAACACTAGAGGTGAGTATGGCAGAAAAAGTATCAGCAAAGAGCAGTTTAAAGGCTGTAGTTGGAAGGTATGAGCTAAATATTTCCAGCCAGAAAAAGAAGGCTGCCTTTACAGAGGGTGGTTTAGCAGGGGGAAGATATTTACAGTCTAAGGATATTAACTCATAACCAACTGTTTGTGAAAAAATAAAACTTGTTGGGATTATACAGAATATCTAGGATTTATATTGGTAGATGCTGCCACCTAATGGTAGAAGGAGATAGCAAACAGCAGGGATAGTTGGACCAGTCTTAGGTTTAAATATATTCTAGGGTAGTGATAACAGGAGGGGGAGAGAGCAAACGGTCTGTGGTAGGCTGCTAGAACGCACACACGGGAGGGCAGATTTACTCTATAGATAGTACATCAAGTCTACATTTAATTAGTGTTAAGCAACATACATTTATACAATCTTGTTGGGGGGGGTTTTCTCAGTAGTATTTTTCTAAGTACCAGGCAAGCTGGCCAATTCAGGGTGTCTTCAGGTGATGGCCGGAGGTATTCCTTTTGCGTTTAAAACAGGAAGGGAGCACCCGGGATGGATTACCGTAGAGGAGAGGGAGACAACACTGAGTTAGTTAATATTGCAGATGTAGAGGGGAAAGGTAGAAGGTAAGGGATGTTTAGAGAAGAAGGGAGTAACAAAGCACAATAGTAGAGAGAGGCTATGGTTAGATGAGGCTGTAGTATGTGAAGTATGTAGAGGAAGACTAGGTTTAGGGGATTAACAATGGAAAGCAGCAGACATTATGCTATGAACAATACAAGTTATGCAATATAGGCTCCATTAAATAGAACGAAACATTCATTCAGCAGTTCAGCATGCTATCAGTGACCCTAGTCTATTTGAGAGGACAGGGTTATACAGCAGTAGAGCCAAATATAAGCAGCAGAAAGCAAGGGGTAAATGATAAAGTAATACTATAAAATCTCTAAACAGTGCAATATATAGTGCTCAACAGACTAACACAGTAAACTACGATATATTTATGCTGTGCAATCACATGTGCTGAACAGATTTCAAAACAGTTTTAAGAACAATATATAAGCCATGTGGTGCCCTTATAGAGACAAACAGAAAAGAAAAATAGCTGCTAAGCCAGTAATTAAGCTAAAGGCTCTAGTAGGACCATTGATCCACCTTGAAAGAGAAATAAAGGCCTTCAATGATATATGTTAATTGGCATCCTTTTAATAGGACATCTGGAGAGCGGACTAGGCCAGCAAAGTGCAACAGCCGAGCCCTGTATACTCAGACTAAAGTAATGCAGCTGGCAACAACATAAAGAGAGACCCACTCATCCCAAAAAGCAGCTTACGGCTGCTAAGCCAGTAATTAACCTAAGCAAAGGGCAAATGACACAGTACAAAGCAAGCAGTCAAATAGTACAGTATATCGGGAAAAATGGTCCCCAAAACTGTGTAGAAGCTGTGCAGAGCCCTTATAGTAACAAATGGAAAGAAAAATGTCTGCTAAACCTGATTTTAAGCAGAACACTTGAAGGGGGATTGTTATTCCACCTTAAAAGGCTATCCGGCATTCAGTGATGCACTTTGGTTGGCATCCTTTTAACAGGACATCATTACAACAAGTTTCTGGTCATGATAAGCCAGCAGTATTCAATCTAGCCCCTTGTACCCATACAAAATTAATGCAGCATTAGTCAGTGTAGAAAAGAGCTCCACTCATTCCAAAAGTAGCTTGCAGAGGTCAAAAACACATGTAGGTCACAGATAAATGAAGCCGTCAGCATGAGGCCAACAATAATCATACAACACAGTTACAAACATTGCATTGGAGTGATAGCCATCAGCTATGCCAGTTAATGAATGGACAGCAGCCCTCTGAAGCCTCAGACCTTCTCTGTTGTGCTGTTCAGCAAGTGCCTGTGCCTCCATTACAGCCCGAAACATGCACCTGGTGACTCTAGCTGATGTGCTTTGTCTCGCAGGGGCATGTTGGTCAGTGGTTCTCCTATGAGCAGTGCTAGGCACATGCCTGTGTGGGACATCACCAGTCAGTTGACTGGGATCATGGTGTGTAGGCACACCTTCCATAGTCTCCACTCTTACCTGTTCCATGCTACCACCTGCCAACTGTCCTTCCTCTATGGCCAGTGTTTATGGGGTATGTGTAGGTAGGGGAACTGTGTGCAAGGATGAGGGAGGGAGACAGGTGGAATGGCAACCAATGGCACAGATTCAGCCCCTGACAACCCTGCCTGTGCCTCAATCATACTATCATCATCACTGCTAGAGTCTGTGGGGACACTAACATCAAGTGGACCACAGGAGGGCAATGCACCTACATCAACACCTGTGAGGGGAAGACGAGAACTGTACATTACAAGTTATACCAGACAAACCGACAGAGACACACACAGATAGACAAAGGCACACAGACAGACAGACACACTGACAGAGACACAGGCACACTGTCTGAGACACACAGATGCAGACACACAGACAGAGACACACAGACAGATACAGACAGACAGACACACAGAGACACACAGACAGACACATACATACAGACACAGACAGACAGAGACACACAGACAGACAAAGACACAGACACAGACAGACACACAGAGACATAGACACACACACACTACATGCAGGTGATATGGCAGATGGCATTCAGCTTAGACAATTATAGTTTCCACTTAGACAATTATAGTGGTAGTTATCATACATCCCTGAGTTGCACACAACAGCATGCATATGTTATAGCAGATGGCATGCACCTTACACAATTATAGTGGTGGTTAGCATACATACTTGTATTGCACCATTTGTGTTAGTAGCCTATGCCCCATACCTGAAACACAATGCATGCACTTTGCACCATTGCACCACACTGCCATGGTGTGTGCAACATACACCACATGATAACAGACCATCACTAACCTTTGTACATCTGCCACTGATGCTTTGTGTTGGCCACCACCCCTATGTGTGAGGACATGAGCAGTAGAGTATGTTGACTGCATACTATGTTTGCCTGAGCCCTAGCTTGCATATCTCCCCCAAAACAGTGCATGTCGGTTCAACATTATTCAACCTACCCCTGAGCTGAGTCTAGACATTGTGCATGTGGCTGTACACATGTTTGACATGGCTGTCCCTACTTTGCAAAGGTGCCACAGACCAGCACATGTTTATAGTACACTGGCCTGCTGTGTGGCATATGACCTTGCCAATCACATGTACTATGACATGTCTTCTGCTGACGTATTGATTGACATGCATACATGTGTAACACAATGGTGTCCTTTCCAATCTACAATATGGTAATGGTGTCCCAATGTAGGGACGTGTTATACTAACATAGGCCTTCAGCTGATGCAATGTTGTCTGTCCACCCTGCAAATATTCAGTGACATACTGCACATTGAGCTGATGTGCATAGCAATGCAGGGCATCATGTAGCTTCACAATTGCTATACAGTGTGAGCTACTGACACAGTTCATAGCCATGACTATGTTCACATACAATACATATCTAATGTGGAATGTGACCCACGTCACTAAGGTGTATACACACTAAACCCTAATGTGGAATGTGTGACACAGGTCACAGAAGGGTATACGGATGACACCCCTGCACATCTGCAACCATATTACTGATGCCTGGCAACTATGCTCACACATGGCTAACTTAGCAGTACTCTATGTCCACATGCCATTTGTGTACCTCACACACATGAGGAGTAGGCATGACAGTGGTGTCTGACACCAGCAAGGTGAATTTACTGTATCTGTGGCCTGATGTGGTTGTATGTGTATGTTGTGCAACACATGTATGTATTTGGATACTGTATAGGTGAATGTTTTCATGTCGTGACACACTCAAGATGTTCAAGACATGTTATGTGGTGGTTTCATGTTATGCCTACACAAGCTGTGCACAGGCCTGTATGATGTTTAGTGTTTCACATCTACAATATCACCATTAGACAAAGGCCATAGTTGTATTGTGTCGAGCCAATGTCAACAGGGTGTACACACATGTACATCACTTCTACTGTGTGTGTTGCTTCATGTCTCTGGCCATCCTCCATGGCCATGTGTACACATGTTCTGTCCAATGGTTGTGATGGCCATGTTTTTCACATGTCAGTGTTATCCCATATGGCATACACCCATAGATGTCATATGCTCCACTGAGGACAGGGTTATGCAGACAAAGGGTGGTATGTATGGGATGTGAGAGATGTTTTGCAGGATAGTTGAGCAGTATTGCAGTCAGCCCACTACATGTCATGGACCTGTCAGGTAGCACATGACATTGTGTGACATTCATAGCAAGGGTACAATCCACAAGGGTGTATCCTGTGGGCAGGTCATACTCCAGCTCCAACACATTTAGAGGTTGAGCACGCATATGCTCTCTGTACAGTACTGTTTGTATTCCCAACATGTGTAATGCTGATATGTAGTACCTGTCCCTACAGTGAAACACACCTCCACTATTATATTCACTGTTGTCTACACATCTGGCAATGACAGTTTGGAAGGTTTAGTGTAGGTGTTTCATATAGTCTGCAATTGTTTCACATGGGTAAACACTGTGATGCATTGCAGGTACGACAAGTGCCATTAACAGGACCACCATATATTATGCGTACGTGTGCTAGGGCAGATAGCATGCAATTAATATGTTCCGTGCATTATCAAGTGTGGTAAATAATAATGATCTCACCTGACACAGGCTGCTGTTGCTGCAAAACACCAGAGGTACCTTAACAGGAGTGTCACAGCAGTAAGATCATTATCCACACCATGTGATAGCTACAGGGTGCAATGTCCATGTTAGCACATAAGCCAGTACAACACACTATACTATGGAGTATGCACATCTGTGCATACATAAAGTAGCAGACTATAGTACGTGGCATGGGTGCATACATACCTTGCATATGATGTTGCATTACATATTGTACAGTAACACATGTAACTATATGAAATATAGTTGTGTTATATGTGCAGTAGTGACTTACCAGGCAACTCCATTCTCGGTGGTTGAGAGACACCCACCTCCACAATACCAGCTAAAGCTTGTGGTTGGAGGTTTGCAGGTGTCCCCAGGTTTGCCAGTAGCTCCTCGGTATGTGTGAGTGGGGGCTGGGTGAGTGGCCCCCCACCTGTTGCACAGTGTATGGGACAAAGATCTGTCAGGCATGTTGTGATCCTTGTACTAGAAAGGTGAATGTCCATGAAGTATGTGTTTATTTGGAAACAGGATGTGCTAAGTGTAGCATGTCCAACACCTCTGGGTTGGACATGGCTTTATGTTGACCGCTGCCTAGGTGGTAGTTCATGGGTACAGGGTTTGTAACCCTGGTGATTGCATTAGTACGCTGTTTTGCCCATCTTATGAGGTCAGTGCAGTGTCACCGCACCTGCTGATAGGTGCGATTGTAACCGCCAACATAATTTACCCTCCGCAGAGTTCCTCACACATGGCATACTGCTGCTGTGCATCCTGTGGCACATGGCTGAAGAGTGTTGTATGGTTGTTGAGGAGGTATGGGACGAGGACCTCATCCTCCAAGCAGCTGTATGCCGGCAGTCTGCTACATGGCATACCTGGAAGACATAATGATGGAGACAGGTCACAGTAACTCACAGAGAAGTACAGAAGTACAGCTGAACATACATGTGTATCACATTTATTAAGATTACATATACATCTTTGCAAATCTACATGTTACTAACACCACTGACATGTATAAGTCACACACATTTGACACTTACTAGTGATGTGATCGCTATGCATGTGTGTGTCATGTGATGACATTGCTCATACACCATGTGGATGTTGTCTTGATGTGGTCATGTCTGTTTGCCTGTACTGGTGTCTTTACCTATCAGCATATGCCTGGATGTGTTCACATTAATGCAATCAACCTTAATGCTGTGTATATGTCACATATATAGTCATACATAGCAATTAGGGACATGACCGGTGACCCTGCAGACTTGCAAACATGTATGTGTTTTGCCATATACATCTATATGGCACTGCACAGCTGTTTAGCATCCTGCCATGTATTGCCTGTGTTGCACATGTCTAACACATGGGACAATAGCTAGCCAGATGGTATTTGCAGGGTTGGATATCAACTATAGCATGTATGGTCATAGTGATCTAGTAGGCTATATACCCTGGGCCATTTATGAGCCTAGGCAGACAGGTTACCTAGCTGTAGGCAACAGACAGGTAAGTTTCAGTGGCCAGTTCAAGCAGTGCCACAGAACTGATCCACAGGGTTACTGATATATTTCTCATGCGGTCATCACACCATGTCACAGAGGGAGACGATGTGCAGCTTCGCTGGACAGGGATGCATAATATGGCAAGAGTATGTCAAGTGTATGGGACAGAGATCTGTCAGGCATGTTGTGATCCTTGTACTAGAAAGGTGGATGTCCATGAAGTATGTGTTTATTTGGAATCAGGATGTGTTAAGTGTAGCATATCCAACACCTCTGGGTTGGACATGGCTTTATGTTGACCAATGCCTAGGTGGTAGTTCATGGGTACAGGGTTTGTAACATAGGGGATGACAATGCAATACTTAGCTGTCAGACTGTGGCCATACGTCACACACCACATATCTGACACATTAAGGCCCTTCTGTATGTTGAATGCAGCACACATTGAGTCGACTATTGCTCCTAGTTCATAGTCATTTGCAAACATCAATAGGCTGATGCCTTCTGTGTTAGTCTGTGTGGTATAGATAACAAAGAGGGGGAGTACGAGGAATGAACCCTGTATTACTGTGGCTGGCACTGGTTTGATGTGCGTGTATTAGTCAGACACCTTCTGTAGTGTTGGTTCTGCCAGCAGTCCAGATGACAACCAATCCTGTGACATAGGAATATACACCTAGTTTACTGAGTGTAGCTGGAAGACAATATGGGTGATGGTGTCCTATGACCTGGCAAGGTCATGATATGCAGTGTGAATCAACCGTACTGTCATCTACATCTGTACTGAGTACATCAAATACGTTGATCATGGTTCATGGCCTTACAGACCAGACTCAGCAGGGTAGTCGTGCACTATTTCCCAATATCAATGGTATCTCCCCCTTTGTGGGATGTGATAACTGTTGCTGTGCACCATTCGGTGTGTACACAGCCTGACATGGAGCTATGATTGAACATGATGTGTATGTGGATAGCTGAATGTTCTTACATTTGTGTAGGATACACCCTGGGATATTGACAGGTCCAATGAAAGCTGTATGTATGGCTTTAGAGAGTACAGCTTGTACCTGCATAGTCGGTATTACAGGGGCCTTGTAGTGTACATGGATATATTACTAAGTGTACCTGTTGGGGGGGAGATAGGAGTGGGTTTAGGTTCTCCAAGACCCTATCTGGCTGAACGGATGCTATTTCTGTAGGTGCAGTACTTCCCATGCCATAGTGCTGTGCAGTAAGGCAGGTCTTGTCGCTGCCATTATGATTAATGACACAGCTATAGAATGCTCTGTGTTTGGCCTCATAATATGTGGCTGATTAGTTTCACAGTAGCTTTGTGTGGTTTTATATGGTGTATCTGCATCTTACTGAGGTTTACCAGGGATCACCTACACTCATGTGTGTTAACTCTTGCAACAGTTACTACCTTCTGTGGTACAGTTTAAAGTATGGTACCACCAGTTTGCCTTCTTGTTTGTGTTGGGTTGAATCCTGGTTCTGTTTCAATGGCACAATCACTGCACACATGTGACTGCTTAAGGTTCATTTGTGTAGAATTTAGCATTTGCACATGCATTGTCAATCTGTATGGGTGCTATGACAGTCACCACTGTGCTCTTAGGAAACATAACATTGGAGACTAACAATGTGTAGTATACTGCTAGCCCTGTTTGTGTGACTACTGTGATCCAGGTCAGTGGGGTCGATGGAATCCAACATACATTGAGCGCAGGTGTTGGTACATGAGGAGCCTTCCCAGTTCATAATAGAATAGTTGAAAGTAGCCATTATTATGGTTCTGTCTCAGACCTAATCTTCCCCATTACAGCACATTATGACAGTTGGGAAATCCACGGCCTGGTGGGTGATCTGTCTCAAGGTGCAATTTTAATTCCACTTTGGCACAAAGGTAGTTGCTCAGCATAATGCATCTGAAGGTATGCAAGTGCAACTAGTGTGGGGGTGTACATATCCTTCAGGAATATGGACTCACCTGCAGCCCATGTGTTCCAATAAAGGATAATGGGCAAGAGGTGAGGTATGTGTTATAACATGGTCATGCAGGTGTGCTCTCTGGGGAGTTGAAACATGTCTTAGCCACTGCACAGATATGTTCTCCATGTTAGGGATTGACATATGTGTGTCTGTAAAGTGTTTCTGACATGTATCATTGTGTAGTGAAAAACGCAGTTTATTGCCTGATTGTCCCTGTAACAGCAGTGGACTTTCACATGAACTGTGCATGATGAAGGCACTATAGGGAAAGCATGAGCCCTAGGCAGTATCCAGATTCCCAGGTGTGACAGGTGCAGGCCCTGTCTGGCAAAGCATCATGGTCTGTCAGCCATGTTATCCCAGGCAGACAGATACTGGATACCCTTTGACTTGCACCACTACACTAGACAATTGTGGAATACAATCCTTTTGTCACTGTACTGCAGTATCATTCCAGCCAATGACAGAATGCTACCCAGGCCTTGGGACATACCTGCATGGGCTACAAGACCTGACAGTTCCTACATGTGTTTCCATGCAGTCCAGGCTACTGCATCACAGGTCCTGCACAACAACATGGAATATTTCAGAGCCATGTGTATAGTTCAAAAGGTGGTCTGAATGTATGGGTATGTGGCTAATCATGGCAGACAGACAGCTGACAGTATGTATGCCCTCGTATAGGTTGGTGTGTAACATAGTGCTAAGAGTTTGCATTCACAAATGAGTACTGTTGGGCATGTTTCCAGCCACGTGTTCTGAGGTGTGGCACAATTATGCAAACTATGTCATACAATTTGTATATTTTGGTGTCTGTCTCTTCCAGCTTGGGGGGGGGGGTCACTTGTTTGGCCAGATACTTAGAAGTGTCTTTGAATGTGTGTGATTTCTGGTAGTGTGTGTGGGTGTCCTTACTGTGTTCTGGTAAGGGTATGTGTTGGTTGTGTTCATGAGCTGCATGTGTTAACCTACACCACATGACTGTCTAGTCCAGTCATGGCTGTAGACTGGGCTGCCTTCCAGCTTACCCTGTAGCTGCATCCCAAACAATGTGTGGGGTGTAGTGTTAGGTGGGCTTGGCAGTGTACATGGCATAGAGATTACATTCCCCCAGGATGGCCACATACACAAAGATGACATTAGTAAACACCAGTAGCTGACTAGTGGACATGCCTGTATGAGCATTCAGTACTACAAGTACCAAGTACTCTATTTAGTTTACGTATTGCTTATGAAGATGTTTTAGACAGTGATAATGGCCACACAGGTACAAAACGCGCTCTCTAAAGCCAAAAATACAGCATCCATGGGACCAGATGACATCCCAGGCTGTGTACTACTTGAACTACAATATGAACTGGCACCTCACCTAAGTGACATCTTTAATCATAGCCTCACCTCAGGTTTCGTGCCCACTGAGTGGCGCAGAGCTACAGTTATCCCAATCCACAAGGGGGGATCCACATTGGATCCCGGAAACTACCGTCCCATCAGTCTGACAAGCCTTATCTGCAAGGCCATGGAGCGTATTATCATGGAACTTATAAACAAAGACATTGGCAACCTTCAAACACTGGACCCCACCCAGTTTGGGTTTGTGAAGGGCCGATCTTGTCTCCTGAACCTGATTGACTTCTTTGAATCAGTCTCCAGAGCCATGGACAAGGGTAAGGTGGTCCACACAGCCTATCTAGACCTTGCCAAGGCCTTTGACACCATCCCCACTCTGGAATCATAGATAAACTTACTAAGTTGGGCATTAATCCCTATGTCACCCAATGGGTTGCTAAATGGCTTACTGATAGAACCCACACTGTAAAAGTAGCTGACTCCAAATCCAGCTCCAGACAAGTGACAAGTGGAGTACCTCAGGGTTCAGTCCTGGGGCCGCTCTTGTTTGGCATCTACTTCTCTGAAGTACAGGTCAACACTAAGAGACTCTGGCTAACAAAGTTTGCAGATGACTGCAAACTGGGAGCCATTATTGAATCCCCAAATGATGTGGATACTCTACAAAAGGGCCTTACAGAAACAGATGCTTGGTGCCAGAGCCATGGGCTCAAGCTCAATGCCAAGAAATGTATTGTTATCCCCTTTGGGAAAAAACATGTATCCATGAATTACCATATAGGTGGCAGTACACTAAACACAGTAAATGTGATAAGAGACTTAGGGACACAGGTGGACAGTGGTCTCACTTTAGATAGCCACATCGCCACAACAGTCAGGAAATCCTTCTATGTGGCAAACCTCATCACGAAGGGCTTTTTATCAAGAAAAAAGGAGGTCATTGTCCCACTGTACTCATCCCTCATTAGACCCATTATAGAATACAACGCCCCATTTGGTATGTACCTCTCAAGACATCTGCAACAACTGGAAAGGCCTCAGAAATACCTCACTAAAAGAATCACAGGCCTAAAGCAGATGCCCTATGCTGACCGCCTTAAAAAGCTCCAGCTATACTCTGTCGCATATCGTCTACTCAGAGGTGATCTCTGCTTAACATACAAGGCTATGTCAAACCCAGAGCTGTTGGGCATGCTACACTTAAAGAAATCCCAATCCCTCAGAGCTACACGCTCCAGGGATCTAAACCTTGTCATCACAATAAACAAAACATGCTGGAGGGATAGGTTCCTGACCCAGAGACTCCCCAGACTCTGGAATAGATTGCCCATACATGTCAAGCAGAGCAGCTCTTTGGACCTCTTCAAGAGGAACCTTGACGATTGGATGGGAGAAAGGAAATTCACCCCAGGGATCACGTCAGTCGCCCTGCTAGATAGGGGTCCAGGAAAGTAAATAATGTGGGAAGAAATAGCCAGGGAATTGTTATGGCTAGGCTTGTATAGGCCCTAGGGCTGATAGCCTAGTACCAACCTATGAACCTATGTGATGCTCACATGTAAATATTTGTGTTATGGACGTGACAACACTGGCTATTATGGAAACATTGTAGCTACCTTTAGCAGCAATCCTCCTCTGAGGAACACATCACATCCTGTTAGTTGATTACAGATGATGCAAGTGTCTACAGGTCTGTTTCCTTCTCTGGGTATATACTCATATATCCACCAGGACCATGAGCTCTGTTGGGCACAGGCACCCACTCTCCAAACAGAGTCATGTATCAATAGACTCTGATGCCACTATCATCATGATCAGGATATAATCATATAGTGTAAACCATCACCTATGAAGTGGCTATTACACATGGGCAGCTATCTCCTACATCTTACATTTCTACTACAGATGTTACACTGGAGTTAAAGATGATATGCAACCTGTTTCATTACCAGTGCTGTGCACTACCTTACATACAGTATGTGCAAGTGGCTGTTAGGTTGGCAATGAGAAGTTGGGCTACACAAACCTAGTAGTTCAACCAGTGTGTCTCTACTCTCAATATCTGCTCTATGTAGGTGTGCACATAGCCATTGGGCCCAGCCCTGTAACAAGGGTCACTACAAATTTGCATAACATGTACACATGCACAGCTGTTATTGGAAAGGGCGGCCACAGTTGTGCAGCGGTTAGCATTGCCACCTCACAGCAAGAGGTTCTTCAGTTTGATCCTTGGCTGGGGTGCCTTCTGTGCGGAATCTGCATGTCCTTCCTGTGGTTGCTTGGGTTTCCTCTGGGTGCTTCGGTTTCCTCCCACATCCCAAAGACATGCTGTAGGTGGATTGGGCACTCTAAATTGGCCCTAGGTGTGAGTGTGTGCATGTGTGTGCCTTCTGTGGAAGGTTGGGTGCTGGGCTGGCAACTTGACACCGTAAAACTTCACTGCCAATCATGAGCAGACAGGTGATCCGCTGTGGTGACCCCTAACCGGGAAAAGCCAAAAGAAGAAGAAGAAGATACTACATACACAGACATACTACATGTTATACATACCTTCTTAGTAATCGGAGGTGTTATTGACTAGTATAATACTCATTTTTGGTTCGTCTTTCATTGTTTTGTACTGTCCTACAGGTAGATACATCCGATAACCAATTTGTGTTCCTAATTAGCTAATTACATGCACATCAGCTGCGCTGCTACTGCCTTAATCAAGACCATGGCTACAGTGGAGTATAACTGAGTACTCCACTTGGGCGTTGTCCCTTTGCCTTACTTGTGAGGAAGACAGTGTGGAAGTGTTGTTTGGAATCTATTGCAACAGCTGTATGGAGATGAACATTACTATATTGTGTGTAATGCCTAGAGGATTTGGTCTAAATGTGAGTACTGCTGTTATATTTCTGAACATTGCTACTTGTGCAGGGTTTGTCTGTACCTAATACTTCTGCATATGTTTCAGTCTGGCCAGGTTGTTTGACCATCTCAAGGCTACATAGGTATGCATATAATGTTAGGGGGTTTACAGTATGCTTAACAGACATATTTAGTTTGGTGTTACTGTGTATCATACTGTGCTGATAATCAGTACTCGGTAACACTTCCTGGTGTATGTACTTTTCAAGCCTCTGAAACGGGATTAGTTCATACAAACCCTGTTACATCAGCAACTGTTCAATTGTATAACGGCAACTATTTCGCATAGGGTCATGTTAGTGTGTCTGTGCCCAGGTATGTTAAGGTTTCAGCAGATGTTGTACAATAGTTGAATAATAGGTTATGGTATGACAGTATGTAATGATGTAATTATTTTGGTTGTGGGGTAGATGTTGGTGGGTGTACATAGCACATGCAGGTGTGTAGGAACCCCTTTTATGTGTGTGGGTGTTGGTGTGTGAGTGTTCTTTCCCTATGTGAACACCTATCCCTTAGTGGACTAATACTATGATAATT